>NC_092376.1:2578122-2875622 GCF_030028105.1 Mobula birostris
GGTTAGGGTAGCCATGTACTCAGGACAGGACTGTGTGCAGGGTAGGAGTTGTATAAGCCTGGAATTGGGTTGTACTCAGGATTTAAGTGGGCTGACACGCAGGATAGGGACTGCCTAGTGTCAGAATGGGAATGCAACTGAGCTAGAGCAATGTGGAGAGTTACAGTGAGTATATCTGAGGTGTATGTTGGGTATATGCTGTGTCCCGGGAGGGGTAGCACCTTGGTGAAGAAGCTTGTCGTGTCCATTCTGCGGCAGCTCACTTACCTTTGTGACCCACCGGATACTCAGCTCTCACCTGTTTGCATGCCCCAGTACACTGCTTCGACAAGCAGGCAAAACCAGCTGACGATCCTCATGTCCCGGTGAGATAGGGACATACCTGTGAAGCCAGCTCCAGCGGACTGGGCAGATGAGATTAGCACTGAGTTTTAATGGCCAGGGGCGGTACTGTGGCACTTAGTGGATAGCGAAGGCCATGTCAAGGCATAGAAGACATCACTGCAATGGAGGAAGACCCCAGTGTGTGTGGCTACTGTTTGTACAGCTGGATGTGGCCTTCTGAGGTGGAGAGGGCGGAACTGCCCCAGTGCAGCGGCTTTTCTGCTTTAAAAACACTCCTGTACAGGCTTCTGGTCATCGCTGGATGCGACAGGCAAGGAACACACCTGAGATGCGGCAGCACTTGGGCACAAGAACACGATGCCATTGTTGCTATTTATGTAGGATAAGGCAATATCCTGCACTGGGGGTGGTGGTGGAAGGGGTACAGGTGGGACATGCAGTGTGCATGGACAAAAATGGGTATATTACCAGAATAAATCAATGCCTCATGAATGATCCAGGTAATTATCCACACTGACCAGAGGCACTGCCCTGTGCACTGTCAAATGCCCAATGACACCCGACACAGAAAAATACTCAGATAATTGCCTTACTCTGGGCGTATGCCCATCTGGACCATAGATACAGCGCTGTCCTGGGTAATAACCCACTTTGCCCCTAGCTAGATACCTACTGATATAGGGTAACGTACCTCACAATATGTATCCAAGAAGAAGAATGTTCGTAGGATAAGACAGGATCAGAGAGTGAGAGGAAAATACTGGGGATGAGGGTGGAGTATATACCCTGGATCAGATCCAGGTTTATGATCACTGCAATCTGTTGTGAAATTTGTTCAGTGGTAATAGGATATTAAATTTGTAAATTACCATAAGAACTGAAAAATAAACACGCAGTGAATAAATAGATATGTAATCCAAATGGACCCAGCGTGCGATAAAAGCAGACTTTGAACTGAGCAGTGGCCTGTTTCAGCCCGTACCTGGGGTAAACAGGGTGAATATCGATGTGTACCTGGGGTAAACAGTCTCTCAGGGGGAGTATGGATGTGTACCTGGAGTAAACAGTCTGTAGTCAGGGGGAGTGTCGTCGTGTACCTGGGGTAAACAATCTATAGTGGGGGGGGGATCAGTGTACCTGGGGTAAACAGTCTATAGTCAGGGGGAGGGGAGTATTGTTGTGTACCTGGGGTAAACGGTGAATATCAGTGTGTACCTGGGGTAAACAGTCTCTCAGGGGGAGTATCGTTGTGTACCTGGGGTAGACAGTCTATAGTCAGGGGGAGTATCGGTGTGTATCTGGGGTAAACAGTTTATAGTCAGGCAGAGTATCGTTGTGTACCTGGGGTAAACGTCGATAGTCAGGGGGAGTATTGGTGTGCACCTGGGGTAAATATTCGATAGTTAGGGGGAGTATTGGTGTGTACCTGGGGTAAACAGTCTATAGTCGGGGGAGTATTGGTGTGTACCTCGGGTAAACAGTCTATAGTCAGGCGGAGTATTGGTGTGTACCTGGAGTAAACAGTGTATAGTGGGGGGAGTATCAGTGTGTACCTGGGGTAGGTGGTCTGTAGTTAGGGGGAGTATCGGTGTGTACCTGGGGTAGGCGGTCTGTAGTTAGGGGGAGTATCGGTGTGTACCTGGGGTAAACAGTCTATAGTCAGGGGGAGAATCAGTGTACTGGGGTAAACAGTTCTGGGTCGAGGAGGTAGTGCCTGTGGGAAGGCATACTGGAATTACATGATTTTGGTATAACTGTTGTAGTTGAGCGCTGGAATGCTGTGATCAGGTTGCTTGAGCATCGTTTCATTGTCTCTCTCTGGAATGAGCTAACCAGAGGAGGTGGCAAAAAGCATTTCAAGGCATCTGGGGATGTGAATGTGTCAGGCAGGGAGGGATCGGGAGCTTACACAGAGGAGTGGGATTGCTACAGTTAGGGAGGATGGCACCTTGCTGTACAGCTCCATGATTCTGCTCTCAGAGAGCAGCGTCAGATCAGGTATTTGCTGAATATTCTTAGTGTTGGACCTAATTGAGTAATTTTCAAGTTCAAGTTTACTGGTATTCAGCCATTTACAAATATAACACCATTCCTCCAATCCAGGGTGCTCAACACAACCAATAACTCAAAGTAATTAACCACAAATAATAAAATATATTCCAGATGTTTTACATTTAGCAAAAGGTGCAGTTACAATAGAAGTTTAAAAAGTTAACAGCATAACGCTACTAACTCCGAATAGCTTTTGTAGAAAGCGTTATCCCAGAGGTTTCTTAACCTAGACTGTGATTGTTTAAATGGTTTACTCAGTATTGACAAGAAGTACAATTGTTTGTGTGTTGTTAATTTAGGCAGATTGTGTTTGTCTGTTATCGTGATTTAGATGAAGATCAGACCACGTTTTATTAAAAGTTCAGGTTTCAAATTTAGGTTCAGATCAGACACATGACCCCCTCCAAATCGCTCTTCCCACACTAAAAACCGAACAAAACGGAACAGGCACATCAACCCCAAAATTCCTCTTCCTGCACAAAAAAAACCCGAGAAGATTGGGCGAAAAAACAGAGAATATAAAAACCATAAGACTATAAAATAGTCAATAGTCCAAAGTCCACATCCAAAACACAGAAAGCCTAGGGAACGTTCTCCGAGCCCAGCAGCAGAGCTTTCACTCTCCAGTACAGAGCGATCAAAAGTCAAGCAGCCGGCACTCTCCCCTCTGCACTTGCCTCGGTGTTTTAATCTCCCTCGTTGCTTTAATAGAGCCAAACATCGGCTTGCGCCTGTCCTGTAGCCTGCCCGCTAAGGGGTTCCTGCATCGGCTCTGTCTCCTGGAGTCCTTTTGGAAACTGCAGAGCGCTGGAGCACCCAAAGAATCTCAAGCGTCCAAACTCACCATGATGTTTCAGTTGCCCTTGTTGCTTTAATCGGCAAAATGGGGTCAAGCATTTCGGCTCGCCACCCTGCAGCCTTCTTGCCGCAAAGTTTGCTGACACTGCGTCTGCCTTCCAGAACACCCTGGAATACTGCAGTGTGCTGGAGCACCCAAACAAACTCCAAACTGCAAAACACTGGCGCCAGCAGTTCCAGATTTACATGCAAGATGAAAAACAAATGTAAGGACATGTAAAAGATACATAATAAACCTATCAGTAATGAATGTAGAAAACCAGGTAATTGCAAAGTGTTCACAAACTTCTTCTTGCAACTGTGTGTATATATGAGAGAGAGAGAGAGGGAGAGAATGAGCTGCCAGCAAAAGAAGTGGTTGAGGCAGGTACATTAACAACATTTAAAAGACTCTTGGACATCTAATGCATTGGAAAGCTTTCGAAAGATAGGGCAGATGTGGACAAATGAGACTGCCTTAGATTTCTATCTTGGTCGGTATAAACAAATTGGAAAGACAAGCAATGTAATATAGAGACAGACAAAATCTGTGAGTAAAATTGGCCTTGCTGTTTTCCATAATGATCTTAAATCTAACTCGGTTCTTTATTTTGGTTTATTGTTTTATTATTATTGTCACATGTACAGTGAAGAGCTTGTCTTTCCAACTGTTACAATACAAATCTAGGGTCCATGGACCACAGGTTGGGAACCCCTATCTTAATGTAATTGCAGGAAAGCATGGGGATGTCATAAGTACGTTATTTTACACAAGAGTTGTGGGCACGTGGAATACGTTGCTGGGGTGGTGGCAGATACATTAAGGACATCTAAGAGACTCTTGGATAAGAACATGGATGATAGAAAAATAGGGGGTTACATAGGAGGGAAGGGTTAGATTGATCTTGGAGTAGGTAAAAAGTTTGGCACAACATCATGGATTGAAGGATCTGTGCTGTTTTATGTTCTAGTAGAAATTTGTTGTTGGAATGTAATTCATAATTAGCACCTATATCATTAAACATTATTGCCACATGACAAAATGAAATAGAAGCTCCTGAAGAAGTTGAGCAACCGAAGACTTCGCCAATATTAACACTAACATTTAATTCAATGGTGCAACAACTTTGGATGCTTCGAGGCCTGAGTTTTGCAAGGCTATTTCAAGACAGGAAGGGCAGTGCAATGGAAAGGTTTGAAAGGATAAGAACATTACAAATGTATTGTTGCATAGAGTCAGCAAAGATCATCACAAGACTTGGCATGAAAAGGATTAGAGCAGTGACTTCAAGTTTATGGAGAGCAGTTCTGAGGGAGCCAGGCCGGTAATGTGATGGAACAGCTGTCCGTAAATAACAGAAGCGACAATGGGAGTTGAGCAATTGAGTTTGTGGAAAACCTTTATGAACTTCAATATAACTATTGCTTGTGGCCTAAACCCATGTCAGAAAGACATAGGAACAGAATTTGGCCATTCGGCCCATCAAGTCTGTTCCACCATTCCATCATGGATGATTTATTATCCCTCTTAATCCCATTCTTCTGCCTTCTCCTCCCCTTAAGCTTTAACACCCCGAGTAATTGAGAACATATCATTCTCCACTTTAAATATACCCAGTGACTTGACATCTACAGCCCCATCTGTGGCAATGAATTCCACAGATTCACCGCTCTCTGGCTAAAGAAATTCCCCCTCATCTCTGATAGTTTCTGATACACAGTGAATCCAGGACTAACCAAAGTATTATACAGCTTCTCTAGCTTCAGTTACTACCCATCTAACCTCATGTAACTTTAAGTACAAATGAATAAAGCACTTTAATAAGTAATACAAGTGCTAATAGACAATAGGTGCAGGAGTAGGCCATTCGGCCCTTCGAGCCAGCACTGCCATTCACTGTGATCATGGCTGATCATCCACAATCAGTATCCAGTTCCTGCCTTATCCCCATAACCTTTGATTCCGCTATCTTTAAGAGCTCTATCCATCTCTTTCTTGATAGCATCCAGAGACTTGGCCTCCACAGCCTTCTGGGGCAGAGCATTCCATATATCCACCACTCTCTGGGTGAAAAAGTTTTTCCTCAACTCCGTTCTAAATGGCCTACCCCTAATTCTTAAACTGTGGCCTCTGGTTCTGGACTCACCCGTCAGCGGGAACATGCTTCCTGCCTTCAGCGTGTCCAATCCCTTAATAATCTTGTATGTTTCAATAAGGTCCCCTCTCAACCTTCTAAATTCCAGAGTATACAAACCCAGTCGCTCCAATCTTTCGACATATGACAGTCCCGCCATCCCGGGAATTAACCTCGTGAACCTACGCTGCACTCCCTCAATAGCAAGAATGTCCTTCCTCAAATTTGGAGACCAAAACTGCACACAGTACTCCACGTATGGTCTCAACAGGGCCTTTGTACAGCGGCAGGAGGACCTCTTTGCTCTCATACTCAATTCCCCTTGTTATGAAGGCCAGCATGCCATTAGCTTTCTTCACTGCCTGCTATACTTGCATGCTTGCTTTCAGTGACTGATGTACAAGAACACCTAGATCTCGTTGTACTTCCTCTTTTCCTAACTTGACTCCATTTAGATAATAATCTGCCTTCCTGTTCTTAGCACCAAAGTGGATAACCTCACATTTATCCACATTAAACTGCATCTGCCCACTCACCCAACCTGTCCAAGTCACCCTGTATTCTCATAACCTCCTCACATTTCACACTGCCACCCAGCTTTGTGTCATCAGCAAATTTGCTAATGTTACTTTTAATCCCTTCATCTAAATCATTAATGTATATTGTAAACAGCTGCGGCACTTGTATTCACATACAGGAATTATTTATTGTAAGTACATAAACAGGGTGTTACGATAGCATAGCGGTGAGTGGGGAGGGAGATGAAATAAGAAGCTGGGCGGAGATAGGTAGAGGAGGTAAAGGGCAGAAGAGGGCAGTGGACAATAGGAAAATGGGAAGGAGGAGGGGCATAAAGAAGGAGGTAATGGGTAGATGAGGATAAGGATGAGAGAGGAACCAGATGGGGAACGAAGAAAAGAGGTTCAGATACTCAGACTCAAAAATAGTTACTTTCCCCAAGCAGTAAGCTGGAGCAACACCTCCACCACTACTTTATTGTTTCCTGTCAGTCTCCTTATCTACAGCCTAGCATCACTTTATGGGTACATAATCAATCTACATATATAAGCTCTCTTGTGTATTTATAGGAGCATAGAAATCTATAGCACACTAAAGGCCTTCTGGCCCACAATATTATGCCGACCAAGCAACCCACCCTAAAAACCTGCCTAGAATTTCCCTACCGCACAGCCCTCTATTTTTCTAAGCTCCATGTACCTATCCAAGAGTCCCTTAAAAGACCCTATTGTATCCACCTCCACCACCTTCACTGGCAGCCCATTCCACACACCCACCACTCTCTGTGTGGAAAAACTTAACCCTGACATCCCCTCAGTACCTATTTCCAAGCACCTTAAAACTGTGCCCTCTCTTGTTAGCCATTTTAGCCCTGGGAAAAAGCTTCTGGCTGTCCACAAGATCAATGCCTCTCAACATTTTATACACCTCTATCAGGTCACCTCTCATCCTCTATCGCTGCAAGGAAAAAAAGCCAAGTTCACTCAACCTGTTCTCATTAGGCATGTTCTCCAATCCAGGCAACATCCTTGTAAATCTCCTCTGCACTTTCTCTATAGTATCCGCATCCTTCCTGTAGTGAGGTGACCAGAACTGAACACAGTACTCCAATTGGGGTCTAACTAAGGTCTTGCGTAGCTGTAATATTAACTCACGGCTCTTGAACTCAATCCCATGGTTGATGAAGGCCAATACTCCATAAGCATTCTTAACAACACTGTCAACCTGTTGAACAGCTTTGAGTGTCCTATGGACACAGACCTCAAGATCTCGCTGATTCTCCACACTGCCAAGAATCTTACCATTAATATCATATTCTGTCTTCAAATTTGACCTATCGAAATGAACCACTTTACACTTATCTCAGTTAAATTCCATCTGCCACTTCTCGGCCCAGATCTGCATCCAGTTGATCTCATACCCTCCAGACTATTCACCACACCTCCCTTTAGTATCATCAGCAAACCTACTAACCCTGCCTCCTACTTCCTCATCCAGGTCATTTATAAAAATCACAAAGGGGGAGGGTCCCAGAACAGATCCCTGTGGGGCACCACTGGTCGCTGTCCTCCATGCAGAATCCAAACCATCTACAATCACCCTTTGCCTTCTGAGGGCAAGCCAATTCTGGATCTGCAAAGCAAGGTCTCCTTAGATCCCATGTGTCATTACTTCCTGAATGAGACTTGTACAGGGAACCTTGTCAAATGCCTTACTGAAATCCATATGCACTACATCTACTGTGCTTCCTTCATCAATGTGTTTTGTTACATCCTCAGAGAATTCAATCAGGCTTGTAAGGCATGAACTGCCCTTGACAAAGCCATGCTGACTATCCCTAATCAGATTATGTCTCTCCAAATGCTCATAGATCCTCCTTTTCCAACTGAATAAAGTCTGTCATATAACAGGGTAATCATGAAAGTACGTAATTCTCTTAACTGTGGTCTTACCAACATCTTATACAAATGCAATCTAATGCTCCAGCTCCTATATTCAATACCCTGAGTGATGAAGGCCTGTGCACCAAAGCCGCCTTCACCACTCTGTCTACTCGTGCTGTCAGCTTCTTTTCTACAATTTTTTATTTTACTCATTTGCGGGATGTGGGTGTCGCCAGCTAAGCCAGCATTTGTTGCCCTTGAGAAGGTGGTGATGAGCTGTCTTCTCGAACTGCTGCAGTCCCTGAGGGAATGCACTGTACACCCACAGCGCTGTTAGGGAGGGAATTCCATGGTTTTGACCCAGCGACAAAGAAGGAATGGCGATAAGTTTCCAAGTCAGGATGGTGAGTGACTTGGAGGGGGATTTCCACCACTACAACAACATCTCCTATGGCTCCACACATACTGAAGACAGCCACACCCTTCTTTAAGATGAATTATCATCCTTTTACTTTTAATATACCTGTAGAATATTTTGGGACTTTCCTTGACCTTGCCTGCCAGATGCATCCAATGCCCTCCTAATTTCACTTGTGTTTTCCCACTTTTCCACACGACAAGGGTTTTTTTTGATGTACACTTCCATCCCACTGGCTTGTAAGGCGTTTGGGCATTCTTCCTCATAACTGCATGGGTTTCTTCTGGCTTTCCCGTTTCCAAAGATGTGCGGGTTGGTCAGTTAATTGGTCACATGGGTGGAACTAGGTGGCTTGGGCTCATTGGGTCATATCTCTAAATAAATACATTAATGCCGAGAGCCTCAATATCTCTCATCAACCAACATTCCCCAAACTTGCCAGCCTTGCCTTTCACCCTAACAGGAACAGATGCTATGAATTCTTGATAATGCATTTTTAAAACATCCCACTTGCCAGAGATCCCTTTACCTCTCACCCAGCCAACCTCTGCAAGTTCCTTTCTCATGTCTCATGTCTCCAAAACTGGTCCTACCTCAATCTAACTTGCGGACCAATGCTATCTTTCTCTATTATTATGGTGACAGGTCCCAAGTGCTCCCCCACGGACACTTCAGTCACTTGCCTTACTCAGTTCACTTAGAGGAGCTTAGAGGATGCTGTCCAAGTTGCATGCCATCTTGGACGATGTCTCCCATCCACTGCATGATGGACTGGTTTGGCACAGGAGTACATTCAGCCAGAGACTCATTCCTCCGAGATGCAGCACAGAGCGTCATAGGAAGTCATTCCTGCCTGTGGCCATCAAACTTTACAACTCCTCCCTTGGAGGGTCAGACACCCTGAGCCGATAGGCTGGTCCTGGACTTATTTCCTTGCATAATTTGCATATTACTATTTAATTATTTATGGTTTTATTACTATTTAATTATTTATGGTGCAACTGTAACGAAACCCAATTTCCCTTGGGATCAATAAAGTATGACTATGACTATGTTGCATCCTCTCTAGTTGAGTCCACTATTAAGTAAGCTTTCTTGGACACATTTAACAAATGCCAACCCATCCCAGCCCTTTGTACTATGGGCAGCCCAGTCATTATTAAGCAAGTTAAAATGTACAACAAATACCACACTATTATTCTTACATCTACCTGTTCCTGACTACTGGGGGAGAAGATGGGGGGGGGGGGGGGCGGTTTGAGAAGAGCAGAACGTGTCTGGAGTGGGCACAGTTTTTGACAACGGACTATCTACACCATGTTGTTGGAAGCTACAAGAAAGACAAGGAGCTGATGGGAAATGGTGTGCACAGATTCACCGGTATCACTTCATTCGGGAAGATAAGGTTGTCACTGCCAATTACTACTCATTACAAAGAGACCCAGTGGCAGCAATGGAGTCTTCAGAAACAATACAATTGTGGTGAGGCTACACTTAGGATGGAGGAACAACGCCTTATATTCAGTCTGGGTAGCCTCCAACCTGATGGCATGAACATTGACTTCTCAAACTTCCAATAATGCCACCCCAACCCCCTTCACCATTCCCTCTCTCACCTTATCTCCTTGCCGGCACCTTCCTCTACTGCTCCTCCCCTTTTTCTTTCTCCCATGGCCTTCTGTCCTCTTCTATCAGACATTCCCTTCTCCAGCCCTGTATCTCTTTCACCAATCGACTTCCCAGCTCTTTACTTCATTCCTCCCTCTTCAGGTTTCACCTGTCACCTTGTGTGTCTCTCTCCCCTCCCCCTGCCTCTTAAATCTGCTCAGTTTTTTTTCTCCAGCCCTGCCGAGGTTTTTGACCCAAAAGGTCAACTGTACTCTTTTCCATAGATGCTGCCTGGCCTGCTGAGTCCCTCCAGCATTGTGTGTGTTTTGCTTGTATTTGTTCTGCTTTGTTCTAATCCTATTATAATAAACATGGGCATCTTGGTCAGCACAGGCCAGTTGGGCCAAAGGCCTGCTTCTATACTATGTAATTCTATCACTCCAAATAGTATTAAAAAGTGGTGTCTCTTCTCACTGCTGCCATCAGGAAGAAGGCACAGGAGCCTCAGGACTCTCACCACCAGGTTTAGGAAAAGTTATTACCGCTCAACCTTCAGGCTCTTGAACCAGAGGGGATAACTACTCACTTCACTCACTCCAAAATGGAACTTTTCTTAGACCCAAGGACTCCTCATTGCATGTTCTTGATATTTGTTGCTTACTTATATATTATTATTTCTTTCTTTTTGTATTTGTACAGTTTGTCTTTTGTACACTAGTTGAATACCCAAGTTGGTGCAGTCTTTCATTGATTCTATTATGGCTATTATTTATGAATTTATTGAGTATGCCTACAAGAAAGTGAATCTCAGGGTTGTGTGTGATAACATATTCTGTATGTAGTTTGAACATTTACTTTGGAATTTGAACTTTAACAGGGCATAGGGTATGCCCTCCATGACCAGGTCTCTCAGGCAGCAGTCCCTAAAGTCAGATATGGTTCCAGTCCTCATCAGAAAGATTTATTTTTCTCTGACCCCACCCTCTGCACTGTTCTCCATCTCAATTTTAATCTTTGCCTGTGAAGCAATAACTTCCATGTCCTTGCACCCATCTTCAGCTGTATCTAATCAGAGAAGCCAGAATCAGAGGGTCTGACAGGACTCATGACGTCAGATATGTAGAGCATAGAACACTACAGGCCCTTCAGTCTACGATGTTGTGCCAACCCTTTAACCTACTTCGGGATCAAGCTAATCCTTCCCTCCCACATAGCTCACCATGTACTATTTTATTGGGCAATTTTTGCTGGTCCGGGATTTTATTAAAGATGCAGCACAGTAACAAGCCCTTCCCGCCACACTGTCCAATTACACCCATGTTCCCAGTGAACCTGCGAATCTGTACATCCTTGTAATGTGGGATGAATCAGGAGCACCCAGAGGAAACCCACATAGTCACAGTGAGAATGTACAAACTGCTTACAGACGGTGAACTCGGGTTGCTGGCACTGTAGATAGCGTTACACTAACCACTTTGCTACTGTGCCTCCCTAGTTCCTCTTTGCTGGGATGCCCTTGGTTGCGTTTAACTGTTTGTCCCCATAGTTCCTAATGATCTGCAGCCAAGGTGCTGTATGCTTGCAGTGATCCCTGTACAACCGTGGCAGAAGCTGAGGCTCACAGACTCCCGTTAGTTTTTTAGTAGCTCATGATGTTTAAGCCTTTCAATCCCTTCTCACTGCCTCTGAACAGCTATGGATAGAAAAAGATAAAAGATAATTAAATAATTACAAAAGAGTGGAAAGATGCAGTGGAAACCAGATTTGACTTCATGGAAGTTTGGACAGTCTCCCCATGACCGTGTGGGTTTCCTCCAGGTTCTCCGATTAATTGATCGCAGCGATGCAATTGGGTGGCTCAGTCATGAAGGGCCTGTTACCCTGTTGTATCTCTAAATAAAAATGCAAGTTCTGGACCAGCATCAACTGTGCAATAAAATTGCACATGAATGAAAGAAAAATGGAGGGCTAAATATTAAAAGGCATATGGCTTGCTTGCCTGTGTTAGTCGAGGCACTGAGTTCAAAAGTCAGGAAGTTGTGTTGCAGCTTTATGAAACTCTAGTTAGGCTGAATCTGGAGTATTGCATTCGGTTCTGCTCACCCACTATAGGAAGGATGTTGAAGCTTTGGAGAGGGTGCAGAAGAGGTTCACCAGGATGCTGCCTGGATTAGAGGGCATGTGTTTTCTCTGGAGCGGCAGACGATAAGGGGAGATCTGTAAGATTATCAGAGGTGTAAATAGAGTATACAGACAATATTTTTTTTCCAAGTGTGAAATATCTAATACCAGAAGGCATGTATTTGAGGTGAGAGGAAGTAATTTCAAAGGAGATGTGAGGGGCAAGTTTTTTTACACAGAGTACTGGGTGCCTGGAATGTGCAGCTGGGGAGAGGCAGAGGCAGAAATACTTGAGACTTTTTAGATAGGCACATGAATTTGAGGATAATAGAAGGATTTGGACATTGTGCAGACGGAAAAGATTAGTTAACGATTTACAAGGTTTAATTGGTTCAACACAACAATGTGGGCTGAATGGCCTGATCCTGTTTGGAGCTACACTGGACTCCGCAGGTATGGAAGGTGCAAACTAAGTCTATGACAAGTTCAATTTCAAGTACATTTATTATCAAAGTACAAGTATGTCACCATAAACAACCCTGAAATTCATTTTCCTGTGACTGTTCATAGTACATACAAAGGAACTCAATAGAATCAATGAAAAACTGCACACTAACAAGACAAACAACCAATGTGCAAAAACAAACAGAAAAAAAAATAATAAAATAATCAATCAATATGGAAAATGTGAGTTGCGGAGTCCTTCAAAGTGTGTCCATAGTTTGTAGAATCTGTTCAGAGTTGAGCTGACTGAAATTATCTCTTCTGGTTCAGGAGTTTAATGGTGGCAGCGTAATGACTATTCCTGAACCTGTTGGTGTGGGACCTGCGGCTCCTGTACCTCCTTCCTGATGAGAGCAGCAAGAAGAGAGCATGCCCTGGATGGTGGAGATCCTTAATGATGGACGCTGCTTTCCTGAAACAGCTCTACTTGTAGACATGCTCAATGGTGGGGAGGGTTTTAGCTAAGATGAACTGGGCTGCGTCTACTAATTTGAGTAGGATTGCAAGTTCAAGTGAAATATTATCAAAGTATCTACCTTTCAATACATACTATAAGATAAGACCATAAGATGTACGATACATTTAGGCCATTTGGCCCATTGAGTGTGCTTTGCCATTTCATCGTGCATTTCCGCACTGCAGCGCACAATTGCGGAAGTGTGGAGGATGTGGCCAGCTGGCACTTGAATACAAATCTGCAGATTGGCCTCTTTCCAGCAGGTTCTCAGCTTGCAGAATTGTGGATTGACTTGGCAGCCACTTCCCTGAATTTGAATTGCTGATAACTTCAAAAATGGTTGAGCACACCAATGTGGCAAAGTAGTTGTCGGGACAGGCACAGATAGTGCGGCACTGCATTTGTTACAATAGACCCAGTCAGTGTGGCACTGCAGTTGTAGAGAGACCCAGTCAGTGTGGCACTGCAGTTGTAGACAGACAGACCCAGTCAGTGTGGCACTGCAGTTGTAGACAGACAGACCCAGTCAGTGTGGCACTGCAGTTGTAGAGAGATAGACCCAGTCAGTGTGGCACTGCAGTTGTAGACAGACAGACCCAGTCAGTGTGGCACTGCAGTTGTAGACAGACAGACCCAGTCAGTGTGGCACTGCAGTTGTAGAGAGATAGACCCAGTCAGTGTGGCACTGCAGTTGTAGAGAGACCCAGTCAGTGTGGCACTGCAGTTGTAGACAGACAGACCCAGTCAGTGTGGCACTGCAGTTGTAGAGAGACCCAGTCAGTGTGGCACTGCAGTTGTAGACAGACAGACCCAGTCAGTGTGGCACTGCAGTTGTAGACAGACAGACCCAGTCAGTGTGGCACTGCAGTTGTGGACAGACAGACCCAGTCAGTGTGGCACTGCAGTTGTGGACAGACAGACCCAGTCAGTGTGGCACTGCAGTTGTAGACAGACAGACCCAGTCAGTGTGGCACTGCAGTTGTAGAGAGACCCAGTCAGTGTGGCACTGCAGTTGTAGACAGACAGACCCAGTCAGTGTGGCACTGCAGTTGTAGACAGACAGACCCAGTCAGTGTGGCACTGCAGTTGTGGACAGACAGACCCAGTCAGTGTGGCACTGCAGTTGTGGACAGACAGACCCAGTCAGTGTGGCACTGCAGTTGTAGACAGACAGACCCAGTCAGTGTGGCACTGCAGTTGTAGACAGACAGACCCAGTCAGTGTGACACTGCAGTTGTAGACAGACCGACCCAGTCAGTGTGGCACTGCAGTTGTAGACAGATAGACCCAGTCAGTGTGGCACTGCAGTTGTGGACAGACAGACCCAGTCAGTGTGGGAAGCTGCCTTCGGTAAATGACAGATGACTGATAGTGAACAATCAATTTTTTCGTGTTGTCCTTTATGATTGCCAAGATGTTAAAGTTTAGTAATGTGTGCCGGCACATACATTTCAAGTACATTTTATGGAATGTATGCGATCCCGTATTTGACAACTGAGTGAAGCCCTTTTTTGAGGTTTCTTTGTCAGATACTTGTCAGTGTGTTGTGATGTTGAGGAGCAGGTATCCCAGCTGCGAATTTGATTCCATTGAATGTGTGTGAAATATTTATGGGTCCCTGAGGGGGAACTTCACTCGGGGTGGGGGGAGGGGGGGTGACAGTGTGGAACAAGTTTCTGGCAGAAGGGGTGGGTGCAGGTTGGATTTCAGCATTTAAGAGAGATGTGGATAGTTGTATGGATGGGAGGGGTATGGAGAGCTATGGTCCCATACAGAGTGATGGGACGAAGCAGAATGTCTGGTTCAGCATGACTGCATGTGCTGAAGGACCTGTCTGTGTTGTAGTGTTGGGAGCATATGACTGGTGTCAGATGATTTCAGCAAGTGCTTTGTTGTTTCTGGAGGATGCCTAATAGTGGGCATGTATTTAACAGGAGTTCCGAGGAATGTGTAAGTATTTAAAAGATGTGTCCATTTATGAGTAAGTTCATAGATGACTGTATATTTAACTGGGTTTTCTGGGAATATTGGCATTTTTGGGAACGGAGTTTGTTGCTGGGTGTCCTGCAGCAGAAGAAGAGTATCAGACAACTGTTGTCGGCAACATACCTCTGAAGACTGGTTCCACAATTCAGTTACATTTTGGGCAGCGCTCTAGTTATTACAGTGTCACTGACTGGGGTTCAATTCCACTGGTGTCTCAAAGGAGATTGTACGTACTCATGACCATGTGAGGTTTCCTCCCATGTTCTAAAGACGACCAGGTTAGTAGGTTAGTAGGTTAACTGGTCACATGGGAGGTTCGGGCTCACTGGAGAGGGCCGGAGGGACCTGTTACTGTGCTTTATCTCTAAGTAGGTAAAATAAAAGATCACACTTGCTCTGGTCTTTGTCTCACCACCACTCTCATGCTCCTTGACAGCTTTGATGTTTAACTGTAAATCTTTCCTTTAAATACATTCAAATGGCCAAGAAACTGATAAGATATGACAGTGGACTGGTAAGAGTAGGCCTGCCATTGTGAAAGGGGATTTATAATAGGGAATTGAGGAAATAACAGTGGAATTAACTAAATATTTTGTGGCCATCTTCACAGAAGAAGAATCACAGATCTTGTGTGAATGAAGAACTGAAATAATATCAGCCTGGTGAACTCAAAGGCTGATAATTACACTGGAGTTCTGAAAGCAGTTGCTTTAGAGATGGTGCATTCATATACTCTGCATCTGTTGGCTTCTCTTTATCCATCCTGTTTGTTAAATCTTCGGCATTTTAGCCTGTTTGTCAAAAGTCATTTCCTTCTGTAGAATTATAAAATGGTTACACCCCTTGACCCAAGTTAAAGTTTAATTATTCAAAGTTAAAAGTAAATTTATTATTAAAGTATATATAAAGTTGCAAGAAAAAGTTCATGAACCCTTTGCAATTACCTGGTTTTCTGCATTAATGAGTAATGAAACAAGTAATGATCTTCATTTTTCGGATCATTGCCTTGTTGCATCATCCAACTTCTATTAAGCTTCAGGTGACGAACTGCTACCCTTACTTTTTCCTGTAAGATGCCTGATGCAGTTTTGAATTCATTGTTCCCTCAACAATTGCAAGCTGCCCAGTCCTGAGGTAGCAAAGCAGCCCCAAACCATGATATCTCTTCCACCATGCTTCACAGTTAGGATCAGGTTTTGGTGTTGGTCTGCAGTGACCTTTACCCTCCAAACAAAGCAGTCTGCATTTCTGCCAAACATATCTGTCCACAGAACAATGTTTCAGAAGCATTGTGGAACATCCATAAGAGCATAAGATATAGGAGCAGAAGTAGGCCTTTTGGCCCGTCGAGTCTGTTCCGCCATTCTGTAATTTCTCTGCATCTCTGTTCTAAATGGATATCCTTCAATCCTGAAGTCGTGCCCTCTTGTCCTGGATTCCCCTACCATGGGAAGTAACTTTGCCATATCTAATCTGTTCAGGCTTTTTAACATTCAGAATGTTTCTATGAGATCCCCCCCTCATTCTCCTGAACTCCAAGGAATACAGCCCAAGAGCTGCCAGATGTTCCTCATATGGTAACCCTTTCATTCCTGGAATCATCTCGTGTATCTTCTCTGGACCCTCTCAAATGTCAATGTATCCTTTCTAAAATAAGGAGCCCAAAACTGCACACAATACTCTGTGTGGTCTCACGAGTGCCTTATAGAGCCTCAACATCACATCCCTGCTCTTATATTCTATACCTCTAGAAATGAATGTCAATATTGCATTCGCCGCCTTCACCACTGACTCAACCTGGAGGTTAGCCTTTAGGGTATCCTGCAGAAGGACTCCCATGTCCCGTTGCATCTCTGCATTTTGAATTCTCTCCCCATCTAAATTATCATCTGCCCATTTATTTCTTCCACCATACACTTTTCAACATTGTATTTCATTTGCCATTTCTTTGCCCATTCCCCTAAGCTATCTATAAGTCTCTTTGCAGGCTCTCTGTTTCCTCAACACTACCCGCTCCTCCACCTATCTTTGTATCATCGGCAAATTTAGCCACAAAGCCATTATCCCATAGTCCAAATCATTGACATACATCATAAAAAGCAGCGGTCCCAACACCAACCCCTGTGGAACTCCACTGGTAACCGGCAACCATCCAGAATAGGATCCCTTTATTCCCACTCTCTGTTTTCTGCTGACCAGCCCATGCTCCACCCATGCTGGTAACTTCCCTGTAATTCCATGGGCTGTTATCTCACTAAGCAGCCTCATGTGCAACACCTTGTCAAAGGCCTTCTGAAAATCCAAGTACACCACATCTACTGCATCTCCTTTGTCTACCCTGCTTGTAATTTTCTCAAAAATTTGCAGTAGGTTAGTCAGGCAGATTTTCCTTTCAGGAAGCCATGCTGGCTTTGGCCTATCTTGTCATGTGCCTCCAGGTACTCTGTAATCTCATCCCTAACAATCGATTCCAACAACTTCCCAACCATCGATATCAGACTGACAGGCCTATAGTTTCCTTTCTGCTGCCTCCCACCCTTCTTAAATAATGGAGTAACATTTGCAATTTTCCAGTCATCTAGTACAATGCTAGAATCTATCAATTCTGGAAAGGTCATTTTTAATGCCCTCACAATCTCTACACCTACTTCCATCAGGTCCAGGAGATTTATCCACCCTCAGACCATTAAGCTTTCCGAGCACCTTCTCAGTCGTAATTTCCACTGCACGTACTTCACTTCCCTGACACTCTTGAAGCTCCGGTATACTACAGATGTCTTCCACTATGAAGACTGAAGCAAAATACACATTCAGTTCCTCTGCCATCTCTGCGTACCTTGTTACAATATCTCCAGTGTCATTTTCTATTGGTCGTATATCTACCCTCAACTCTCTTTTACTCTTTATATACTTAAAGTTTTTAGTAGCTTCTCTGATGTTAGTCGCCAGCTTCCTTTCATAATTCATCTTCTTAGTGACTTTCTTAGCTTCCTTCTGCAAGTTTTTAAAAGCTTCCCAATCATCTGTCTTCCCACTAACTTTGGCTTCCTTGTATGCCCTCTCTTTTGCTTTTGTTTTTACTTTGGCTCTGACTTCACTTGTCAGCCACGGTAGTGTCCTTCCATTTGACATCCAGGTGGTCTTTTTCAAACTTGAGATGTGTAGCATTGTTTCTTTTGGAGAACAGTGGACACCATTCATGTTTAGTGTTTTTCTTATTGTGGACATATAAGTAGAGATTTCTGTAGGTCTTTTGCTTTTACCCTTGGGTTCTTTTTCACCTCCTTCAGCACTGCACGTTGTGCTCTTGGTGTGATCTTTGCAGGATGCCCACTCCCAGGGAGAGTAGCAACAGTACTGAGTTTCCTCCATTTGTAGACAATTTCTCTCACTGTGGACTGATGAACATTTAGCCCTTTAGAAACACTTTCGTAGCCTTTTCTAGCTTCATGCATTTCTACAGGTCCTCTGAAAGTTGTTTTGATTGAGGCATGGTGCACATAAACAGATCTTTCTTGAGAAGAGCAACACACACAAAATGCTGGAGGAACTCAACAGGCCACGGAGTATCTATGGAAAACAGTACAGTTGAAGTTTTGGGCCAAACCCTTTTGGCGGGGCCAGCATTTTGTGTGTGTTGCTTGGATTTCCAGCATCTGCAGATTTTATTTTATTTGTGCTTTCTTGAGAAGAGCAGGCTTTCAGTAACCTGACTTTGTGGGTCTTTTTTTTTATATAGGGCAGGGCAGCTCTACAACCCACACCTCCAATCTCATCTCATTGATTGGAACATGTGACTCCAAATAGCTTCTGTTGAAAGCATTACCCCAGAGGCTCACATACTTTTTTGAACTTACACTGCGGTTGTTTGAATGGTGTACTCAGTATTGACAAGAAGAAATTCAATTGTTTGTGTGTTATTAGTTTAGGCAGATTGTGTTTGTCTATTATTGTGATTTGGATGAAGATCAGACCACATTTTCTGAGTAATTAATGCAGAAAACCAGGTAATTGCAAAGGGGTCACAAACTTTTTCTTGCAACCTTACATGAATACAGCCAAATGAAACAGTGTTGCTCTGTGGCCAAGGTGCAAAATGCAGTGCCAGCAATCATCACAGTCAACAGTCAGCCATTGGTCCATACCAATGGTCTACTGGAGAGGCCGCCCCAACCAACCCCACCAGCTTTCTGAGTCATTCAATTGTTTCTTTAGATATTTTTCTAATTCATTTTTGAAAGTCATGATGGAACCTGACTCCACCACATCACCACAGGCAATGATTAGCAGATTGTAATTACATGCTGCGTAAAAAAAGTTATATGTCCTGGCTTCACCTGTCACCTCCCAGCTTGTGCCCTACCTCATTCTGGCTTTTTCCTCCTTCCTTTCTAGTCGTGATGATGTGTCTCAGCCCAAAACATCGACTGTTTTATGCTCCTCCACAGATGCTGCCTGACCTACAGAGTTCCTCCAACATTATGTGTGTGTTACTCTGGATTTCCAGCATTTGCAAAATCTTGTGTGTTTATTAAGTTGTGTAACTCGTAGTTCTCTACCACTTTACTTTATCCCTGCACAATTAGTCCTTGACTTAGTGCAATGAAATTGCTTCCCACTCTTTTCTATGTCCTCATCTATCCTTGTTTGATAGACTTGTATGAGCAGGACCAAGAACATGGAACAGTGCAATACAGGAATAGGCTTTTCAGCCCACTGTCTTGTGCCAAACCAATTAAATTAGTAATCGTAATCAAATGGCTGACTAAACTAACCCCTTCTGCCTACACAATGTCTATATGCTTATATTTTCCTCACATTCGTGTATCTATCTAAACGTCTCTTAAGATCTCTAATGTTTCTGCCTCTACCATCATCCCAGGCACCCACCACACTGTGTAAAAAAAAAACACAAATAAATAACAAATTGACCCTTTCTTCACTTTTAAATGCACACCCTCTACTATTAGACATTTCAACCCTGAGAAAAAGATACTGTCTGTCTACACTATCTATGCCTCTCATAACCTTATAAATCTGTCATATCTCTCTCGCTCTCCATCACTCCAGAAAAAACATCTCAAGTTTATCCAACCTCATGTGGCCCTCTAGTCAGCATCAAGGTAAACCTACCTCTCCTGTACCCTCTACAAAGCCTCAACATCCTCTCTGTAATGAGATGATCTGAACTGTATGCAATTCTCCAGATGTGGTTTAACTAGAGTTTTATAAAGCTGCAACATAACTTCCTCATTTTTAACTCAGTCCCTTAACTAATAAAGACAAGCATGCTGTGTGCCTTCTTAACCACCCTATGCCTGTACAGCCACTGAGACTCCCAAGATCCCTTTCCTCATTAACACTGTTAAGGGTATCGCCATTAACAGTGTACTGTCTCTACATTTGAAAAGGCGCATTACCGCACGTTTCACTGTACATTTCTGCAACTGATCTATATCCCACTATCCACAACACCACTAACCTTTGAATCATCCCCCTCTCCACGCATCTAATGAACCCAAAGGAATGGCAGAGACTGATACAGTTTGGCACCAGCAGTGCCTCAGGAGTTGCCAGTCTGTGTTGAACTCAAGGTAGGACTGCCTTGGGGACTCCAGCACTGGATTTTTCCCTTGGGGTTTACTCCCAAAGCCTTCCCCGTGAGTGAGTATTGCCACAAAGCGGTGGAGGTTTTTCAGAAATTTCCTTCTAGCTGAGCTGCCAACCGCAGCTGACTGAGTTTAAGCTACCAGTAACCGGCCTTCGCCCCTTCTGTCAGTAGAAATGGTTCTGCCAGGCTTTAGCTAAGCTGTACGTGAAGGCCTTTAGCTGGACTTGGTTGTCAGAAGCAATTGAGACACACACTATTCGAAGCATTTGATAGATAATGGGAGCTTATCCACCGTAATGCCCTTTAAAATACCCAACACTACTTCCTCCTTTACCTCAAAATGCTCGGGCATATCAATATGCTCAGCACTGATCTTCTTACCCTCCACGTCTTCTCCTTGGCAAATACTGGTGTAAAGTACCGTTAAGGACCTCACCCACATTGTCTGCGTCCATGAAAATGTTCTCCCATTTATCCTTGAGTGGTCCTACACTCTCCCTAGTTATCCTCTTGCTCTTGATGTATGTCTTGAATGCCTTGAGATTCCCTTTAATCCTACTTGCCAAGGACTTTTCATGGCCACTCCTGGCTTTCCAAACTCCCTTCATAAGTTCTTTTCTGGCTTCTTTATAATGCTCAAGGGCTGTGTTTGATTTTAGCTTCCTTAGCTTTATATACTTTTCCTTTTTCTTATTGAGTGAACTCATCACCTCTCTCGACATCCGGTGTTCTCTTATCTTGCCATCCTTGGTTCTGCCTTCTGACTGGAACGTCCCTGTTGGTCTCCACATGTTGGATATGAACTTGTGCAAAACAGCTGTTCCCAATTAATCCTATTTCCTGCCTCATGCTCTCATAATTATTTTTTTAGATTATGAGGACACTCAGTCCTCATTTATTGTCATTTAGTAATGCATGCATTAAGAAATGATACAATGTTCCTCCAGTATGATATCACAGAAACACAGGACAGACCAAGACTAAAACTGACAAAAACCACATAATTATGACATATAGTTACAACAGTGCAAAGCAATACCGTAATTTGATAAAGAGCAGACCATGGGCACGGTAAAAAAAGGTTCAAAGTCCTGATAGCCCCATCATCTCACACAGATGGTAGAAGGGAGAAACTCTCCCTGCCATGAACCTCCAGCGCCGCAAACCTGCCGATGCAGTATCCTGGAAGCACCCGACCACAGCTGACTCTTGAGTCCGTCCAAAAACTTTGAGCCTCCGACCAGCCCTCCGGCACCGAGCACCATCTCTGCCGAGTGCTTCGACCCCGCCCCGGCTGCCGAGCAACAAGCAAAGCCGAGGACTCGGGGCCTTCCCCTCCGGAGATTTCAGATCACACAGTAGCAGTGGCAGCGAAACAGGCATTTCAGAAGTTTCACCAGATGTTCCTCCCTGCTCTCACGTCCATCTCCATCAAATCAGAATTGTGCACGGCACCCTACCTGACAAATACAGATATTCACCACCGGAGTGGCTGCGTGTGCTGCGTCGCGCTGCCATCTTCTCCTCTCCATTAACTTGCCCTACTTCTTTTTAATACTCTCTCACAAGGTCCATACCTATCCTTATCTCCAGCTATCTTAAAACTTAAGGGTTTGTCACTATTTCCTAACTGCTCACTCACTGGGTCACCTGGTCAGTCTCATCACCTAAGACCAGGTCCAGTACAGCCCCTTCTCTTGGACTATCTACATACTGATTTAAGAAACCCTCCTGAATGCACCTAAGGAACTTGCCCCATCTAAAACTAAGAAAGTTGCAGTTTGTAATAGGGAAGTTGAAGTCCACCATGACAACAACCCTTTTGTTTTTACACCTTTTCTTAATCTGCCTGCATATCTGTTCCTCTATGTCCTGGTGGCTATTGTAGTACTATCCCATCAATTTTTGAATTCTACCCATGTACACTCAGTGTGCAAGCCCTTCATTATGTCTGTTCTGTGCAGAGAAAAGAAGAAAGATTAGTGTAGTGCAATACTAAGTCCTGAAGAAGGGTTTTAGCCCAACATGTCAACCATTAATGCTGCCTGACCTGTTGAGTTCCTCCAACATTTTGTGTCTTTTGTTTAAAATTAAAGGTCAGCTTTATCACTTGTACATCAAAGATTCAAAGATTCAAAAAAACTTTGTCATTCTAACCGTACATCAGCTCTGCAGGGCAGAATGAGACAGCGTTTCCCAGGAGCAGTGCAATCATAACATAACAAACGCAACACTAAATTATAAACATAACAATAAATAGTAAAACACAACAGCCACATGTCAGTTAAAATCAGTTATAAGTGTCCAGTGCAAGTTAAAAGTGTCCAAAGCAGAGTCAGGTGGAGCAGCTATTTAGCAGTCTGACTGCCTGTGGGAGGAAGCTGTTTAGTAGCCTTGTGGTTTTAGTTTTGATGCTCCTGTAATGTTTGCCTGATGGCAGAAGAACAAACAGTTCATGGAGAGGGTGTGAGGGGTCTTTAATGATGTACCGTGTCTTCTGGAGGCACCGACTCTGAAAGAGGTCTTGGACAGAAGGTAGGGAGACCCCAGTAACCTTCTCTGCTCCCCTAACCACCCTCTGCAAGGCTTTTTTCTCGACAGCACTGCAGCTGGAGCACCAGGTTGTGATGCAAAAGGTCAGCACACTCTCAACCACGCCTCTGTAGAATGTAGTTAAGATGTTAGTGGGGAGTGATGCTTGTTTAAGCTTCCTCAGAAAGTGCAATCTCTGCTGGGCCCGTTTCACAATCCCAGTGGTGTTCCTGCACCAGGTGAGATTGTCCGAGATCTGCACCCCAAGGAACTTGATGTTTTCCACTCTCTCCACTGTGGAGCCGCTGATGCTGAGGGGTGTGTGCTCAGGCTGAGACCTTCTGAAATCGACGATCATCTCTTTGGTTTTGGTGACATTAAGCATCAAGTTGTTATCACTGCTCCAGCTCTCTAGGTGTTTGACCTCCTCCCTGTACATTGTTTCATCATTTTTGCTGATGAGCCCCACCACTGTGGTATCATCAGCAAATTTAATTATCAGGTTCTCCTTGAATCTGGCTGCACAGTCACGTGTTAGCAGTGTAAACAGCAATGGGCTAAGCACACAGCAACATATAATGAAATGCTTTGTTTATGACAATTACCCACACAGTCTGAGAATGTACTGGGGCAAACTACCAGTGTCGCCATGCTAACATAGCATGCCCACAATTTACTAACGCTACCCTAACCTGTACATCTTTGGAATGTGGGAGGAAGCTGGAGAACCCGGAGAAATCCCATGTGGTCATGGACAGAATGTACAAATTCCTACAGGCAGCAGCAGGAATGAACCACGATCATGATTGCTGGCGCTGTTAAGCATTGCACGAAATGCTGTACTATCATACCACCTGATGAGATTCTCTGTCAGCTTTCTCCAACCTGTAGGCCTCATCCAGGAACCATTCAGTTAAACTTGCTCTGTACCCTCTCACATCCTTCCGATAAAGAGGTGACCAGAATTGAACACAATACTCCAGCTGAGGCTGGACTAATGCTTTATAAAGGTTCAGTGTGACTACTTGCATCCCGGCCTCTATTGGTAAAGCCCAGAATTGTGTATAGCTGATGAACTGCTTTCACAACCTGGCCTGCCATTATCATTGATTTTTACACACACATTGTACTCCCGAGGTCTCTCTGTTCCTGCACCCCTTAATTCTGTATTGCCTCATCTCATTCCTCTTGCCAAAGTGCATCAGCCTGAATTCATCTGCAGTTACTTCATTTAGCACACGTCTGTCTATTGTCGGCCAGCTGCAATTTATCACTATCATGAATTTTAAAATAATGGCATACTCCCTGAAGTGCAATATTATAAATCAACAAAACAATATCCTAACATATGTTGCTAGCGATTGCCACTATTTGCTTTCTCAAGTTAGAGTCATACAAAGATAGAGCACAGAAATGATCTATTGTTTAACTGCACAGCTTTTTCTCCATGTACTTTATTAGAACATAGAAAACCTACAGCACAATACAGGCCATTTGGCCCACAGAGTTGTGCCGAACATGGTCCCTACCTTAGAAATTACTAGGCTTACCTATAGCTCTCTATTTTACTAAGCTCCATGTACCTATCTAAAAGTCTCTTAAAAGACCCTATCGTATCCGCTCCACCACCGTTGCCGGCAGCCCATTCCACGCACCCACCACTCTCTGAGTAAAAAAACTTACCCCTGACATCTCCTCTGTACCCACTCCCCAGCACCTTAAACCTGTGTCCTCTTGTGGCAACCATTTCAGCCCTGGGAAAAAGCCTCTGACTATCCACACGATCAATGCCTCTCATCATCTTGTACACCTCTATCAGGTCACCTCATCCTCCGTCGCTCCAAGGAGAAAAGGCCAAGTTCACTCAACCTATTCTCGTAAGGCATGCTCCCCAATCCAGGCAACATCCCCATTCTACATTTTTACTATTTTACCTCATTCTTAATGCACAGTGTAATGGTCTGATCCATATGAATGTTACATTGATAAGATTTTCACTGTATCTTGCTCATGTAACAACAGTAAACCAATTCCCCTCAAGTTCAAAAATGCAAACACGAGAAAA
Organism: Mobula birostris; assembly: GCF_030028105.1. NCBI lineage: Eukaryota > Metazoa > Chordata > Chondrichthyes > Myliobatiformes > Myliobatidae > Mobula > Mobula birostris. The sequence goes on from NC_092376.1 coordinate 2,603,196, forward strand.
TCTGCAGATGCTGGAAATTCAAGCAACTCACACAAAATGCTGGTGAACGCAGCTGGCCAGGCAGCATCTATAGGAAGAAGTACAGTCGACGTTTCGGGTTGAGACCCTTCGTCATGACTAACTGAAGGAAGAGTTAGTAAGAGATTTGAAAGTGGGGGGGGGGAGAGGGAGGGAGAGATCCGAAATGATAGGAGAAGACAGGAGGGGGAGGGATGAAGCTAAGAGCTGGAAAGTTGATTGGTAAAAGGGATACAGAGCTGGAGAAGGGAGAGTAACATGGTATGGGAGGCCTAGGGAGAAAGAGAGGGAGGGGAGCACCAGAGGAAGCTGGAGAGCAGGCAAGGAGTTATTGTGAGAGGGACAGAGAGAGGGAAAAAGGGGAAAATATTAAATAAATAAATAAGGGATGGGGTAAGAAGGGGAGGAGGGGCATTAATGAAAGTTAGAGAAGTCAATGTTCATGCCATCTGGTTGGAGGCTACCCAGACGGAATATAAGGTGTTGTTCCTCCAACCTGAGTGTGACTCCATCTTGACAGTAGAGAAGGCCGTGGATAGACATATCAGAATGGGAATTGCCTCCTGAAATGTCGACTGTACTACTTCCTATAGATGCTGCCTGGCCTGCTGCGTTCCACCAGCATTTTGTGTGTGTCCTCTCAAGTTCAGTAAACTTTTCTTCTAATATTTCTGTACCATCCAACTACTTATTTGTTTTCTCTGTTACTTTGGAAGCACTCTCATCCAGGGGTCATTAGCCTAAGTAATGTAAATAATTTGCAAATTAATGCAAATTATTCATTAAGAAACATTGCACAGTCCTCAATTTGAATGTGCAATTCCTTGATTCTGTTTTATGTCATGCTGTAACGTGCTTAATATTGGATTACAGCATTCTCCCAATGACAGGTGTCATTAGCCTAAGTATTGGGGAAACTAATTTCCTACTTTTTGTCTCACTCCTTTCATGAACTATAGTACTGCTTTTGTGATTTTCTGGTCTTTTCCAGAATCCAATAAGCATTGGTTACAACCATTACATCTGCTCTGAAGGCAACATGGTAGCATAGTGGTTAGGGTTCACTTCCTGCCACTGTCTGTAAGGAGTTTGTATGTTCTTCCTGTGTCCATGTGGGTTTCCTCTCACATTCCAAAGATGTCCCGATTAAGGTTACGAAGTGTGGCCATGCTATATTGGCACTAGAAGTGTGGCGATTCTTGCATACTGCTCCTAACCCATAGACCATAAGATTTAGGAGCAGAATTGGGACCACTTGGACTCCGCCATTTTATCATGGCTGATCCATTGTTCGTCTCAGTCACAATCACCTGCCTTCTCCCTGTGTCCCTTCATTTCCTGATCAATCAAGAATCTATCAAGCTCAACCTTCAATGTACTTAAAGACTCGGCCTCCACAGCCTCCTCTGGCAGTAAATTCCACAGATTTGCCACTTTCTGGCTACAGAAATTCCTCCTCAGCTCTGTTCTAAAAGGGCGCCCCTCTATTCTGAGGCTGCATCCTCTGGTCTTCGACTCTCCCACCAGAGGAAACATCCTCTCCACATCCACTCTGTCAAGGCCTTTCACCGTTCGATAGGTTTCAATTAGGTCACCCGTCATTTAACCAATTTCCCTCGGGATTAATAAAGTATGACTATGACTATTCTTCTGAATTCTAGTGAGTAGAGGCCCTGAGCCATCAAATACTCTTCATATGACATGCTGTTTAATCCTGGAATCATTTTTGTGAACCTCCTTTGAATTCTCTCCAATGTCAGCACATCCTTTCTAAAGTAAGGGGCCCAAAACTGTTCGCAATACTCCCAAGTGAGGCCTCACCAGAGCTTTTTAAAGCTTCAACATTACATCCTTGCTTTTATATTCTAATCCTCTTCAAATGAATGCTAACATCTCATTTGTCTTCCGCACCATAGATTCAACCTGCAATTAAATCTTTAGGCAATTCAGCACAAGGACTCCCAAGTTCCTTTGTGCCTCAGATTAGAAACATAGAAAACCTACAGCACAATACAGGCCCTTTTGAATTTTCTCTCTACTTTGAACATAGTCAACCTTTTTATTCTACCAAAGTGCATGACCATGCACCTCGTGCACTGTATTCCATCTGTCATTTCTTTGCCCATTCTCCTAATCTGTCTAAGTCCTTTTGTAGCCTCTTCGCTTCCTCAAAACTGCTTGCCCCGCCGCCTACCTTCGTATCATCTGCAAACTTTGCAACAAAGCCAGTAATTCTGTCACCCAAGCCATTGACAAATAACATAAGAAGAAGCGGTTCCAACACACACCCCTGTGAACATCACTCGTCCCTGGCAGCCAACCAGAAAAGGCTCTCTTTATTGCCACTCTTTGCCGTATGCTAATCAACCACTGCTTTATCCATGCTAGTATATTTCCTGTAGTACCCTGGACTCTTAACTTGTTAAGCAGCCTCATGTGTGGCATCTTGTCAAAGGCCTTCTGAAAATCCAAGTACACAATATCAATCGATTCCCTGTTGTTTATCCTGCTTGTTATTTCTTCGAAGAATTCCAACTGGTTTGTCTGGCAAGATTTTCCCTTGAGGAAACCATGCTGACTATGGCCTATTTTATACAAGCAACAAACACAAAATGCTGGAGGAACTCAGCAGGCCAGGCAGCATCTATGGAAAACAAATAGAGTCGACGCTTCGGGCTGGGGCCCTCCGGCAGGACTCGGCCCACTTTATCCTCAGACTGTGTTGGTTATTCCGGCAAACGATGTTTTCACTGTATGTTTTGATGTAGACATGACAAATAAAGCTAACCCTAATCTCTGCAACCACCTTTTTTCAACCCAAGGATGGAGCCGTTGGGTTGAGGGCTGTAGTTCCATTGGTATGCTAATGTTTGGAAACCATGTTGACATATGGAGCTGCCTGTCCCTGGTTGCAGCTGATCAATGGGTGAGCATGTTGAAATGCCGTATTGATTTGTTGTGGCTTCACGTGCTGGAATTGCATGCCTCAGTTCTGTGCAGAATGATACTGGTTCATTTTTGGCTGATGCTTCTGGTGATAATCTGCTATCTATTTACTGTTTCTACTCCGTGCCCCAGGATACCGCACTCTGTAACCAACAGGTGGGGGGGGGGGGGGCGGTGAAATGAAGAGCTTGAACAATCTGGAAATGGAAAAGGTCCTGGATAGGGAATTTTGAAACTAAACATATCCGATCATACAATGCTGAAGGAACCTGTTTATCCAGCTGTGCCTTATTGAACTCTAATTTGTCCAGGTTGTGCACTCTTTCCTCGTTGTCTTGCCTGGAGTAACAGTCTCACTATGGGAGCAGACTGTTCAGAATAGAGAACTTCTTTCCAGCCTTCTGACTTTGAGTCACTTTAGTTGAAACACTTCCTTGTGCACTGGGTAACGTTCTGATTCTAAAATCTCTGTTGTCTGTTAGTAGACACACAGGGCTATTTAGCTTCATAATGAGCTCTCAACTCATTATGACAGTGTGCGTTAACACTTCTGACAGTCCGAAATGAACTGGCATAATGTCCTGCTCCATGATGGTCGGCTATCAGCCATTACCCAGGACATGCTCTTTTCTCATTCCTACCATCAAGGAGAGGTACAGGAGCCTGAAGGCACACACTGTTCCTAAAACTCAATGTTTTAGGAACAGCTTCTCTCTCTCTGCCATCAGATTTCTGAATGGACATTGAACCCATGTACACTACCTCAATATCTATCTATCTCCCTCTGCCATTAGATTTCTGAATGGACATTGAACCCATGTACACTACTTCTATCTATCTAGCATTACAGCATGGAGTAGGTCCTTTTGGCCCTTCAAAACCTCTGCTGCTCCAGCAACCTTAATTAATCACGGGACGAACGATTTACAATGCTCAGTTAACCTACCTGGTACATCTTAGGACTGTGGGAGGAAACCGGAACACATGCAGAAAACCTGTGCATTCCACAGGGGAACATGTACAAACTCCATGCAACGGACGGCAGAACTGAACTCTGAACGCCGATGCCCGGAGCTGTTAAAGTGTCGTACTGACTTCTACCCTACTGTGGTGCCTACTTTGCACTCATTTTGCACTAACTTAATTTAAATTTATAGATTTTGTAATTTATAGTTTTAAAAAATTATGTATTGCAGTATTCTGCTGTTATAAAACAACGGTTGCATGAAATATGCCAGTGATAGTAAACCTGATTCTAAGGTGCAGTACTTGCCTCGGAGGCATAGTGTTATAACTGTTATTATGACAGTGTGTGTTAACACTTCCTTGTGTACTGGGTAACATTTTAAGACCATAAGATTTAGGAGCAGAAGTAGGCCATTTGGCCCATCAAGTCTGCTCTGCCATTTAATCATGGGCTGATCCACTTCATCCAGTCATCCCCACTCCCCTGCTTTCACCCCATACCCTTTGATGCCCTGGCTAATCAAGAACCTGCCTATCTCTGCCTTAAATTCACCCGATGACTTGGCCTCCATAGGTGCTTGTGGCAACAAATTCCACAGATTTACCGCCCCCTGACTAAAGTAATTTCTCTGCATCTCAGTTCTAAAAGGATGTCCTCCAATCCTGAAGTTGTGCCCTCTTGTCCTAGAATCCTCTACCATGGGAAATAACTTTGCCATATCTAATCTGTTCAGGCCTTTTAACATTCTGAATGTTTCTATGAGATCCCCCCTCATTCTCGTGAATCTTGTCTGAACCCTATTTTGATTCTAAAATCTCTGTTACCTGTCAGTATCCACGTAGGGCTACTTGGCTTCATAACGAGCATTCATTATGACAGTGTGAAGGAGAAATAGATTGCACACACAGTAACTTTTAGCACTGAACTAAAGTCAGCCCTGCTTGGGCTGCCGTTCCCCCAGCCCAGACTCTTCAGTTTGTTTGGCTGTTTAACCACAAGGCAGGATACAACAGCTCTCTGGGAACTTCTCTCTCTCTCCCAACTTGTAACCTCTTCTCTTGATTGTACAAAATTTTATTCAGAGAGACACTGTGGTATAGGCCCTTTAGGCCCTTCTGGACTAACGAGCCACGCTGCCCAGCAACCCACCTATTTAATCTTAGCCTAATAACGGGACAATTTACAATGACCAATTAACCTACCAACCAGCTTGGACTGTGGGAAGAAGCCAGAGTACCTGGAGGAAACCATGTGATCACGAAAAGTACACACAAACTTTCTTACAGGAAATGCTGGAATTGAACACCCTGAGCTAATCATCATGCTACCATGACTGCCAGAGTCTCTGGGTGTCCTGGGTCCCACCCCATTTGAGGGAGGATGGTCGCAGTGCAGCTGGAGCTACACCTGAATTTGGAGAGACACAGTCGGTTCAATAGGGCCTGCACCATCCTGGACAGAGTGCCATGGGAGTATAGCAGTCAGTATAATGCTTTACAGTAACAGCAACTGGGGTTCAATTCAGGAGTTTATATGTTCTCCCCGAGACCGGATAGTCCCATTTCCTAGCAGTTTCATAGCGGTCAGTGTAACACTTTACAGTAACAGCGACCGGGGTTTAATTACCAACATTGTCTGTATGTTGTCCCTGTGACTGGGTAGTGCCATTTCCTCCCATATTCCAAAGACGTACAGGTTAGGATTAGGAAGTTATGGGCATGCTATGTTGGTGCTGGAAGCAAGGCTCATGTACATCCTTGGACTGTGTTTTCATTTCATTAAATGACACATTTCATTGTATGTTTTGATGTTTCGATGTGCTCAACACGTTTGTAACGAATCTGTAAATGAGCAAGAGAACATAATTGTTTTTTGGTAACTTACTGAAAAGCATTCTATGGTGGTCAATAAAGGGAATGTGTTGCTGTCAAGGGAAATGTGTAGAGAATGGCGGGAAGGCAACGGACTGCACTAGTCAGACGCAGCTTTTGGAGACGGTGCTTTGTGAAGTACTTCTTGTTGATGTTCAGTTGTGTACCGCAATATCACCTCTGCCTGAGTTGTCCTGCACCAGAGAATGAATAGAACATTCTGGACACATATCACATAATGTGGCAGCTGTATAAAATTAAGGGTAGAGCAGAGGTTCCCAACCTTTTTTATGCCATGGACCGATACCATTAAGCGGGGGTTGGTGGACCCCAGGCTGGGAATCCTTGGGTTAGACCACACTTGGAGTATCATGTTCAGTTCTGGTTATAGGAATGATATTGAAGCTTTAGAGAGGGTGCAGAGGAGATTTATTAAGATGCTGCTTGGACTAAAGAGCATGTCTTATGAGGAAAGGTTTGTGAGCTGGGGCTTTTCTCTTTGAATCAAAGGAGGATGAGAGGTGACCTGATAGAAGTATATAAGATTGAGGCATAGATAGATTGGACTGCCAGCATCTTTTTCTCCAGGGCTGTAATGGTTAATATCAGAAGATATATTTTTATGATGAGTGGTTCAGGGGAGATGTCAGAGGTGTGATTTTTACGCAGTGGTGAGTATGTGTAAGGCACTGCTAAGAGTGGTAGTTGAAGTAGATACATTAGGGACATTTAAGAGACTCTTAGGCACATGAAAGAAAAATGGAGGGTTATATAGGAGGAAAGGTTAGATTGACATTGGAGTAAGTTAAAAGGTTGACAAAACATTGTGGGCTGAAGGGTCTGTACTGTACTGTTCCATGTTCTGTGGTCAAATGCAAGGTGATGCATTTTGGGAAGACAACTAGGTGTAGAATATATATGGTAAATGGTGGTGTGATGGAATGTGAGGGACTTTTAGGTTCAAGAGTGTAGTTCCCTGCAAGTGGCAACACAACTAGATAGAGTGGTGAAGAAAACATGTGTACTCTTTCTACATTTTGCAGAAACTTTACCAAATATTGGTTTAGATTGCACTTAGAGGATTGTGTGTAGTTCTGGTTCTACACTGTAGCAAGGCTGGGGAGAATGCAGAGATTCACGAGGATGTTCTTTAGACTGCAGAACTTTAGTCATGAGCAGTTTGGATAGGCTGGGTTTGTTTTCCCTGATGGGATGATCTGATAGTATAAAAATTTTTTTAAAAAGGAATAAGGTAAATAGTTAGAATTTTTTCTCCCATGATAGCATCTCAGAAACAAGAGCCTAGTCTGAGTCTGTGTTCTGTGGAGAGAAGACTGAAGGGTGACCTGATGCAGGTATGCAACATTATACCGGGGATTATAAATACATTGGATTCCTGTTAATTGGGACACATCGTGACCAGTGCAATTGTTATTTGGCCCAAGTAAGCGGCTGCCCCAATTAGCTGAAGTTTCATGGAGATAGTGAAAAAGACAAACACCATTTAACTGAGTAATAAATTATGTATTTAAAAAATACAAAACAAACTGGAACACTATCATTGCTACTACACTACACTAAAGCTGTATTAGTTCCTAAGGAGGAGAAGATGGCAGCGTGACGCAGCTCGCAGTGGCCACTCCGGTGGTGATGTCTGTTATCTGTCAAGTAGGGTGCCATGCACAATCCTGATTTGATGGAGACGGACATGAGAGCACGGAGGAACATCTGGTGAAACTTCTGAAATGCCTGTTTCACTGCTGCTGCTACTGTGTGGTCCAGAATCTCCCGGGGGGGGGGGGGAGAAGGCCCCGAGTCCTTGGCTTTGCTTGTTGCTCGGCAGCTGGGCCGGGGTCGAAGTGCTCGGAAGGGCTGGTCGGAGGCTCGAAGTTTTCGGACGGATTCAGAGTCCGCTGCGGTCGGGTGCTTTCAATGGTGCTGCATCGGCAAGTTTGCGGTGCTTGGAGGTTCACGACAGGGAGAGTTTCTCCCTTCTACCGCCTGTGTGAGATGATGAGGCTTTGTGACATTTTTTTACCGTGCCCATGGTCTGCTCTTTATCAAATTACGGTATTGCTTTGCACTGTTGTAACTATATGTTATAATTATATGGTTTTGTCAGTTTTAGTCCTGGTTTGTCCTGTGTTTTCTCGTGATCTCATTCTGGAGGAACATTGTGTCATTTTTTAGTGCATGCATTTTTAAATGACAATAAACGAGGACTGAGTGTAATCTAATATATTGACAGAGGAATTAATCCAGTGTATGCTGCCACGTTCTTCTGATTGACTGTAAATGAACAAAATTAACACAGGCACCTCGTGCAGATAATAGACTGCCTTCATAAATTGCATCCTCCAAATCTTTATTTTCATTGTAACACTCATGGTGATTGTCAATACCTTAATTCTTCATAGTTCCTAACTTGATTAAGTAGTGAAATTGTTCCATTTCCACTCCTGGCCATTTCTGGCATCTTCAAGTCTGAATGCCTGAAACTGCCGTGAGCAAAATGGTTCTGAATTGTCTTACAGCTTATTTCTTGCCAACTATATGTGACAAGTCACTGCTATTTGAACACAAGAACACACAACTGAAGCTATTTAAAAACTGTTTCTCTCTAAGCACTTGTAGTGTCTAACTGCCATACAAGTGAAAAGACTGACACTAGTTTAAAAACTGTTTGGTAGCTGCCTCCTGTCCCAATTAGGTGACATAGTTTCCCAAGTAAATGAAGGGAATCCTGGCATTTTTTCTGGATTTTTTTTTTGTTCTTTAAGAGTTGTCCCAAATAAGTGGCTGTTGGAATTATCCAATAGCCCAATTAACAGGAATCCACTGTATATTGATAGGGGGAATACTGTAATCAGGTTTTTTGCCCACGGTAGAATCAAAAACAATGTGGTATAGCTTTAAGGTGAGGGGAAGGAGTTTCAAGGGAGTCTGAGGCATAATTTATTTCTGCAGAGTAGGTAATATCTGGAACTCACTGTCAAATGAAGAAATGGAATCTGATACATTCATACATGTAAGGGGCAAAGCTTTGAAGGATTTAGTGTGGGCAAATGGTGTTAGTGTCGATGGGCATGGGTGTGATGAGCAGAAGGGCCTGTTTCTGTGCTGGGCAACTGTGACTTTGTTTTAGAACAAGGTTTTTTTGTCTTTATGTAGCCTGGTATCATCTGCTAACACTGCTGGAACAGTGAGCTGCATGAAAACAATTTCATTGAAGGCTGAGGAGGTAGAGGTAGATCTGACAGAGGTTTATAAGATTACGAGAGGCATAGATATTGTAGACCGACCATATCTTTTTCCCAGGGTTGAAATGTCTAATACCAGAGTGGAGGCATTTAAGATGAGGGAGTAATTTCAAAGGAGATGTGAGGGGTAAGATATGTTTTTACAGAGTAGCAGGTACCTGGAATATGCTGCCTGAGGTGGTGGTAGAAGTGAAAACATAGGCTTTTAAGAGATGTTTAGATAGGCAGATGAATGTGAAGAAAACGGAAGGATATTGTCATTGTGTAGACAGAAGAGATTACTTTAGTTGTCCATTTGATTACTAATTTAATTGGTTTGGCACAACATTGTGGGCCAGAAGACTTATTCCTGTGTTGTACTGATCTCTGTTCTAATTGTAGAAGCACATTGTTGACATAAAGGTGCAGAGTTTGAAGGGGGAGGGGAGGCAGACTGATGTATCCGGAGATGGATATGAATGCTAGTTTACAGTATCTCTGCACCTTTCTTTCTTCCAGTGCCATGCTAATATCAAATTTAGTACGAAAAAGTTCTGCCAATCTGGATCCTAAAGAGAACAGACATGTTCAGCGGGAACCGGTGCTCTGAAGCTGTTATGTAGCTTGGTATCGAATGTAGACATTGTATCTGTGTGGGTGCATAAAGTTGAAGCAACTTAAAGGTTAAAGATGAGTTTTATTTCTCATTTCCATTGGAACAGACAGTGAACTGTGCCGTTCGCATCATCGTTTGCGGTGTAGACATTCCACCTCTTCCGGAAGTTCCGGGAGTCTCCTGCATATTGATAGTGGCTCCCTGATGCCCGCAAATTATATACAATATCCCAGAAATCAATTTTTTTTTGAGCGAGAGAGTGAGAGAGAGCGCCATGGCAGAGTGTTCCAAAAAAAGAAAATATAAAACGTACGTCACCCCAGACTACACTAAAGTGTACCCCTGCCTAATAGGGGTCAAAAATAATGACAGTGTTACTTGCTGCGCTGTTTGCAACAGTGACTTTTCTATTGCCCATGTGGGTTAAGACTGTAAAAGACATGTTGAGGTGAGTTTAACAGGTGTCATTCGTTCATTAGCATAGCTAACGTTATTTAAACTAGCTGGCTAGCTGCTAAGGAGCCACTCTATTGCAGACATCCCACCTCTCCCGGAAGTCTCCCGCAAATTGATGGTGCTACCTCCCTGAAATGAGTTTTTGCTGGGTGGGATGTCTGGTGGTGTGCCAGGCCATTCTTCTGGAGCCAACATAATCTGCTCACAAGTCGCTAACTCTCGCCAGTAATCTTTGGAATGTGGGAAGAAACTCGCGCAGTCATAAAGAGAATGTCCAAACAGCAGCGGGAATTGAACGCTAATTGTGAGATCGCTGGTGCTTCAATAATATTACGCTAACTATTGCATTACCATGGCACCAAAAAGTTTACCGTAATGAGCAATAATTCCTGTTTCTCAGCCAATTACTCTGCTCTTAATAACCAGGCAGAAACTTTTGGGTTTTCAATAAGGAAATCTGGCGAAAGTTGAATGTCCTTCATTAGTTGACTCTGGTGAACTCTTACTATTTTGAATTTCTGCTTATACGTTATTAAGTGGCTTACAGTATGGAATCCATTTAAAAGAATTTGGCTGACTCCCTAGAAACAGAAACAGGCCATTCTGTTCCTTGATGCAATTCCAGTATTGTTAGATTATGGATTAGTAAGAATGTCAAGGGTTACGGGGTCAAGCCAGGAGAATGTGATTGAGAGGGAAACTAAATCAGCCGTGATGGAATGATGAGGCAAATGGTCTTATTCTGTCCCTTTTTCTTGTTGGTTATACTATAAACACGAGAAAATCGGCAAATTCTGGAAATCCAAGCAACACACACAAATACTGGAGGCCAGGTAGCATCTATGAAAAAGAGTAAACGGTCTAACATGCCGAAACCCTTCTTCAGGACTGGGAAAAAAGAATGAAATTGGAGCAAGAAGGTGGGGTGAGTGGATGAAGAAGTACCAGTACTATTTCACCCCCCTCCCACCCAATTTCACCTATTACATACCTCTTCCTACCCTCCCCCCCACCTGCTCTGACTCTTACCGTTTTTCTTATCCTGATGAAGGGTCTCAGCCCAAAATGTCGACTGTTCACTCTTTTCCATAGATGATGCTTATCTTCCTGAGTTCCTCCAGTGTCTTGTGTGTGATATCGATTATACTGTCTCAAGGAGTGTCAGGAGGGTCGCTGACAGCACAGAATGCCACTTGGCGATTCCTACAGAGCTATACCCAGTAATCAGTGTGGGCATGGCGGCCTGTTTATGTGATTCTTACAGATGGGTACCCAGTAATCAGTGTGGGCATGATGGCCTGTTTATGTGATTCTTACAGATGGGTACCCAGTAATCAGTGTGGGCATGATGGCCTGTTTATGTGATTCTTACAGATGGGTACCCAGTAATCAGTGTGGGCATGATGGCCTGTTTATGTGATTCTTACAGACGGGTACCCAGTAATCAGTGTGGGCATGACAGCCTGTTTGGGTGATTCACACAGATGGGTACCCAGTAATCAGTGTGGGCATGACGGCCTGTTTGGGTGATTCATACAGACGGGTACCCAGTGATCAGTGTGGGCATGACGGCCTGTTTGGGTGATTCACACAGACGGGTACCCAGTGATCAATGTGGGCATGACGGCCTGTTTGGGTGATTCACACAGACAAGTGATCAGTAATCAGTGTGGACATGATAGCCTGTTTGGGTGATTCACACAGACGAGTACCCAGTAATCAGTGTGGGCATGGCGGCCTGTTTATGTGATTCATACAGATGGGTACCCAGTGATCAGTGTGGGCATGACGGCCTGTTTGGGTGATTCATACAGACGGGTACCCAGTGATCAGTGTGGGCATGACAGCCTGTTTGGGTGATTCACACAGATGGGTACCCAGTAATCAGTGTGGGCATGACGGCCTGTTTATGTGATTCTTACAGACGGGTACCCAGTAATCAGTGTGGGCATGACGGCCTGTTTGGGTGATTCATACAGACGGGTACCCAGTAATCAGTGTGGGCATGACAGCCTGTTTGGGTGATTCACACAGACAGGTACCCAGTGATCAGTGTGGGCATGACGGCCTGTTTATGTGATTCTTACAGACGGGTACCCAGTAATCAGTGTGGGCATGACGGCCTGTTTGGGTGATTCACACAGATGGGTACCCAGTAATCAGTGTGGGCATGACGGCCTGTTTATGTGATTCTTACAGACGGGTACCCAGTAATCAGTGTGGGCATGACGGCCTGTTTGGGTGATTCATACAGACGGGTACCCAGTAATCAGTGTGGGCATGACAGCCTGTTTGGGTGATTCATACAGACAGGTACCCAGTGATCAGTGTGGGCATGACGGCCTGTTTGGGTGATTCACACAGACGGGTACCCAGTGATCAGTGTGGGCATGACGGCCTGTTTGGGTGATTCACACAGACGAGTGATCAGTAATCAGTGTGGGCATGACGGCCTGTTTATGTGATTCTTACAGATGAGTACCCAGTAATCAGTGTGGGCATGACGGCCTGTGTGGGTGATTCATACAGAGCTGTACCCAGTGGTTAGTGTGGGCATGACGGCCTGTTTCCATGCTGGGTCGATGGAATATAAAACATGAGTCGGAACAGCACAGGAGCAGGCCCTTCAATTCATTTCTGCATGGATCATGATGCCAATTGAATTAACCTTATCTCGACTAACACACTCAAAATGCCTGAGAAACTCAGCAGTCAGGTGGTATCCACAGAGGAGCATAAACAGTTAATGTTTTGGGCAATGACCCTTCAGGGCTAGAAAGGAAGGGGGAAGGAGCCAATAAGAAGTATGGTGGGGGGGGGGAATGGGGAGGAGGTCAAGTTAGGTCATAGGTGAGGCCAGGTTGGTAATGTTGGGGTATGAAGTAAGAAGCCGAGAGGTGATGGGTGGAAAAGGTAGAGGGCTGAAGAAGATAGAATCTCATAGGAGGGGAGAGTGGACAATGGGAAAGAGAAAAGGAAGGTGGATGGGCAGATGAGAAGAGGTAAGAATAAATCCTATCTACACATTCTGTACCCTTCTAATTCCTGCCTGTTCATGCTTCTGAAGATTGTTATATTAGCTCCTACCACCTATCCTAGCTGTGTGTTTCAGGCACCTATCATGCTGCATTTAAAACTGAATAAATTTGCTTTGTAAATCTCATTTAATCAACTTCCTTCTCAATTTAAGACTATGCTTGTTAGTATTTTTGAATTCACTCCCCATTTATTCCCCCTACTAAAGTGCATGAATCTACGTCACTACATTTGCCACTTCTCTACCCATCCACCCAACCTGTGCAAGTTCTTCTGCCAGCTCCATGTTCCTCTAAATATGTTGGCATCATCTGCAAACATGGCTGCAATGGGAGTTTCTTCATCCAGATTAGTAATGTATAAAGTGAAAAGTTACAGTTCTTCGCTGGTCACAGGCATGGCAGTCATCCTTTATCCCCACTCTCTGACACCTGTAGACAATTCAGTAGAATGTGGTGAATAAAACAGTAACGCACACAGAATGCTGCAGGAATTCATCAGGACTGATCCGCCCAAAACCTCGACTGTTTATACCCCTGCACAGACGCTGCTTGACCTGCTGAGTTCCTTCAGTATTTTGTGTGTATTTCTCTGAATTTCCAGCAGCTGCAGAACCTTCTGTGTTTATGTGATCATGCTTAATGTTGAAAAATATTGTCACTAGGAGCTAATTTTAAAGCAAATTGGAATTGAGTTGGCTTTGACTGGCCTCAGTATTCAGTGTGATATCAGTGACAAATTCTTGGATTCGCTGTTGTGGAAGGCGGCTTCATGTTCTTTGTACGCTGTAGGGCATTGAGGTAACTGGAACAGCAGTGGGGTGCCTGTCCTTTTAAAACTCTAAAAATAACGTCTTCTCTTTTACCAAATTACTTAGATGCCACAAGATGCATCTAGTGGGTGTCTGACTCATTCCAAAAGTTTAGCAGCTTGCTCTGCTGCAGATTGAAGCAATTAGACTTCCTATTTGATGTGGCCACATTATACACTGTGGGTGGTATGTATGTTGCAGTTGCTGCTTTTAACAGTTGACTCTGTCTTGCTTGACTCTTCATAGGTGGGTTGAGTCAGGAAATGATGAAAATTACTTGGAAGAGTTCTGAAGTTCTACAGTACAGAAATAGCGCCTTCAGAACACAATGTCTATGCCAACCACTGACGATCGTCTCTTGTTGTCCTATTTACTAGCGATCTCCACCAAGGTGCTTCAACTGTTTATCAAGGTGTTTAAGTGAGAGTAGCACAATCTGGGGTTCCAGATTCCAACCCACTTTGTATGAAAATAATTCTCAAGATTTCATCTGAATCTCTTATCCCTTACTCTGAATATCTTGCTAGTCTTGTATAGTTCTGCTAAGGAGAAAAGTTTCCTACTATAGAAACGTAGAAAACCTACAGCACAATACAGGCCCTTCAGCCCACAATGCTATGCCAAACATGTACTTACTTTAGAAATTACCTAGGGTTACCCATAGCCCTGTAGTTTTCTAAGCTCCCTGTACCTATCCAAGAGTCTCTTAAAAGACCCTATTGTATCCACCTCTACCCCTGTCGCCGGCCCCCCATTCCATGCACTCGCCACTCTCTGTGTAAAAAAAAACTTACCCCTGACATCTCTGTACCTACTTCCAAGCACCTTAATACTGTGCCCTCTTGTGTTAGCCATTTCAGCCCTGGGAAAAAGCCTCTGACTATTCACACGATCAACGCCTCTCATCATCTTGTACACCTTTATCTGGTCACTTCTCACCCTCAGTCGCTCCAAGGAGAAAAGGCTAAGTTCACTCAACCTATTCTCATAATAGGCATGCTCCCCAATACAGGCAACATCCTGGTAAATCTCCTCTGCACCCTTTCTATAGTTTCCATATCCTTCCTGTTGTGAGGTGACCAGAACTGAGCACAGTACTCCACGTGGGATCTCACCGGGATCCTATATAGCTGTAACATTACCTCTTGGCTCTTGAACTCAATCCCATAGTTGAGGAAGGCCAATGCACCGTATGTCTTCTTAACCACAGAGTCAACCTGCGTAGCATCTTTGAGTGTCCTATGGACTCGGACCCCAAGATCCCTCTGATCCTCCACGCTGTCAAGAGTCTTACCATTAATACTATATTCTGCCATCATATTTGATCTACCAAAATGAACCACCTCACACCTATCTGGGTTGAACTCCATCTGCCACTTCTCAGCCCAGTTTTGCATCCTGTCAATGCCCTGCTGTAACCTCTGACAGCCCTCCACACTATCCACAACACCCCCAAACTTTGTGTCATGAGCAAATTTACTAACCTATTCTTCCACTTCCTCATCCAGGTCATTTATAAAAATCACGAAGAGTAGGGGTCCCAGAACAGGTCCCCGAGGCACACCACTGGTCACTGACCTCCATGCAGAATATGACCCGTCTACAACCACTCTTTACCTTCTGTGGGCAAGGCAGTTCTGGAATCACAAAGCAATGTCCCCTTGGATCCCATGCCTCCTTACTTTCTCAGTAAGCCATGCATGGGATACCTTATCAAATGCCTTGCTGTCTACCCTGTATATTCCCACCCTGATGTTGTAAGTGGTTCCCTCTGTCTTCTCTGCTTCACGGAAAGCAATGTCAATTTATCCGTTACCTGATCATCCCTGGCAACATCCTGGTGAAACAGCCTCTGCTCCTCCTTCAGTGCCATTGACCTCCTTTCCAAGGTGTGGCAACCATGATTGTACCCAGTCCGCCATTTGTGGGCTAAGCAATATTTGTAATGTAACCTCT
This sequence comes from Mobula birostris, assembly GCF_030028105.1. Taxonomy (NCBI): domain Eukaryota; kingdom Metazoa; phylum Chordata; class Chondrichthyes; order Myliobatiformes; family Myliobatidae; genus Mobula; species Mobula birostris. The sequence continues at coordinate 2,619,112 of NC_092376.1, forward strand.
TGCACTTATATCTAAATGGCCCTGCTGGTGAAGGCAGGTATCCTGTATGCCTTTTCCATTAATTGTTCACATATGCAAGGTCTCTCAATTTATCTTTAGTCCCAACTAATCTATGGCATCTGCCCAGTCATTAAGACCATAAAAGCATAAGACATAGCAGCAGAATTAGGCCATTCAGCCCATTGAGTCTGCTCTGCCATTCCATCATGGCTGATCCGGGATCCCTCTCAACCCCTTACACCTGCCTTCTCACCATATCCTTTGATGACCTGACCTATCAGGAAATGATCAAATTCCGCCTTAAATATATGCATGGACTTGGCCTCCACTGCAGTCTGTGGTAGAGCAGTCCACAGACTCAGTACTCTCTGGTTAAAAAAAATTCTCCTTACATCTGTTCCAGAGGGTCACCCCTCAAATTTGAGGCTGTGTCCTCAAGTTCTGGATACCCCCACCATAGGAAACATCCTCTCCACATCCACCCTATCTAGTCCTTTCAACATTCAGTGGGTTTCAACGAGATCCCAAGCATTCTTCTGCCTGACTAGTGTCTTATAAAGCCTCAGCATTATCTCCTTGCTTTTGTATTCTATTCCCCTTGAATTAAATTCCGATATTGCATTTACCTTCTTTACCACAGACAAAACCTATGAATTTGCCTTCAGGGAGTCTTGCATGAGGACTCCTAAGTCCCTCTGCACCTCAGATGTTTGAACCTTCTCCCCATTTAGATAATAGTCTGTGCTATTTTTCCTTTTACCAAATGCATTATCATACATTTCCCAACACTGTATTCCACCTGCCACCTTTTTTGCCCGTTCTTTCAATTTGTCCAAGTCCTGCTACAATTGCGTTGCTTCCTCAGCACTACCTACCCCTCCACCTATCTTCGTATCATCTGCAAACTTTGTCACAAAGCTATTAATTCTATTATCCAAATCATTGACAAACAATGTGAAAAGTAGCGGTCCCAATACTGATCCCTGAGGAACACAACTAGTCACTGACAGCCAACCAGGAAAGGCCCCTTTTATTTCCACCGCTGCCTTCTGTCTGTCAGCCATTCTGCCATCCATACCAGTATCTTTCCAGTAATACCATAGGATTTTATCTTGTTAAGCAGCCTCATGTGTGGCATCATGTCAAATCCAAGTAAATGACAGAACGTACATCATTGTGTATGTTCTATGAAGGTTTCCTGGCAGGTGGATTTTAAAAGTATTCTGAGTGTAAAGTATCATACAAAATCAAAGTTTTTAAGGTTAAAGGAATTGTAACAGCCTCGTATACATCAAAGCAGTGAAAGGACAGTAAGGTGGCGTAGCTGTTAGTGTAAAGCTTTATAGCACTTGTGATCGGAGTTCAATTCTTGCTGCGGTCTGTAAGGAGTTTGGGTGTGTTTGAAAGTGGATGAGTTGCCAGACCTCAGCACCACACACAAAATGCTGGAGGAATTCAACAGGCCAGGCAGTATCTAGGAAAGGAGTACAGTTGACGTTTCGTTTAGCTGGACTGTAGAAAAAAGCTAAGGAGTAGATTGGAAAGGTGGTGGCGGGGAAGAGGAAGGGAAAGAGAAACACAAGGTGATAGGTGAAACCCAAAGGGATAAGGATGAAAAGCTGCAGAGTGGATTGGTGAAACAGACAAGGCCATGGAAGAAAGAAAAGGAAGGAGGGGAGGAGCATGATGGCGATGGGTGGGCAAGGAAATAAGGTGAGAGAGAGGGAAGTGGGGTCGGGGTCATGGGCATTACCAGAAGTTTGAAAAATCGATGCTTATGCCATTAGGTTGCAGGCTACCCAAACAGAATATAAGGAGTTGGTCCTCCAACCTAAGTGTGGCCTCATCAGGACAGTGGAAGAGCATGGATGGACATATCGGAATGGGAAGTAGAATTAAAATGGGTGGTTACTGGAAGATCCCACCTGTTCTGGCGGATAGAGTGTAGGTGCTCGGTGAAGTGGTCTCCCAGTCTACGTCAGGTCTCACCGATATGCAGGAGGCCACACCGGGACCACCAAACACAGTATATAACCCCAACAGACTCACAGGTGAAGTGTCATCTCACCTGGAAGAACTGTTTGGGGCCCGGGATGATAGTGAGGGAGGAGGTGTAGGAGCAGGTGTAATACTTGTCCACTTGCAAGGATAAGTTCCAGGAGGGTGATCAGTGGGAAGGGACGAATGGACAGAGTCATGTAGGGAGCGATCCCTGTGGAAAGCAGAAAGTGAGGGGGGGGCGGAGGGGAAGGAAAGATATGCTTGGAGTTGGCAGAAGTTTTGGAGAATTATGTGCTGGACACGGAGGCTGGTGGGGTGGTAGGTAAGGACAAGAGGAACCCTTTCCCGGTAGGGTGACAGGAGGATGGGGTAAGAGCAAACATGCGTGAAGTATGTGGTTAAGGACAGGTTGAGGGTGGAGGAAGGGAAGCCCTTTCTTTGAAAGAGGCGGACGTCTCAGTTGTTCTAGAATGAAAAGCCTCATCCTGAGAGCAGGTGCGGCGGAGATGGATGAATTGAGAGCAGGGGATGGCGTTTTAAGAAGTAGCAGGGTAGGAAGAGGTATAGTCCGGGTAGCTGTGAGAGTCCATTGGTTTATAATAGACATCGATGGATAAGCTGTCTCCTGAGATAGAGACAGATTGAGAAAGGGGATGGAGGTGTCAGAAATGGACCAGGTGAATTTGAGGGCGGGGTGGAAGTTGGAGGCAACTTCCAGGACCTGGATGAAATATGTGACAGACTCGTTAAAGTAGGGAAGAATATTAATGCTTTATTTTTCAATCCTTCCTTACTATAGGAGTGGTCCCTGATAATTGCTGGTTTCATATCGTTGACTGCTTGTGCCATTAATTCTTTGCATACTGGAAAGAATTAATTAGAATTAATCAGGACCTGACGAAGTGTCACAGGCCAAAGTATTGACTGTTTATTCATTCCCTTAGATGCTACCTGAGCTGCTGAGTTCCTCCAGCAGTGTTTGTAGCCACAAACTAAAACTGACAAACAACTAATGTAGAAAGGAGCACAGATTGTACACTACAGAAGACCGAGAACGAGCTGTAACGAATATTTGAAAGTGAGTCTGTAGGTTGTGAAATCAGTTCAGAGTTGAGTTGAGTGAAGTTATCCATACCAGTTGAAGAGCCTGATGGTTGAAGTGTAATAACTGTTCCTGAAGCTTGTCATGTGGGACTCAAGGCTACTGCCTGATGGTAGTAGTGAGAAGTGAACATGGCTTGCATGGTGGAGGTCTTTGATGACAGCTCTCCATGCGCTCAATGATGGTAAGTGCTTTGCCTGTGATGGACTGGGTTGTATCCACCATTTTCTGTACACATCTCCATTCCTGGGCATTGGTGTTTCCATACCAGCCCATGATGCAACCAAACAGGATACTCTCCACAGTGTATCTGTATCAGAATCAGAATTCATTATCACTGGCGTGTGTAGTGAAATTTGTTAACTTAGCAGCATCAGTTCAATGCAATACATAATATAGTAGAAAAACAATAATTAAAAGTAAATCAATTACAGTATATGTATATTGAATAGATTAAAAATCATGCAAAATCAGAAATAATATATTTAAAAAGTGAGGTAGTGTCCAAGGGTTCAATGTCCATTCAGGAATCGGATAGCAGAGGGGAAGAAGCTGTTCCTGAATCGCTGAGTGTGTGCCTTCAGGCTTCTGTACCTCCTACCTGATGGTAACAGTGAGAAAAGGGCATGCCCTGGGTGCTGGAGGCCCTTAATAATGGACGCTGCCTTTCTGAGACACCACTTCTTTGTAGGCTAGTGCCCAAGATGGAGATGAATATAGCAGTTGGTCAGAGTTTTTGGTGACATGCGTAAGATACCCAAGCTTCTAAAAAAGAAAGTCGAGGCACTGCCATTGTGATGGAGTCTGATTTGCTGGTCCAAGTCAGAATCTCTGAAACGATAATGCCAAGGAATTTAAAGTGACAGTTGAAAAGGGATTTCCAAGAGGTAACAGCAATGCAGGTGATGTTAAATACTTCCTAAGGGAGAGCATGCAGGCTTTCTCTCTCAAAACGAGCAGCCAACAGGATAAATCTTAATTGATTAGGCTTAATGGAGCCAGCTTTGTAAGATGATGTGTAATTCTTTGGAGTAATGTGTGGCAGTTTGCTGAAAAGTTTCACTTCACTTCACTTCACTCACCCTGTCACTGAACTCTTCCCATGACATATGGACTCTTCAGCGCATGTTCTTGACACTTATTTATTTGTTATTTTTCTCATTTGTATTTGCCCAGTTTGTCTTTTGCACATTCGTTGTTTGTCTGTCCTGTTGGGTGCAGTCTTTTATTGATTTTATTATGGTTCTTGGATTTGCTGTGAATGCCCACAAAAACTTGAATCTTGGGGTTCTATATGGTGACTGTATATGCACATGTAATCAACTTTGAAACATTAGGTGGTGAAGTTGTGGAGCAGGCAGATGGGACTGCAGCTGTCAGTGTTACATTATTTAATCTTGTCTGGCTGAATTTGTCTATACTGTATTCACCAATTATTGCTATGGATTAGGCAATAAATCACCATTTAACAGATGTCCTTTGACGGTTGATTGTTGCAACCAACAACTTCTGTTTCATTGTAACGACTTTCTGTTCTGGCCTGTGTGTTGCTGCTCTATATTCCTCTTGACCACGGTAACACAGTAGGTAGCACGACCATCTCTGAATCAGGATCAGGGTGTTGTGAGTTCAAGTGAAATGAGGTCGAAACACTAGGCTCTGATCTGGGAATACAGATCCATAATACCTCGAAAGTGGCGTTACAGTAGATGGGGTCGTAAAGAAAGTTCTTGGCACATTGCACTTCATAAATTAAAACATCTAGTTCTGGGGTTGGGATATTACGAAGTTGTAGAAAATGTTGGTGAGGCCTAATGTTTAGTTTTGTGTGGCGTTCTGATCAACTACTACAGGAAAGATATCAATAAGATTGAAAGAATTTGGAGAAAATTTACAAGGATGTTGCCCAGACCTAAGTTATAGGAAGAGATTAAATATGTTATGACTTTATTCGCTGGAGTGTAGGAGACTGAGGGAGATTTGATAGAGGTCTCCAAAATTAAATGCTGAGGTTGGGTGAGACTGGAGCTGGAGGTGATGGGTAAAGGTGAAAGGTGAAGTATTTAAGGGGAACTTCACTCAGGTTGGTGAGATTGTGTCAGCAGAAGTGGTGCATGCAGGTGTGATTGGAACCACCGGAGGGGTATGGAGAGTTCTGGTCTGGGTGCACATCAATGGGATTAGGCAGAATAATGGTTTGGCTCATACTAGATGGACCAAATGGCCTGACTCTAACCAGACGTTATTGATTAAAGGTGAAATATTTAAGGTGGGCATGAGAGAGTGTGGAACGTGCTGCCATTGGGAGTGGTAGATGTGGGTTGGATCTCAACATGTAAGAGAAATTTGCATGCGTACATGGGTGGGGTGGGGGGGCATGAAGGACTATGGTCCAGGTACAGGTTGACATGTCTGGGTGTTGATGCTGTAGCAGAGTACAGAGGGAGGTCTGCAGTGTTATGGGCAGACGATTCAAACTGACGAATATTCTTCACAAACAAAAGAAAATTTGCAGATGCTGGAAATCCGAGCAACACACACAAAATGCTGGTGGAACTCAGCAGGCCAGGCAGCAACTATGGAAAAAAGTACAGTCGACATTTCAGGCTGAAACCCTTCAGCAGGGCTGGAGAAAAAAAAACAGGAGTAGATTTGAAAGGAGGGGGAGGGGAGAGAGGAACACCAGACATAGGTGAAACTTGAAGAGGGAGGGATGAAACAAAGAGCTCGGAAGTTGATTGGCAAAAGAGACAGAAGGCCATGGAAGAAAGAGAAAAGGGGAGGGAGCGGAACACCAGAGGGAGGCGATGGGCGGGCAAGGAGATAACATGAGAGAGGGACAAGGGGATGGGAAATGGTGAAGGGTGGGCATTACTTGAGGTTTGAGAAATCAATGTTCATGCCATCAGGTTGGAGGCTACCCAAACGGAATATAAGGTTCCTCTAACCTAAGCGTAACCTTATTCCGACAGTGGAGGAGGCCATGGATGGACATATCGGAATGGGGATGGGAATTAAAATGAGTGGCCTCTGGGAGATCCAGCTTGTCCTGGTGGATGGAGTGTAGATGCTCAGCAAAGCATTCCCCCAATCAACGTCGAGTCTTACCGATATACAAAAGGTCACACTGGGAGCACCGAACACAGTATATGACCCCCAAACAGACGCATATGTGAAGTGTTGCCTCACCTGGAAGGACTGTTTGGGGCCCTGAATGGTAGTGAGGGAGGAGGTGTAGCACTTGTTCCATTCACAAGGATAAGTGGCAGGAGGGAGATCAGTGGGGAGGGACAAATGGACAAAAGAGTTGTGTAGGGAGCGATCCTGTGGAAAGCAGAAAATGGTGATGGTGGGATCAAGCTGGAGGTGGCGGAAGTTTTGGAGAATTATGTGCTGGATATGGAGGCTGCTGGGATGGTAGGTGAGGACAAGGGGAACCCTTTCCCTGGTAGCATGGTGAGAGAGTGGGGTAAGAGCAGACATGCATAACATGGAAGAGATACGGTTGAGGGAAGCGTTGATTTTGGAGAGTCTGTTGGTTTATAATAGACAATTGGTGGATAAGCTGTCTCCAGAAATAGAGACAGTGAGATCAAGAAAGGGAAGGGAAGCGTCGGAAATGGACCAGGTGAATTTGAGGGCAGGGTGGAAGTTGGAGGAAAAGTTGATGAACAGGTTCAGCATGGATGCAGGAAGCAGCACCAATACAATCGTCAGTGCAGTGTAGGAAAAGTGCGGGACGGTCACCAGTGTAGGCTTGGAACATAGACTGTTCCACGTAACAGCGAAAGCTTTGAGGCCTTCCTGGTGGGAGATGGGAGTGTTTAGCAACAGGGCATCTATAGTGAAAATAAGATTATCAGCGCCAGGAAACTTGAAATCATTGAAAAGATCAAAAGCATGTGAAGTGTCATGGATGTTGGTAGGAAGGGACTGAACCGGGGGGATAACACTGAGTGGAGGTATGCAGATGTGAGTTCAGTGGGGCAGGAACAATAGGTCTCCCTGGATAGGCAGGTTTGTGGATCTTGGGTAGGAGGTAGAAATGGGAGGCTTAGGGTGAGGGAACTATGAGGTTGACAGCAGTGGATGGGAGATCCACAGAGTTAATAAGGTTGGTGATGGTGTGAGAGACGATGGCTTGGTGCTCCTTAGCAGAGTCCTGTTCAAGGGGTAGGTAAGAGGTGGTGTCAGACCGTTGTTACCGGACCTCAGAAAGGTAGAGGTCAGTCCTCCAGACTACTCCCCCTTATCTGTGGGATGGATAGTGAGGTTAGGATTAGTGTGGAGAGCAGTGAGTTCAGAAGGAGTGAGGTTGGAATTGGAGAGGGGAGTGTTGAAGTCGAGACGGTTGATGTCCCTTTGGTAGTTAGCAATGAAAAGATCCAGAGCAGGCAGAAGACTAGCGCGGGGTGTCTAGGAAGAGGAGGAGGGTTGAAGACAGGAGAAGGGATCATCGGTGCGGGGTGGTAAGTCCTTGCCAAAGAAGTTGGTACAGAGACAGAGGTGGCGGAAGAAGAGATCAGTGTCATGACGGGTGTGGAACTCACTGAGGTGTGGGCACATAGAGACAGAGGTGAGGACCTTACTGAGGACAGAACGTTCTGCCTCAGAGAGGGGAAGATCAGAGGGGATAGTGTAGACCCAGCACGGTTGAGAGCTGGCATCAGAGGGGGGAAGGGGGTTGATGGTGTCACAGGAGATGGGAGGGTTGGTGTGTACAGGGAAGGCAGGGTGGGAGGAAGATGGAGTCTCCAAGGATCCAAGAGCTGGTGGAGGGACCTGAGAGACATGGGATTGCAGGGTGGTGGTGGGGAAAGGGGGCACAGGGGTTTCAACAGCTGCACATAAAATCCTGGTCTGGAGCTGCTGTTGGTCAAGGCTGGAGTCGGAGTTGGAAGTTGTGCAATTGGCACTTTAAAGGTGTCTGAAGTTGTTGGAGGCTGCATTGATGGCGGTGGAGCCTGGGTTCTGAATCTGCTCAGGATCTTTAGAACCATTGAGGTTGGCAACAGCCAAATCATATAACGTAAACAAATGCGATCCCAACACACTCTGTGGAACACCACTAATCACTGGGAGCCAACCAGAAAAGGCTCCCTTTATTTCCACTCTTTGCCTCCAGCCAGTCAGCCACTGCTTTATCTATGCTAGAATCTTTCCTGTAATACCATGGGCTCATAGCTTCTTAAGCAGTCTCATGTGTGGCATCTTGTCAAAGGCCTTCTGGAAATCCACAAAATCTCCTTTGTCTACCCTGCTTGTTGTTTCTTCAAAGAATTCCAACAGATTTGTCAGGTAACACACATCAAAGTTGCTGGTGAACGCAGCAGGCCAGGCAGCATCTCTAGGAAGAGATGCAGTCGACGTTTCAGGCCGAGACCCTTCGTCAGGACTAACTGAAGGAAGAATGAGTAAGGGATTTGAAAGTTGGAGGGGGAGGGGGAGATCCAAAATGATAGCAGAAGACAGGAGGGGGAGGGATGGAGCCAAGAGCTGGACAGGTGATTGGCAAAAGGGGATACGAGAGGATCATGGGACAGGAGGTCCGGGAAGAAAGACAAGGTGGGGGGGGGACCCAGAGGATGGGCAAGAGGTATATTCAGAGGGACAGAGGGAGAAAAAGGAGAGTGAGAGAAAGAATGTGTGCATAAAAATAAGTAACAGATGGGGTACGAGGGGGAGGTGGGGCCTAGCGGAAGTTAGAGAAGTCGATGTTCATGCCATCAGGTTGGAGGCTACCCAGACGGAATATAAGGTGTTGTTCCTCCAACCTGAGTTGTGGCTTCATCTTTACAGTAGAGGAGGCTGTGGATAGACATGTCAGAATGGGAATGGGATGTGGAATTAAAATGTGTGGCCACTGGGAGATCCTGCTTTCTCTGGCGGACAGAGCGTAGATGTTCAGCAAAGCGGTCTCCCAGTCTGCGTCGGGTCTCGCCAATATACAAAAGGCCACATCGGGAGCACCGGACGCAGTATATCACCCCAGTCGACTCACAGGTGAAGTGTTGCCTCACCTGGAAGGACTGTTTGGGGCCCTGAATGGTGGTAAGGGAGGAAGTGTAAGGGCAGGTTTGTCAGGTAAGATTTTACCTTGAGGAAGCCATGCTGATTACCTCCTATTTTATCATGTGCCTCCAAGTACCCAAAAACTACATCCTTAACAATCAACTCCGACATCTTGCCAACCACTGAAGTCAGATTAACTGGCCTGTAATTTCCTTCCTTCTGCCTCTCTCCCTTCTTGAAGAGTAGAGTGACATTTGAAATTTTCCAGTCTTCTGGAACCATTCCAGAATCTAGTGATTCTTGAAAGAGCATCACCAATGCTTCCACAGTCTCTACAGAACTCTGGAGTGTACACCATCTGGTCCAGGTGACTTATCTATCTTCAGACCTTTCAGTTTCCAAAGAATTTTCTCTTGTAATGGTAACTTCACACACTTCATGCCCCTGACACCTGGAATTTCCAGCATACTGCTAGTGTCTTCCACAGTGTAGACTGATGCAAGATGATTATTCATTTTGTCAGCCATTTCTTTGACTCCCACTTCTACCTCTCCAGTATCGTTTACCACAGAAGTGGGTATGTGAAACACCCTGTCAGGTGGTGATAGAGGCAGAGAGATTAGGGACATTTAAGAGACTCTTAGATGGGCACATGGATGAAAGAAGATTGGAGGGCTGTGTAGGAGGGAAGGGTTAGATTGATCATGGAGTTGGTTAAAATGTTGGCTGTCTGATGTTTTATCAATTGAACCCAGAGCTTGCTGGGATTTTTAGCTACTGAATTTATAGAATGCAGGGGAAGTGTTGGATTCTGTATGGTGTTCATGCACTAACAGGACGAGGCCTTTCTTCCATGTGATTAATTGTCAGAGCTGACCGTGTTTGATTGCAGTGGAAACATTTTGGCCTTGTCCACAGACTTGCCGTGGTTTAGTACAGCAGCTATGGACATATCAACCGATGCAGCTTCACTTAAAGCTGCTGACTTGGGTATTGGGAGTCAGGTTTGGCTGCTATCATATTGTGTGTTTGCCAAAGTGTGCAGAGTAGTGGAGTAATGTCTGGCTTGTGAGAGTAACATTACATAATGCTTGGAGGAAGATGAAGTGCTTGTTCCTTCCTAACGTTTGTGTTCCTACTTCCACTGATCCCTTCGTGACTTAGAAACATCTGACGGTTTAACAAGCTGCAAGTAATTACATAGTTGCATGCTGATTCCTCGTTTGTTTAACTTCTTATCTCAAACCTTTTTGCTTGGATTGTTTCCCCCCCCCCCCCCCCCAACCCTCACCAGTTACTTGTTGATCTTCTGTTGTTTCTGGAAATCAGTTTGAGAAAGTCATGGCAGAGAAAGGCAGAGAAGGTAACAATTTCCTAAATTCTCAGAGTTGATTCATCATTTATAAAGTCATAGTCATTCAGCACAGAAACAAGCTCTTTGGTCCATCTAGTTAATGCCAAACTGTTATTCTGTTTAGTTCCATCAACAACGACCCAGATTATAACCTCCATACCCTTCCAGTCCATGTATCAGAATCAGGTTTCTTATCACCAGCATGTGATGTGACATTTGTTAACTTGACAGCAGCAGTTCAATGCAATACATAATCTAGCAGAGAGAGGAAAAAATAATAAATAAAATAAAACATAATAAATAAACAAGTAAATCAATTATGTATATTGAATAGATTTTTTTAAAAGTGCAAAAACAGAAATACTGTTCAGGGGTCCCCAACCTTTTGCGCACCGCGGACCGGTTTAATATTGATGATATTCTTGCGGACTAGAGTGGGGTGGGGGGGTGTTCAAGTTCAACAGTGGGCGTGACAGGGAATGAGGAAAGATGCAGCTGACTCGTATCGTTTCCGAGCGGCCCGGTAGCACATGATCACGGTCCGGTCCAGTACCGGTCTGTGGCCCAGTGGTTGGGAAACACTGCTGTATGTTACTCACCCACACCGTTTTTAAATGTTGCAATTGAATCTGCATCTACCACTTCCACTGGCAGTTCATTCCACACTCTCACCACCCTCTGAGTGAAGTTCCTGTTCAGCTACCACTTAAATATTTCACCCTTAACCTATGACATCCAGTTCTAATCTCACCCAACCATTGTTGAAAAGGCCTGCTTGCATTTACCCTATCTATACCCTTCATAATTTTGTTTACTTCTATCAAGTCTCCCCCATTCTCCTACACCCCAGGGAATAAAGTCTGAACCTACTCAGACTTTCCCGATAACTCGCAAGTCCCATCATCACCCTTGTAAATTTTCTCTGCACTCTTTTGATCTTGATATCTTTGCTGTAGGCAGGTGACCAGAACTGTACAAACTTGTCCTGTCAAGATTTTGAGCATGTTGATGTTCTGGGAATAGCTGAAAAATATTTTTTCTTTTTAAAAGCCAGTCAATGGCTATCAGAGATTAACAGACCGGCTATCTGAGGAGCCTGCTTAAGTGTACAATTTTGGAATTGTTATCCTGAATTTGTGAACAAGCCTGAGTTACGTGTAGTTGTACCCCACACCCATGCACTTCAAAGTAACTGATCCCGTGACCTTTCTGAGCATCCACTACAAGATTGAATGTCCTCTAATCACTTTGTACTGACTCTCTGTGCTCAGCTGTGGATGGTGCTCTAACAAGATTTATAGTTGCCAAGTTGTAAACATAAATCTGTTGGTTGAGCCCCTCTATCTTGATGTACAGAAGTGGGATCAGTTGGTAGAGTCGTGTCGCTACAACAACCTTGCACGCAATGTCAGGAAGACCAGAGACTTCAGGAAGGGGAAGTCTGGGGAATACACACCAGTTCTCAACAAGGGATCAGCAGCGGAAAAGGTGTGCAGTTTCAATTCAAGTTCTTGGGTGTTAACATCCCGAAGATCTATCCTGCGCCTGACATATTGATGCAGTTATGAAGCAGGCACAATAGCAACTATATATAATTAGGAGTTTGAAGAGATTTGGTATGTCACCAATGACTCGTGCAGAAAACTGTTTGCATCACCATTTTGTACAGAGGGGCCACTGCACAGGATTGGAAAAAGCTGCAGAAAGTTCCAAACTCAACTACATCATGGGCAGTTGCCTACCCGGTATCGAGGACATCTTCAAAAGGTGATGCTTCACAAAGGGTGCATCCATCATTAAGGACCCCTGTCACCCAGGATATGCCATCTTCTCACTGCTGCCATCAAGGAGGTGGTACAGGAGCCTGAAGAGAGACGCTCGACATTTCTGGAACACTTCTACCTCTCTGCCTTCAGATTTCTAAATGGACAATGAACCCATGAAAAATCCTCTATTTTCCCCTCTTTTTGCACTATTTATTTCATTAAATGTGTGTGTGTACACGTATATTATCTTATTGTAATTTATAGCTTTAAAAGTATGTATTGCACTGTACTGCTGCCACATAACAAAGTTCATGATATATGCCAGTGATGTTAAACCTGATTCTGATGTCATTTGTGCACTCTACCAGTTAGTTTTGAAGCTGCTTACTTGTACATCTGGACTCCTTCTCTTAAATTAGCACTATATGTTAATTACCACGGTGGCTCATGGTGTTTCAGAGTTCAATTCTGGAGCTGTTTGTATGTTCTCTCTGTGGAATGCATGTTTTTTTCCTGGATGCTCCAGTTTCCTTCCACAGTCCAAAGACATTCCAGGTAGGTTAATTGGTCATGGTAAATTGTCCTGTGATCAGTTAGGATTTGTTGGTGGGCGGGGGGATAGGTTACTGAGGTGTCATGGCTTGAAAGGCCGTAAAGGCTTCCTCCACACTGTGTCCCTAAATTAAATAAATAAATATTAAATTATTTAACAGAACAGTTACAAAGCAGAGTACTTTTCCAAGTCTAAATATAGCATGTACTTTGCACCTTACATTGGGGCCATTTGATATTTTCAGACGGCTAGGACTAGCTAATGTCAGTCTGTCTATTGGTGTCCCTAACATTAAATACAGAGCAGAAGTTTAAACTTAAATTTCAGCTTGTCATTGGATTAGATTCTTCGGTCCCAATTTGCAGATCTACCCTGAGTCGTCATAAACATAAGATTCTGCAGATGCTGGAAATCTAGAGTAACACACAGAAAATGCTGAAGGATCAGAGCAGGTCAGGCAGGATAAGACCTCAGAGTAGAATTAGGCCATTTTGCCCATTGAGTCTGCTCCACCGTATATCATTATCCCTCCCAACTCCATTCTGATTCATTATCCCTCCCACCTCCATTCTGATTCATTATCCCTCCCACCTCCATTCTCTGATTCATTATCCCTCTCAACTCCATTCTGATTCATTATCCCTCCCACCTCCATTCTCTGATTCATTATCCCTCCCAACTCCATTCTGATTCATTATCCCTCCCAACTGCATTCTCTGATTCATTATCCCTCCCAACTCCATTCTCTGATTCATTATCCCTGCCAACTCCATTCTGATTCATTATCCCTCCCAACTCCATTCACCTTCCTTCTTCCTGTAACCTTTGATTCACTAATCAAGAACCTATCAACCTCTGCTTTAAATATACCCAATGACTTGGCCTCTACAGCCATCTGTGGCAACAGATTCTACAGATTCACTACTCTCTGGTTTAAGAAATTCCCCTTCATCTCTGTTCTAAAAGGATATCCCTCTATTCTGAGGTTATGCCCTCTGGTCCTGGACTCCCCCACTATAGGAAGCATCCTCTCCACATCCACTCCATCTAAGGCTATGTCCACACTAGACTGGATAATTTTGAAAATGCCGGTTTCAAGTAAAAATGACAGGCATCCACACTAGGCATTTTTCAAAATATCTCTGTCCACACTAAAACAGATATTTGGGCGAATCTCCTCCTACTGTGCATGCGCAGACGCATCTATAGAAAACAAGCGAAGAGGAAACGGTATACTATTTCCATTTCCGCAGCGGCATTGTGCTATTTCCATTGGTCAAAAACTAGAGTACCTACAACAACAGCGAAAGAAAGTTTTCAAAAATGTCTTTGAGGAATACAAAGAAAACCTCCGCTGGAGAAAGCAGACCGGACTTCTTCGTTTAGACAGACAATGAAGTCGAGCTGTTTCTGCGAGTTGCTAACGACTACAAAGTCAGCAAAGCAGTAGGGATGTTTAATTCCAAACAAGCTATTAACGTAGACAATAAAGTAAACAACACACGCATGAAGCCGTCCTCTACCCAAGATCAACATTATCAACAATTACAAAATGTTAAATGGTCAACTCGACATAGACTACCAATCCCACATCAAACCCAAACCTATTAGGAGCAGAAGAGGGCACTCAAATCAATTTGAACTACTAACTAACACGTCAGATGTGTACAGCAATTCATTTTCCCCCCGCACAATTAAAGCATGGAATAATCTTAATCCTACACAGTCACACAACCAAACCCAATTAAATTTAAGGCAGCTTTTCTTCTTCAAAAATCTCCTTCTTAAGCCCTCCCTCCGCCACCTCCAGTTTAAATCCCATGCGGAATATTTTGGAGGATCAAGAACCAAGAGAGTGGAATCTTCTGCCACCAGACCTGCGCAGTATTTTTGACATTAATATTTTTAAAGATAGATTCAATCAAATCAATATAGGGGATCTAGTGAAAAAAGCTCACTTTACAATTTAACTCTCACGCCGTTCACACCGACTGCGCGTTATAACAGCGGTGGTCAGTCAGCAGCAGTGCCGACTTGGAGACCCTGGGGTACAGGAGATTGAGGGTATGACCACTGCAGACTGGGAGACCGGATGGTACGGGCAGAAAAACAGAAGATGCAAACAGAGGGGACCAGCTTGAAAGCCACCTCCAGTTTAAATTCCATGGGGAATATTTTGGAGGATCAAGAACCAAGAACAGCCGTCCAGCAGTGCTTGTGCAGTCCCAAGCAGAAGCAGAAAAAGCATTGTTGTTCTGGTGTTGTCATGACAATGTTTTTAAATTTCTCTGTTTACCCTGTCCACACTACAACACGAAACAATCGTTTTCAAATTTACACACTCTGGAGAGTGTTTTCGAAAATCTCCGTTTTCGGAAGATGAAAATGCTGTTTTAGTGTGGACGGAAGGTCAAAACGAAGAGAAAAAGCTTCGTTTTCAAAATTATCTAGGCGTAGTATGGACGTAGCCCAAGTCTTTCAATATTCAATAGGTTTCAATGAGATCCACCCTTCATTCTTCTAGACTCCTATGAGTACAGTGAGCATCCTTGGGGAGGAATAATTGATCTTTTTGGGCAAGATCTTTCATCAGGACCGTGATCCTGAAGAATGGTTTCAGCCTGAAATGTCGACTGTTTATGCTTCTCTATGGATGCTGCCTGGCCTGTTGAGTTCCATTAGCATTTTGTGTGTGTTAGTCAAAGTCATCCTTTGGCGTATTGGTATGCACGTGGTTTTGAGAAAATGGGTTTGTGTTTGCTGCTGTGTGTTGTGTCTGTCTTTCTGGATATTGTTCTCCTGAACATTGTGGGCATGTTACGTTGGTGCGGGGTGCGTGGTAATGCTTGAAGGCTGCCCCCAGCACCCTTATCTCTGTTCTAAATGGACATCCCTCTAGTCTGAGGCCTCTTCTCCAAACATGTGAATGTCAGTGTAAGTAATTGAATGTTAAATAGATTGAGGCATGTCTGAGAGACCTCATGAAGTGATATACACTCGGTAGCCACTTCAGTAGGTACATGTGTAATCCTACTCTTCACCTCCTGAGAGTCAGCTAATCTAAATGACATCATTTGTTCAGGGAAACTTTGACCACCCAGTGATCTCTTTCCATGGCAGAATGAAGCGTCTGCTTTGGGAGTCTGCCTTTGTTTATCTGCAGCATTAGCATCTGGAGGTTTGCAGAAATCTATGTGGGCCAGGACTGGTTTTCACTTTACAGGGAGAATGGATTGAGTGCCTTGTTCCATGCTGTGGTGGGAAGGCAGCAGTTGATCAGGATTAGTAACAAAGGAGTACCTGGATGACTGTTGATAATCACAGACATCACCACATATGTGAGCTGGGTTTATGCCACACTCTGGAGAGTACCTAATAAAATAACCACAGGAGTGGAACCCGGTGCAGTCCTCTGCTACGTCAAGCTCCGACATGTTGTACCTTCAGAGATGCTCAGGGGAATGGGCTTGACAGGGAAAAATAAATCAGCCATGATAGAATTGTGGAGTGGATGGTCTGACTGGCCTAATTCTGCTCCCATGTCTTATGGTCCTGTGAATGTCTGACCCACATGCAGTGGCTGTGTTCAGAGTGATATTGAGAGCATTGAGACTACATCATGACTTATCAAATTCCCCATGCAAATGGCTGGAGAAGTGTCCCACTTCAAACTATTTATTACGTCAGCCACCTCTTGTCCAGTTGGGAATTGTTTCTGGATAAGACTAAAACTGATCTCAGGGTGGATGGAGTAGGGAGAATTGTTTTTACTTTAGAAATTACCTAGGGTTACCCATAGTCTTCTATTTTTCTAAGCTCCATGTATCCATCCAGGAGTTTCTTAAAAGACCCTATCGTTTCTGCCTCCACCATTGTCACCGGCAGCCCAATCCACACACTCACCACTCTCTGTGTTTTTAAAAAAAAAACTTGCCCTGACATCTCCTTTGTACCTACTTCCAAGCACCTTAAAACTGTGCCCTCTTGTGCTAGCCGTTTCAGCCCTGGGGAAAAAGCCTCTGACTACCTACATGATTAATGCCTCCCATCATCTTATACACCTCTATCAGGTCATCTTATACACCTCATCCTTCGCCGCTCCAAGGAGAAAAGGCTAAGTTGACTCAATCTATTCCCATAAGGCATGCTCCCCAATCCAGGCAACATCCTTGTAAATCTCCTCTGCACCCTTTCTATGGTTTCCACATCCTTCCTGTAGTGAGGCGACCAGAACTGAGCACGGTACTCCAAGTGAGGTCTCACCAGGGTCCTATATAGCTGCAACATTACCCATCAGCTCTTAAACTCAATCCCACGATTGATCAAGGCCAATGCACCATATGCCTTCTTAACCACAGAGTCAACTTGTGCAGCTGCTTTGAATGTCCTGTGGACTTGGATCCTAAGTTCCCTCTAATCCTCCACACTGCCAAGAGTCTTACCATTAATACTATATTCTGCCATCATATTTGATCTACCAAAATGAACCAACTTATCTGGGTTGAACTCCATTTGCCACTTCTCAGCCCAGGTTTGCATACTATCAAAGTCCCGCTGTAACCTCTGACAGCCCTCCACACTATCCACAACACCCCCCAATCTTTGTGTCATCAGCAAATTTACTAACCCATTCCTCCACTTCCTCATCCAGGCCATTTATAAAAATCACAAAGAGTAAGGGTCCCAGAACAGATCCCTGAGGCACATTACTGGTTGCCAACCTCCATGCAGAATATGACCCATCTACAACCACTCTTTGTCTTCTGTGGGCAAGCCAGTACTGGATCCACAAAACAATGTCCCCTTGGATCCCATGCCTCCTTACTTTCTCCGTAAGCCTTGCATGGGGTACCTTGTCAAATGCTTTGCTGAAATCCATATACACTACATCTACTGCTGTACCTTCATCAATGTGTTTAGTCACATCCTCAAAAAATTCAGTCAGGCTCGTAAGGCACAACCTGCCTTTGACAAAGCCATGCTGACTATTCCTAATCATATTATGCCTCTATAAATGTTCATAAATCTTGCCTCTCAGGATCTTCTCCATCAACTTACCAAGCACTGAAGTTGACCCACTGGTCTATAATTTTCTGGGCTATCCCTACTCCGTTTCTTGAATAAGGAAACAACATCCACAACCCTCCAATTCTCCAGAACTTCTCCCGTCCCCATTGATGATGCAAAGGTTATTGCCAGAGGCTCAGCAATCTCCTCCCTCACCTCCCATGGTAGCCTGGGGTTGTTGAGAGAAGTGTTAATATTGAACTTTGTTGTGAGAATGCATTTAGTCAAAATACTAACTTTTTACAACTTTAATATTTTTTGCTTTTAGTATTTCCCTTATTCTGATGGAGAATTGATGATTTAAAGCATCTGATGTTTTTTCTCTCTGCTAGTGCTGCCTGACCTCCTCAATCTTAGCGTTTTCTTTTAAATATTGGATTTCTAGTATCTGTGGGTTTTATTTCAGCTCTTCACTGATTGGGGCACAAATAGCCTGATTGTTATTCAGATTCAATGGACTGTGGTAGAGCGAGATCAACTTAGATACATCATTGGAAGAAGCTACTGTGATAGATTCTGAACAGCCATTCACGAAGGGAAGATGTATTCTGTTATTCTTTTCATCTATACTGTATGCTCGGGACAGAAGTTTGTACAGTTCTCAGCACAAGGGTCTGGCAACTTAAGCTCATCACTCCTAATGGGGCATAGGCTGCTGAGAGCAGCTAGCTAGAATCCAATGTTCTGGGTCAGTTTTTCAAGTTGTTTCCAGGTGTAGCCCACCATATGTCTTCTTGGCAAAGGTTCTCCCTTTGCCACAGATGAGGTCTTCAGAACCTCCAATGGCATTTCTATAGCTCTTGGTTTTTACGGGATGGGGTTACTAGCCCCATGCCCAGTCCTCCTCCTCTTGCAGCTGGGCTTGGGACACAAAGATCTGGCAAGTAGCAATCTAAGTTTCTATTTTTTTTTCTCTTCTTTTTTTTAAATTTTAGTTTTGTTTGGATAAGGAATTCACAAATATCATGTACTTTTTTCACACATATAACCTTTTCTATTTTTTATATGTATAAAACTACAATTATTTATACATTCTTAAGTACACATTGAGATGATATAAAAGGAAAATAAACATTTAAATAGATAATTATGTACTGTGGTAAATCTAACCTATTAGGCTAAGTAATTTTTTTATCCCTTTCCCAAATCTTTCCCTTTACTTGTGTTAATTCTCTATTTTCCAAAAGAAAACAAAAAAAAAACAAACATTTAGACTAGGGGTGCTTACGTTAGCAATATTAGTGTGTTGATGAGAAGAGCAGTATAAATCATTAGGAGAGTCATCTAAAGTCTGCTCGCATTGGGGTTATATATTCAATCCATTTATTCCAGATTTGATAAATTTTTTTTTTTTGAGTTCTCAGGGAGTAAGTCAACTTTTCCATTTTAAATATTTCCAAGATAATTTCGTACCAATCTTCTAATGTAGGTGCTATTGGATTTAGCTATTTTCTAGTGATTGATTTCTTACTTGCCGCTAAGAGGGCCTGCAGCAACTTTATACCTTCCTTCTGTTCAAGAAACAATACATGCCCCAAATAGAGTGTCTCAAAGTTCAGAGGTATCTGGGACCTAAGTACCTTAACTAATGTTCTATGAATACCTTCCCAAAATAGACTTAATTTAGGGCAATCCCAAAAAATATGAAAATGATTTGCCTCCTTGGAGCCGCACCTTCTCCAACACATCACATTTGTATCTTTATATTTTTCCTGATATGGCGTCTTGAAGTATCTTATAATGTTTTTCCAACAATGTCCTCTCCAAGTCAAAGAATTAGTCGAGGACCATTGAAAGCTGCAGATTTTCTCCCAAGCCTCCTCTGAAAGTACCAACCCCGCTTCTTTCTCCCACTTCTCTTTAATATACAGTGTATTTACATTTTTAGCATGGGAGAGCGCATTATATAATCGAGAAACTGATTTACTAGGTATTGAACTGCAAGCCGAATTCAGAATCTTGAAAAATTCTAATTCTATTGTTGATAGGTCTGTATATCTACAACTCTGGTTAACATAGTTTCGTACTTGAAGGTACCTAAAAAAAAGTCATTATGTTCTAGGCCATGTTTGTCCTGCAGGATTTGGAAACTTTGTAATACTCTTTTATCTATAAATGAGAGGTAGGTTGTAAGACCTTTCTTTATCCATAGCTCAAATCTTTTATCTCCTCTGTTGGGAAGGAATTCGGTATCATATGCACACCATCTAAAGAGTTTTAACATGTTATTAATTCCACATGAATTAACCACCTTCTGCCATACTTTTAATGTAAGATTTATCCAAGCGTTTTTAAATTTTTCCAACTGGGCCATCAATCCTTTGTCAGCTATTGAGGCCTGAAGAGGAAAACTGTCAACTAATCCAAATTCTATTTCCTTCCATCTAGCCTTATATTCCCTATTACACCAATATAACAGAGGGGTTATCTGTGAGGCATAAAAATAATTTCTCAGGCAAGGAAGAACCATACCTCCTCCTTCCTTCCCTAACTGTAAGGTGTTATATCGAATTCTAGGTTTCTTTCCTTGCCAAATGAAGCGGGAAATCCATTTGTCCCATTCCCTGAATTGATTATCATCCACCTCCACCGGTAAAGTACGGAAAAGATACAATAACCGAGGAAGAATATTCATTTTTATAGTATTTATCCTTGAATTTAAACTTAAAAAGGGGATAAGATTCCATCTATGCATATCTGCTTTTATCTCTGAGATTAATGGCCCATAATTTACCTGTGACAGTGTTGAAAGATCCTTCGGCAGGGTTATTCCTAAATATTTTAATGATTTAGCTTCCCACTTAAGATCATATGTATCCTGCAATTTTTTGGATGGTGTATAATTTAGGGACATAACTTGCGTTTTCTTTACATTTATTTTATAACCTGATATTTTCCCAAAGTCATCCAACAGTGTAAACAATCCTATAAATGATTTTTCTGGTTCACTCAGATAGACCAAAACATCATCTGCGAATAACGCCACTTTCTGTTCAATCCCTGCCACCTTGATACCTTTTACGATTTCGCTCTGTCTTATTAGTTGGGCAAGCGGTTCAATATATAGCGCAAAAAGGAGAGGAGAAATTGGGCATCCCTGTCTAGTGCCTCTCTCTAAGATGAAGGAGTCAGAGAGGTCCCCATTTATCTTAATTTGGGCTGTAGGGCTGTCATATAGAGCCTGAATTACTTTAATAAACTTTTCTTGAAAGCCGAATCTTCCTAACACTCTGTGTAGGAATGCCCAACTATCCGAATCAAAAGCTTTCTCAGCGTCCAATCCTACTACCATTGTCTCTGTCTCGTTCTTATTAACCTGTTCTAATATGTGCAGAGTTCTCCTTATGTTGTCCTGTGTTTGTCTTTGTTGAATAAATCCAGTCTGGTCTAAATGGATTAGGCCAGGTAAAAGCTTTTCCAATCTGTGCGCTAATATAGGTGTAAATAGTTTGTAATCTAAATTAAGAACACTAATTGGCTGATAATTGCCACATTCTAGTTTATCTTTACCCTCTTTGGGAATAACTGAAATAATCGCTTCTCTCCAGGAAGGTGGAGTTTCTCCTCTCTGCAAGATTAAAGGTGTTAAGTAGTAATGGGGCTAACTGTGTCTTCAGGGACTTGTACCACTCTGAGGTAAACCCATCAGAACCCGGGGACTTTCCAGCCTTTAACCTAGAGATGGCCACGTTCAGTTCTTTGACAGTTACTGGTTCTAATAAACTTTCATTTTGTAAATCTGTAAATTTAGGTAGATCTAAAAAATTCAATACACTGTCTATATAGGGCTCATTGGGGGCCCGGGGTTGGGAGTACAGCTCTCGATAATATGTTTCAAAACTCTCTTGAATTTTCCCTATTGTACTCTCCACAAGCTTTGTCTTTGGATTCGTTATTTTATGAATTGTATTGTCTGCTTGTTGTTTTTGTAATTTATATGCTAATAATCTAGCTGATTTACCTCCTACTTCATAATTCTTTTGTCTCAGGTAAAGAAAATTTCTTTGAGTTTCCAACGTATAAATATCGTCAATTTCACTTTGCAATTTCCTAATTTCCTGTTTTCGATTTGAATTACTTTTGTTGCTATCTACAACTTGAAGTTGTTTTAATTTTCCTTGAAGGTCTGCTAATTTTTGTGCGTTGATTTTTTTCATGTGAGTGATAATGGAAATAATTTTCCCTCTCAGTACAGCTTTCAATGTATCCCATAAGATCACTGGTGATGTTTCTTCCGTGTCATTAAGGTCTAGATATTCTTTGATTTCTCCCCTTAATCTCTCCATTACTTTCGGATTATTGAGTATATGTGAGTTTAGCCTCCATAGTGTTTTCCTCATTTTCCTTTCCAGGATTAGAGACATAGAGACTGGGCTATGATCCGACAGATCAATTGTTGCAATATTACAGTTTTTTATCCTGAGTCTATCTGTATTAAAGATAAAGAAATAGTCTATCCTTGAATAGGCTGAATGAGGGAAAGAGTAATATGTATAATCTTTACTAGTAGGGTGTAATTCCCTCCAGACATCTATAATTCCCAACTCCTCCATCAATGAATTCACTTTCCGAATCAGAGGTTTATTCTGAGTAACTATTCTTGAAGAATCTAATATAGGATTTAATCTAATATTAAAATCCCCTCCACAAATTACTACCCCTTGAGAACTGACCATTAGGTCAAAAATGTGTCTATAAAATGACCATTCACAACCTGGAGGAGCATAAACATTCAGCAATGTTATTTCTGTACCTTCTATTCTTCCTGTGATTTTTACGAACCGTCCTTCTTTGTCTCTAGTCTCTGAAATATGTTCATAATTAAGAGTACTTGATATTAAAGTAGCTACCCCTCTTTTGTGACTCAATTTATATGATGAATAAAATACATGCTTAAAGCCCATTCTTTTTAATTTTCCATGTTCAGATTGGCTCATATGTGTTTCCTGGAGGAAAGCTATTTGTGCCCTCTCTTTTTTCAATTTAGACATAATCTTATTTCTTTTAATTGGATTCAAAACCCCATTAACATTATAGGAAATTATTTTTACCAATTCAGTTTGCATTTTTCTCTAGTAGAAAAAAAAACACTCTCCTTTTCTAACCAAACAGTAAGCAATCCCTTCTCAACAGTAAACCAAGACATATAACCACACCCTAGACATTTTTGAACGTGCAACATTTGAAAATTTTTCCTGACTTCCCACAGTGAGGCCTGAGCACCGACCCGCCTCAGTTCAGAGGGATAACCTCTATCTTCACCCTGTGTTAGAGGGCCCTCAGCAGTTTGAATAATCATAGAGAATTTTCTCCTATTTATGTCTCGACCATATTGCTATCATTCAAGTTATTCCGTCTAGTTTATTTTCAGTTACCAGTTTTCATTTTACCCTTAAGTCCGATTTACTCTTTTCAGTCATTTCTCTTAATTAATCTGTGTTCTCTGTACATTCGCGTCTGAATATTTGCAGCTTTTCCTTGTAGTTTGACACTCTGGTTTGTATGGAGCATCCTCGCCACACTAACTGCCACGACTTCTGCCGAATCCTCTCCAGTAGCGACTCCGGTTGGGTGATAACTTTAATAGGTAGTCCCCGGTCCGCCAGGTCCAATGTTGCCTCCTCCACCGTAGCGTAAGTTTTTGTCCCTTCGTCGTAAAAGACTCTCAGCCGAGCTGGATACAGGGTCTGGAATCTGATGTTGTTTTCCTTCAGGACTCTCCGTGTTTCCGTATATTCCTTCCGTCTGGCAAGAATCCCCGGTGCGTAGTCGTGGTCTAAACTGATTTACAGTTGTTCCACATGAAACCTTTCTTTTGCCATGCCCTTTTAAGCACCTCTTCCTTCGTTCTGTAACTGAGAAATCTGACCAGAATCGATCTGGGCTGGGCGCCTGCCGGGGGCTGTGGTGCCAACGCGCGGTGAGCTCTTTCTATCTGTAGGTCTTTTGCGGCCGGTATATCAAGGTTCTCTCTAAGTAGCTTCTCCACGAAGGGAATCATCAATCCGGGTTTACCTTCAGTTCCTTCGGGAACTCCGTAAATCCTCACATTTTCCCTTCTCGAGCGGCCTTCTTGATCTATTAGTTTCCACTGGAGCTGGTCTTGCAGCTTCAGCATTTCTGCTATCACCTCCTCTGCGTTTTGTAGCTTCTCTTCAATTCCAACAATCCTCGCTTCGGCTTCATCTATCCGCGAGTTAGTTTTTACTATTTCTCCTTTAATGTCTTCCAGCTGTTTGCTGTTATCTTGTCGGAACTCACGAATCTCTCCGAGAATCAAGGACAGAGTCACCGATTCCCCCTCATTATCTCCGTCCTGGCTTGCCGTGGGGGAGCTAGGCCCGTCGCCTTGCTGTGTCTCTTTATGTTTATCAGCCTTTGGAGCGGACTTTTTAATCTTGTTCTTAGACATCATCCTTGCCCCTTTTATTAATATAGTTATGCAATATTAAGTATTTGTCTAAATTCGATTATGGGGCAGTTTACCTTCTTTTTTGTCGAGAGACCTCTTCCTTACGCCGCCATTCCCTTGATGACCCGGAAGTCAATCATCTCGCAATCTAAGTTTCTAAAAGAGTTGACTTGAATCCTTAACTATTATTACAGAGTGCATATCAGAGTGCAGAGCAATGTGTGAAAGTACTCCATGATACTCCAATATAGAGGAGAGAAGCTTAATTTTTAGAAATGGGGTGTAAGATCAGCCATGTAAGATAGCATTTGAGACAGATTATGATTAGATGTGCTGATTGGAAGAAAGATGCATCTTGTATTTCATTCATTAGCTTCAAATCTTGCAATAATGGATAACTAAATTCCATCATGAACATTGCTTAAAAAGTAGTAAGTATCTTGACCAAACACTCTCCTTTGTCAATTAAAACAACTTTTCTTGGCCAAAATACAAAGGAGTTTTTATGCTTTATTCAACAGTGCACAGATTCTCTGGTATTGGACTAAAATATTAACCTTGACACTGTTGAACCTTCACTGAAAGTAGAGATGGATTTGTTTGAGAGCCTTCAAAAAAACGGTTGGTGTCTTGGCTGTGTGGTGCAGTTCATGTTTCTGTGCTCTAAGCCACAATCCAGAGATGTTAAGCGTTATCAGTGACACTTCTGTGTGTTACCGGTTGCTGTGTTGTAAAGGAGGAAGTGCTGGTCTTAAATTGTCTGCGGTGCTGTCTTTCATTTTTATTGTTTAAATCAAAGCTTAATTTTCAGTCTTTTTTTTGTGTACAAGATTAGATGAAGAGCAGGGTAGTGTCCTGTGTCCAGTGCAATTTGCACCTCAAACCAATGTTACCGAGCATTACAGTGTGGTTAGTGGACTTTGTCATCTGGTTTGATGTTTTTGTCAGGTGTGTGCAAGTTAGAAAACTGCATCCATTATTATAGTAATACTATACTTCCATAACACACATGCAATAATGCATGGATGTATTATTTACTCTTTCAAGCACCCTAAACAATTTCTTTAGTGCCCATTGCATAAATACTGCATGGGCCAGTGAATGATCTGTTGGAATTTTTGCTCAGAGATGCATTCTGATTGTTGACAGCCACATAGAAAATGTATTCAAGAATTCACACTCCCATCTGCTCTCAAGTATATCTTGATTTTTTGAACTCCAGGGGATACAGCCCAAGAGCTGCCTAATGTTCTCTCCTTTGTATTTTGATCAAGCATGCAAGTACAGCAGGCAGTGAAGAAAGCTAATGGCATGCTGGCCTTCATAACAAGGGGAATTGAGTATAAGAGCAAAGAGGTCTTTCTGCAGCTGTACAGGTCCCTGGTGAGTCCACACCTGGAGTACTATGTGCAGTTTTGGTCTCCAAAAATGGAAGGGTATTCTTGCTATTGAGGGAGTGCAATGTAGGTTCACAAGGTTAATGCCCAGGATGGTGGGACTGTCATATGTCGAAAGATTGAAGTGACTGGGCTTGTATACTCTGGAATTTAGAAGGCTGAGAGGGCATCTTATTGAAACATATAAGATTATTAAGGGATTGGACACGCTGGAGGCAGAAAGCATGTTCCTGCTGATGGGTGAGTCCAGAACCAGAGGCCACAGTTTAAGAATTAGGAGTAGGCCATTTAGAACAGAGTTGAGGAAAAACTTTTTCACCCAGAGAGGGGTGGATATATGGAATGCCAAGTCTCTGGATGCTTTCAAGAAAGAGATGGATAGAGCTCTTAAAGATAGCGTAATCAAAGGTTATTGGGATAAGGCATGAGCGGGGTACTGGTTGTGGATGATCAGCCATGATCACAGTGAATGGCGGTGCTGGCTCGAAGGGCCGAATGGCCTACTCCTGCACCTATTGTCTATTGATTTGACTAAGAGGCCAGTAGTGGTGTTCTGAAACACAGCCTCCAAGAGCATAACAAACACACATCATTAGATTCATGCATCGATAATATTCTGGCAGTGTACCGGATGACTGGAAAATTGCAAATGTTACTCCGTTATTTAAGAAGGGTGGGAGACAGCAGAAAGGAAACTGTAGACCTGTTAGCTTGACATCAGTGGTTGGGAAGTTGTTGGAATCGATAGTTAGGAATGAGATTACAGAGAACCTGGAGGCACATGACAAGATAGGCCAAAGCCAGCATGGTTTCCTGAAAGGAAAATCCTGCCTGACAAACCTACTGCAATTTTTTGAGAAAATTACAAGTAGGGTAGACAAAGGAGATGCAGTAGATGTGGTGTACTTGGATTTTTAAAAGGCCTTTGACAAGGTGCCATTCATGAGGCTGCTTAGCAAGATAAGAGCCCATGGAATTACAGGGAAGTTACTAACGTGGGTGGAGCATTGGCTGGTCGGCAGAAAACAGAAAGTGGGAATAAGGGGATCTTATTCTGGCTGGCTGCCGGTTACCAGTGGAGTTCCACAGAGGTTGGTGTTCAGACTGCTGCTTTTTACGATGTATGTCAATGATTTGGACTACGGTGTTAATGGATTTGTGGCTAAATTTGCTGATGATACAAAGATAGGTGGAGGAGCAGGTAGTGTTGAGGAAACAGAGAGTCTGCAGAGAGATTTAGAGGAATGGGCAAAGAAGTGGCAAATGAAATACAGTGTTGGAAAGTGTATGATGGAAGAAATAAATGGGTAGACTATTATTTAGATGAGGAGAGAATTCAAAATGCAAAGATGCAAAGGGACTTGGGAGTCCTTGTGCAAGATACTCTAAACGTTAACCTCTAAGTTGAGTCGATTGTGAAGAAGGCGAATGCAATGTTGGCATTCATTTCTAGAGGTATAGAATATAAGAGCAGGGATGTGATGTTGAGGCTCTATAAGGCACAGTTTTGGGTTCCTTATTTTAGAAAGGATATACTGACAGTGGAGAGGGTTCAGAGAAGATTCACGAGAATGATTCCAGGAATGAAAGGGTTACCGTATGAGGAACATCTGGCAGCTCTTGGGCTGTATTCCCTGGAGTTCAGGAGAATGAGGGGGGATCTCGTAGAAACATTCCGAATATTAAAATGCCTGAACAGATTAGATATGGCAAAGTTATTTCCCATCGTAAAGGAGTCCAGGAAAAGAGGTCACGACTTCAGGATTGAAGGACGCCCATTTAGAACAGAGATGTGGAGAAATTACTTTGGTCAGAGGGTGGTAAATCTGTGGAATTTGCTGCACGAGCGGCTGTGGAGGCCAAGTCATTGGGTATGTTTAAGGCAGAGATAGATAGGTTCTTAATTAGCCAGGACATCAAAGGGTATGGGGAGAAGGCAGGAGAGTGGGGATGACTGGAAGAATTGGAGCAGCCCATGATTGAATGGCGGAGCAGACTTGATGGGCCAAATGGCCTACTTCTGCTCCTATATCTTATGGTCTTACTGAGGTTCTTTGCATCTTATTGCAATCTTCAACTTGAAATCATTAGCATTGGAATTTCCTCAACTGGCACATGTAGATAGAATGGATCCAGTTCATTGGGACAGCATTTAAAGAACAAAAACTTCTGGAATTCCCTTTGTTTATTTGGAACAATTATGCTGCTAAATTAGGACAGGAGACAGTTGCCAAACAGCTTCCAGCTGGTATCAGTTGCATGCATGCACTTGTTTAGAATGATCGGTTTTTCAATTGCATCAGTAGTATGTGTTTGTTTTCAAAAAGCAGTGATTTTTGTTGCTGATAGCTGGCAAAAAATAAGACAACTCAGAACTGTGTTTTGTTCACTGTGGTTTCAAGCATTCAGGCCTGGAGATGCCAGACATGGCTGGGAGTGAAAATGAAATATTTTTGCTACTTCGATAAGTTAGGAACTATGAAGAATTTGAAGGTATCAACAATCATCTTAAATGGAATGCTCCGCCACAGACTGTGGTGGAGATGAATTCCATGAGTATATTTAAAGCAGAATTTTCTTGATCAGTCTGGGCAACAAAGGTTATCTGTCCTGACGAAGGGTCTCGGCCTGAAACGTCGACTGTACCTCTTCCTAGAGATGCTGCCTGGCCTGCTGCGTTCACCAGCATTTTGTGTGTGTTGCTTGGATTTCCAGCATCTGCAGATTTCCTGGTGTAAAGGTTATTGAGAAAAGGCAGGGATATGGGGGTTGAGTGGGTTTCGGGATCAATCATGATGGAATGGCAGAGCAGACTCAATGGGTTGAATGGCCTAATTCTGCCCCTATGTCTTATGGTCTTATGGAGAGGGTTTAAAAGGTGGTTCACGAAAATGATTCCTGGATTTGAAAGGCTTGTCAAATGAGTGTTTGATGGTTCTGGGCCTCTGATCACTGGAGTTCAAAGGAATGAGGACGGACCTCATTGAAACCTATCAAATGTTGAAAAGCCTCAATGTGGAGAGGATGTTTCTTGTGGTGTGGGTGTCCAAGACCAGAGGACACAGCCTCAGAATAGAGGAACATCTTTTTAGAGCAGTGATGAAGAGGAATTTCTTTAGCCAGAGAGTGGTGAATCTGTGGAATTCGTTGCTACAGGCAGCTGTGGAAGCCAAGTCTTTATGTATATTTACGGCTGAGGTTGATAGATTCTTGATTGGTCAGGGCATGAAGGAATGTGGGGAAAAGCAGGAGACTGAGGCGGAAAGGAAAATTGGATCAGCCATGATGAAGTGCTGGAGCTGACTTGATGGGCCAAATGGTATAATTCTGCTGCTATATCTTATGGTATCTGACAATGACAAGAGACCTGTGTGGGAGAGTTTTTAAAAGTGGGAAAACCGTTGCACTCTCTCAGCCTTGGAAGTGTGGATCCAGTGGGTTGAGCAATCGTCACAACTGGAGTCTTCCTTGGTATTGGTGGATGACTATACCTTGCCATAGCCTTTCGTTCTTCACAGAGCATTGCATAATTGCCTTCCTCGCCATTGGATCTCACTGTAGATCTCATCTGCCCGTCTGCTGGAGCTGATTTCACATGCTAGTTCAGGCATGTCCTCATATCTCATGGAGGTATGAGGCCACTGACTATCCTCACCTGGTTTAGTCTACCTGTTAAAGCAGTGTACTGGGGGCGTGGCCGATGTCGCATGCAAACAGCTCCTTGGAGCCACAGGTGAGAGTTGAGTAGGGACTGAAGGTGAGTGAGCTGCCCCAGAATGGACACAAGTCCCTTCAGCAGATGTGCTACCCCCCCCCCCGACACCTGGTATACTCAGTCAAAGTAGGACCTTGTAGCACCCACAGTTCCAATCTGCTAATTAAATTTGCTGATGACACTACATTGATTGGCCTAATCTCAAATAGTAACGAAGCAACCTATAGAGAAGTCATCACCCTGACACAGTGATATCAAGAAAACAACCTCTCCCTTAATATCACAAAAACAAAGGAGCTGGTTGTGGACTACAGGAGGAATGGAGACGGACTAACCCATATCGGCATCAATGGATCTGGGGTTGAGAGGGTGAACAGCTTTAAGTTCTTCGGCATAAACATCACTGAGGATCTCACGTGGTCTATACATACCAGATGTGTGGTGAAAAAGGCACAACAGCCCCTCTTTCACCTCAGATAGTTGAGGAAGTTTGGTATGGGTCCCCAGATCCTAAGAACTTTCTACAGGGGCACAATTGAGAGCATCCTGACTGGCTGCATCACTGCCTGGTATGGGAACTGTACTTCCCTCAATCGCAGGACTCTGCAGAGAGTGGTGCGGACAGCCCAGCACATCTGTAGTTATGAACTTCCCACGATTCAGGACATTTACAGAGTCAAGTGTGTAAAAAGGGCCCAAAGGATTATTGGGGACCTGAGTCACCCTAACCACAAACTGCTCCAGCTGCTACCATCTGGGAAACGGTACCACAGTATAAAAACCAGAACCAACAGGCTCCGGGACAGCTTCTTCCACCAGGCCATCAGATTGATGAACTCATGCTGATTTGAGTGTACTCTATATTACATTGTCTGTTCTATTTATTATAAATTACTATGATTGCACATTTAGATGGAGACATAATGTAAAGGTTTTTACTCATGTATGTGAAGGACGTAAGTAATAAAGTCAGTTCAATTCAATCCAATGTTGTTTCATTGATGCCTGTTTAGGGATCTCTGGAAATGGTCTTAACTCTGCCAAATGCTGTTGAACACTTTGTAAGACTGACTGATTCTCGTGATCTCTGGAAAGAAACAACTAGTAAACCCCATTGAAGTATCAGACAGCTCCTCAATATAGAACCAAGCAGTCTTATTATATTGAAAAGGAATAACTGCCAGCAACGCCAGCTGAATGACTTGGCAGTTTGCAATGGTGAGCCAGGAGGTTGCAGCTCAAAATCCAAGTTAATTTATCATGTGTACATCAAAACATAAAATGAATTACCACATTTTTGTTAACAACCAATACTGTCGTTGATGTCCTCTGGGCAAGCTGCAAGTGTCGCTACGTATTCTGGCGCCAACTTAGCATGCCCACAATTCTTGGCAGAACAACACCAAGCACAACAAGCAACAGAAAAGTACAAAGAAAGCCCCGCTCCTCCCTCCCACCCACGTACATGTACAGTTCTGTAACCCCAAGTTAGGCCATCTTCAGCCTTCAGTGGACTCCAGCCTGGTCCCTGAACATCACTGTTTTGGTCAAGAAAGGACAGTAGCATCTCCACTCCAGATTGAAGTGAATGAGGCTGTCTCCTATTTTAACCAGTTTTTTACAGGAGCAATCAAAAGTGTTCTGACCAGCTGCACCAATAATCCGATACAGGAATTCCAAGGCATCTGACTGCACGCCCCTACAAAATATTGCTAGGACTACTGAGAGGATCACTGAGGTCTCTTCCACCCATCAGAGGTATTTATTATGAGTGCTGCATACGCAGGGCCCTTAGCATTGTTAATAATCCCTCCCATTTGTCCAGCAGTCTTTTTGACCCCATACCATCAGGAAGGAGGTACCATAACATTAGAACAAGAACAATTAGGATGGGTAACAGGTACATCACCCAGGCCGTAAGACTACTGAACTCCCTGCCACCACCCAGGTCTCATCACATATGAAGTGTCAGTAGCATTACAGTGTTTACTTTTTGACCTGTGTTGTTAATGCACCTTATTATTTGTTAATTTGTGATAATATTACTGTATGTGTGAGATGTTTGTGCCGTACATCTTGGTCGGTAGGAGTGTTGTTTCATTTGGCAGTATACATGTGTACGGTTGAATGACAGACTTGAACTTGATGTAGATTGGACATGCAGACGTTGGGCCTACAACGACCCCCAGAGGCTTTGCAAAGGTTCACTGACCCAGAGTTTAGACTAGATTATGAGGACACTCAGTCCTTGTTTATTGTCATTTAGAAATGCATGCATTAAAAAATGATACAATGTTCCTCCAGAATGATATCACAAGAAGAAACAGGACAAACTAAGACTAGAACTGAC
This sequence comes from Mobula birostris, assembly GCF_030028105.1. Classification (NCBI taxonomy): domain Eukaryota; kingdom Metazoa; phylum Chordata; class Chondrichthyes; order Myliobatiformes; family Myliobatidae; genus Mobula; species Mobula birostris. The sequence continues at coordinate 2,650,841 of NC_092376.1, forward strand.
AAGACCACATAATTATAACATGTAGTTACAACAGTGCGAAGCAATACCATTATTTGATAAAGAGCAGACCATGGGCACGGTAAAAAAGTCTCAAAGTTCCAGTACCCTCATCATCTCACGCAGGCGGCAGAAGGGAGGAACTCTTCCTGCCATGAACCTCCAAGTGCCGCCAACTTGCTGATGCAGCATCATTGGAAACACCCGACTGCAGCCGACTCTTGAGTCCATCCGAAAACTTCGAGCCTCCGACCAGCCCCTCTGACACAGCCTCTCCGAGCACCATACTCTGCCAAGCGCTTTGACCCGCCCCGGCCGCCGAGCAACAAGCAAAGCCGAGGACGCAGGGCCTTCCACCCGGAGATTCTGGACCACACAGTAGCAGCAGCAGTGAAACAGGCATTTCAGAAGTTTCACCAGATGTTCCTCCGTGCTCTCACGTCCGTCTCCATCAAATCAGGATTGTGCACGGCACCCTACTTGACAAGTAACAGACATCACCACCAGAGTGGCCGCTGCGAGCTGCGTCGTGTCGCCATCTTCTCCTCCCGCAGAGTTTCATTGATTTGACACCTGATACGTGGTGATGTGGTGAGATTGAACTTGGGGTTTTGAATTATTGCAGGTTGTGAGGCAAAGGAGCTCTTACAGACCGTTGCATTGTGACTCAGCAGTTGCTAATTCTCGCTTACCCTGGACTCCCCGTTAGTCCAGAACACCATTCATCTCTTATTAGCAGGCTGTGACATGGGTGATAAGATGAACTTCTGGCTATACTATCCCTTTGATAGTTTATCTTGTAGAGTCTCGTTCCCAGATTTGACTAGTCTGTATCAAATTTTATCCGCTGTGTCTGATAGTTGCTTGTGCTCTTTTTCTTCAGAATCAAAATCAGGTCTGTTATCACCGGCGTGTGATGTGAAATTTGTTAACTTAGCAGCAGCAGTTCAATGCAATACATAATCTAGCAGAGAGAAAAATAATAATCAGTAAACGAGTAAAGCAATTACATAAATTGAATAGATTTTTTAAAACATGCAAAAGCAGAAATACTGTATATTTAAAAAACTGAGGTAGTGTCCAAAGATGCAATATCCATTCAGGAATCAGGTGGCAGAGGGGAAGAAGCTGTTTCTAAATCACTGAGTGTGTGCCTTCAGGCTTCTGTACCTCCTACCTGATGGTAACAGTGAGAAAAGGGCATGTCCTGGGTGCTGGAGGTCCTTAATAATGGACGCTGCCTTTCTGAGACACTGCTCCTTGAAAATATCCTGGGTACTTTGTAGGCTAGTACCCAAGATGGAGCTGACTAGATTTACAACCTGTCTGCAGCTTTTTTCGGTCTTGTGCAGTAACCCCTCCATACCAGACAGTGATGTAGCCTGTCAAGATGCTGTCCATGGTACAACTACAGAAGTTTTTGAGTGTATTTGTTGACATACCAAGTCTCTTCAAATTCCTAATAAAGTATAGCTGCTGTCTTGCCTTCTTCATAACTGCATCGATATGTTGGGACTAGGTTAGATCCTTAGAGATCTTGACACCCAGGAACTTGAAGCTGCTCACTCTCTCTACTTCTGATCCCTCTATGAGGATTGGTATGTGTTCCTTCGTCTTACCCTTCCTGAAGTCCACAATCAGCTCTTTCATCTTACTGGCGTTGAGTGCCAGGTTGTTGCTGTGGCACCACTCCACTAGTTGGCATATCTCACTCCTGTACACCCTCTCGTCACCACCTGAGATGCTACCAACAATGGTTGTATCGTCAGCAAATTATAGATGGTACTTGAGCTATGCCTAGCCATACAGTCATGGGTATACAGAGAGTAGAGCAGTGGGCTAAGCACACACCCCTGAGGTGCATCAGTGTTGATTGTCAGCGAGGAGGAGATGTTATCACCAATCCACACAGACTGTGGTCTTCCAGTTAGGAAGTTGAGGATCCAATTGCAGAGGGAGATACAGAGGCCCAGGTTCTGCAACTTCTCAATCAGGGTTTTGGGATTGATGGTAACCAGTTTGAAGTTGGTTAAACCTTGGCTGATTAGCACAGTGTCTGTTTAAATTTCGGGGAGGATGTACCACCCTGCTTTGAAAGCATGTATAAAGCTGACAGTAAATGTTAAGATTAAAAATTAGCTTTATTTGTCATGTACATCAAAACATACAGTGGAACGAATCATTTGAGTCAAATCAAATCAGCGAGGATTGTTCTGGGGTCAGTTGGTAAATGTCACCATGGTTCTGGCAGCAATACAGCATGCCCACACTCACTCACCCTAACCCCAAAATCTTTGGACTGTGGGAGGGTTGAGGGGTGAGGGTGGGGGGGAGCTTGTGCAGTCACAGGGAGAAAGTACAAACCCTTGGAGACAGCGGTGGTAGTTGATTGTCGATCTGATAGCGTTACACTAATCAGTACACTACTGCGCAGCCTTCGTTCGGCACTGTTAGTTGATCCACATTTTAAGAATGGCTTCAGTTCAAGCTGTTCCATTGGAATGAATGACATACTTTGTTTAAACCCATGAAATCCCTTTTAGGAGGATTCTTTTCATTTGGTATGCAGTGTGCATCGTTATCTGAATGCTTTTTATTTGATTTTGAATGTTGAGGCACGCTGCTGCTGAGCAAAGTCTCTGCAGCCCTTCCCTCCTGCTGAAAGTGAAGTTAGCGTGTTCCACCACCCACTTTACCTCATAAACACAAGAGGCTGCGAATCCAGAGCAACAGACGCAAAATACTGGAGGAACTCAGCAGCTATGGAGAGCAATAAACAGTTGACGTTTTGGGCTGAAACCCTTCAGCGGGACTAGAAAGGAAGGGAGAAGAAGCCAGAACAAGAAGGTGGGGGGAGGGAAAGGAGGACAGCCTGGCAGGAGATAGAGAAGCCAAGTGGGTTGGGGAAGAGGAATGAATTAAAAAGCTGGAAGGTAGAAAAGGCAAAGGGCTGAAGAAGAAGTAATGACTTTAACTTTTGTTTCATTATCAACAACTGGTTATGGTCACTGTCCTTGCAAGGGATAGCTCCCAGGTGAAATGCTAATAAACCTGATTCTGAGAGCTCCACACAGGCTGTCCCTTCAGCCTTGTTTACTGAGGTTAGGACTTTCAGCTCTCCTTCAGCATGTACTGAGAGCTAGGGAGGTCTGAGCTGAGCTGAGCAGCCCAGCCTGTGTGGATGTGGCTGCAGGGTGCCAGACATATTTAGCACATCCCAAATGCACCGAGGAGGAAGTGAACACTGACTTGGAGTGAGCAATGATGTAATCCTGAAACGTCGGCACCACCTTCTTTGGTTATAACATAGTCATAGTCATACTTTATTGATCCCGGGGGAAATTGGCTTTCGTTACAGTTGCACCATAAATAATTAAATAGTAATATGTAAATTATGCCAGGAAATAAGTCCAGGACCAGCCTATTGGCTCAGGGTGTCTGACCCTCCAAGGGAGTTGTTGTAAAGTTTGATGGCCACAGGCAGGAATGACTTCCTATGACGCTCAGTGTTGCATCTCAGTGGAATGAGTCTCTGGCTGAATGTACTCCTGTGCCCAACCAGTACATTATGTAGTGGATGGGAGACATTGTCCAAGATGGCATGCAACTTGGACAGCATCCTCTTTTCAGACACCTCCGTCAGAGAGTCCAGTTCCATCCCCACAACATCACTGGCCTTACGAATGAGTTTGTTGATTCTGTTGGTGTCTGCTACCCTCAGCCTGCTGCCCCAGCACACAACAGCAAACATGATAGCACTGGCCACCACAGACTCGTAGAACATCCTCAGCATCGTCCGGCAGATGTTAAAGGACCTCAGTCTCTTCAGGAAATAGAGACGGCTCTGACCCTTCTTGTAGACAGCTTCAGTGTTCTTTGACCAGTCCAGTTTATTGTCAATCTGTATCCCCAGGTATTTGTAATCCTCCACCATGTCCACACTGACCCCCTGGATGGAAACAGGGGTCACCGGTACCTTAGCTCTCCTCAGGTCTACCACCAGCTCCTTAGTCTTTTTCACATTAAGCTGCAGATAATTCTGCTCACACCATGCGACAAAGTTTCCTACAGTAGCCCTGTACTCAGCCTCATCTCCCTTGCTGATGCATCCATCTATGGCAGAGTCATCTGAAAACTTCTGAAGATGACAAGACTCTGTGCAGTAGTTGAAGTCCGAGGTGTAAATGGTGAAGAGAAAGGGAGACAAGACAGTCCCCTGTGGAGCCCCAGTGCTGCTGACCACTAGTTGATTGCTATAAATTGTCTGACTTTTGCAGCTAATTCTACATGGGGCTGGCAGTGATTCAAAGCACAAAACCTGCAAGGTTTAATACAGGTACTGAACTAGAAAAGTACTGTTTTATCAATCACAAACACAGGAGACTCTGCTGATGCGGAACTCCAGAGCAACCCATACAAAATGCTAGAGGAATTCAGCAGGTCAGGCAGCATCCATGGAAAGGGATAATCGTTCAATGTTTCTGGCTGAGAGTCCTGATGAAGGGTCTCAGTCAAAACAAATGGGCTGTGTATTCCCCTCATAGAGTTCCTCCAGCATTTGTGTGTGTTGCTCTGTTTAATCCATCATGTTCCACTGAACTGTCTGCGTGTATCACTTATCCAGCTAAGCTCAACTAAGCTTCCTCTCTCCACTGTACTTAATATAAAAAAGTAGATTATGGAATAAAAAAACTTTAGTTAATGTTCTGAATGTATCTCTGCAACTTGAGTTCCTTCATTTGCTTGTATCTTGTGGAATCTTTAAGTTTCTTCAGCGAGATGCCTGTACTAGTGATGTTCAACGTTCAAAGTAACTGAATTATCAAAGCACACACGTCTCCAAATACTATCCTGAGATTCATTTTCTTGCAGGCATTCACAGTAGTACAAAGAAAGACAATAGAATCAATGAGGAACAAGTACAAATAAATAATGTGCAAAGGCAACAAATGTTGCAAATACAAAACAAGAAAAAACAACAAAATTATAATAAATAAGCAATAAATATCAAGAACATGAGCCACAGAGTTCTTGCAAAGGAGTCTATGGGTTGTGGGAGAATTTCAGCGCTGGGTGGGTAAAATTGAATAAAGTTATCCCCTCGGGTTCAAGAGTTTGAGGTTTGAGAAGTCAAATTTGACATAAAAGTCAAAGAGAGGACATATAATAGAACAAAACTTAGTGGGAAGTTGGAGGATTGGGAAGCTTTTAAAAACCAACAGAAGGCAACTAAAAAAGTAATTAAGAAGCAAAAGATGGAATATGAAGGTAAGCTGGCTAATAATATTAAAGAGGATACAAAAATGTGAGAATGGATATCAGACTGCTAGAAAATGATGCCAGAGAGGTAGTAATGGAGAAAAGGTAATGTTGGACAAACTGACTAAGTATTTTGCACTAGCAGTATGCTGGAAGTTGAATGTTAGGGAACAGGAGTGTCTGAAGTTGCCATTACTAGGGAAAAGTCTGCAGGTGGGTAAGTCACTTGGACCAGGTGGTCTACGTCCCAGGGTTCTGAAGGAGGTTGCTGAAGAGATTCTGGAGGCATTAGTAATGATCTTTCAAGAATCACTAGTGTGTGATATGGTTCCGGAAGACCAGAAAATTGCGAATGTCACTCCACACTTCAGGAAGGGGGAGAGACAGAAGAAAGGAAATTATAGGCCAGTTAGTTTGACCTCAGTAGGTGGGAAGATGTTGGAATGGATTGTTAAACATAGAAAACCAACAGCACAATACAGGCCCTTCAGCCCACAAAGCTGTGCTGAAAATGTACTTTAGAAATTACCGAGGGTTACCCATAGCCCTCTATTTTCTAAGCTCCAGGTACCTATCCAGGAGCCTCTTAAAGACTCTATTCTATCCGCCCTCACCACCGTCACTGGCAGCCCATTCCACACACTTACCACTCTGTGTTAAAAAAACTTATTCCTGTCATCTCCTCTGTACCTACTTACAAGCACCTTAAAACTGTGCCCTCTCGTGGCAGCCATTTCATCCCTGGGAAAAAGCCTCTGACTATCCACATGATCAATGCCTCTCATCATCTTATACACCTCTATCAGGTCACCTCTCATCCTCCGTCGTTCCAAAGAGGAAAGGCTGAGTTCAGTCAAGGCATGCTCCCCAATCCAGACAACAGACATGTAAATCTCCTCTGCGCCCGTTCTATAATTTAAACATAGAAACATAGAAAATAGGTGCAGGAGTAAGCCATTCGGCCCTTCGAGCCTGCACCGCCATTCAGTATGATCATGGCTGATCATCCAACTCAGAACCCTGTACCAGCCTTCCCTCCATACCCCCGATCCCTTTAGCCACAAGGGCCATATCTAACTCCCTCTTAAATATAGCCAATGAACTGGCCTCTACTGTTTCCTGTGGCAGAGAATTCCACAGATTCACCACTCTCTGTGTGAAGAAGATTTTCTGAATCTCGGTTCCCCTTGATCCTCAAACTGTGACCGCTGGTTCTGGACTTCCCCAACATCGGGAACAATCTTCCTGCATCTAGCCTGTCCAATCCCTTTAGGATTTTATACGTTTCAGTCAGATCCCCCCTCAATCTTCTAAATTCTAACGAGTATAAGCCTAGTTCATCCAGTCTTTCATCATATGAAAGTCCTGCCATCCCAGGATTCAATCTGGTGAACCTTCTTTGTACTCCCTCTATGGCAAGGATGTCTTTCCTCAGATTAGGGGACCAAAACTGCACACAATACTCCAGGTGTGGTCTCACCAAGGCCTTGTACAACTGCAGTAGTACCTCCCTGCTCCTGTACTCGAATTCTCTTGCTATAAATGCCAGCATACCATTCGCCTTTTTCACCGCCTGCTGTACCTGCATGCCCACTTTCAATGACTGGTGTATAATGACACCCAGGTCTCATTGCACCTCCCCTTTTCCTAATCGGCCACCATTCAGATAATAATCTGTTTTCCTGTTTTTGCCACCAAAGTGGATAACTTCACATTTATCCACATTAAATTGCATCTGCCATGAATTTGCCCACTCACCTAACCTATCCAAGTCACCCTGCATCCTCTTAGCATCCTCCTCACAGCTAACACTACTGCCCAGCTTCGTGTCATCCGCAAACTTGGAGATGCTGCATTTAATTCCCTCATCCAAGTCATTAATATATATTGTAAACAACTGGGGTCCCAGCACTGAGCCTTGCGGTACCCCACTAGTCACTGCCTGCCATTCTGAAAAAGTCCCGTTTATTCCCACTCTTTGCTTCCTGTCTGCTAACCAATTCTCTATCCACATCAATACCATACCCCCAATACCGTGTGCTTTAAGTTTGCACAGTAATCTCCTGTGTGGGACCTTGTCAAAAGCCTTTTGAAAATCCAGATATACCACATCCACGGGTACTCCCCTATCCACTCTACTAGTTACATCCTCAAAAAATTCTATGAGATTCGTCAGACATGATTTTCCTTTCACAAGTCCATGCTGACTTTGTCCGATGATTTCACCGCTTTCCAAATGTGCTGTTATCGCATCTTTGATAACTGACTCTAGAAGTTTCCCCACCACCGACGTTAGGCTAACCGGTCTATAATTCCCCGGTTTCTCTCTCCCTCCTTTTTTAAAAAGTGGGGTTACATTAGCCACCCTCCAATCCTCAGGAACTAGTCCAGAATCTAAAGAGTTTTGAAAAATTATCACTAATGCATCCACTATTTCTTGGGCTACTTCCTTAAGCACTCTGGGATGCAGACCATCTGGCCCTGGGGATTTATCTGCCTTTAATCCCTTCAATTTACCTAACACCACTTCCCTACTGACATGTATTTCGCTCAGTTCCTCTATCTCACTGGACCCTCTGTCCCCTACTATTTCCGGAAGATTATTTATGTCCTCCTTAGTGAAGACAGAACCAAAGTAATTATTCAATTGGTCTGCCATGTCCTTGCTCCCCATAATCAATTCACCTGTTTCTGTCTGTAGGGGACCTACATTTGTCTTAACCAATCTTTTTCTTTTCACATATCTGCAAAAGCTTTTACAGTCAGTTTTTATGTTCCCTGGCAGTTTTCTCTCATAATCTTTTTTCCCCTTCCGAATTAAGCCCTTTGTCCTCCTCTGATGAACTCTGAATTTCTCCCAGTCCTCAGATGAGCCACTTTTTCTGGCTAATTTGTATGCTTCTTCTTTGGAATTGATACTATCCCTAATTTCCCTTGTCAGCCACGGGTGCACTACCTTCCTTGATTTATTCTTTTGCCAAACTGGGATGAACAATTGTTGTAGTTCATCCATTCGATTTCCACCTCTTCCTAGAGTGAGGTGACCAGAACTGAGCACAGTACTCCAAGTGGGTTCTGACCAGGGTCCTATATAGCTGTAACATTACCTCACGGCTCCCAAATTCAATCCCATGGTTGATGAAAGTCAATGCACCGTATGCCTTCTTAACCATAGAGTCAACCTGCACAGCAGCTTTGGGTGTCCCATGGACATGGACCCTAAGATCCTCTGATCCTCCACATTGCCAAGAGCCTTACCATTTGAAAAGAGCTGACGAAATATTCAAAAAGCTAGGTAATGATAGGAATCTGGAAGATTATAAGGCTAGCAGAAAGGAGCTCAAGAAAGAAATTAGGAAAGCCAGAGGGGCCATGAGAAGTCCTTGGCGGACAGGATTAAGGAAAACCCCAAGGCATTCTATAAGTATGTTAAAAACAAGAGGATAAGACGTGAGAGAATAGGACCAATCAAGTGTTACAGTGGAAAAGTGTGTATGGAACTGGAGAAGATAGCAGAGTACTTAATGAGTACTTTGCTTCAATATTCACTACGGAAAAGGATATTGGCGATTGTAGGGATGACTTGCAGTGGACTAAAAAGCTTGAGCATGTAGATATTAAGAAAGAGGATGTGCTGGAACTTTTGGAAAGCATCAAGTTGGATAAGTCACTGGGACCAGATGAGATGTACCCCAGGCTACATTTCTCATCATCTTTTACACCTCTATCAGGTCACCTCTCATCCTCCATCGCTCCAAGGAGAAAAGGCTGAGTTCACTCAACCTGTTTTCATAACGCATGCTCCCCAATCCAGGCAACATCCTTGTAAATCTCCTCTGCACCCTTTCTATGGTTTCCACATCCTTCCTGTAGTGAGGCGACCAGAACTGAGCACAGTACTCCAAGTGAGGTCTCACCAGGGTCCTATATAGCTGCAACATTACCTCTCGGCTCCTAAATTCGATTCCACAATTAATGAATGCAAATACACAGTATGCCTTCTTAACCACAGAGTCAACCTGCGCAGTTGCTTTGAGTGTCCTATGGACTGGGACCCCAAGATCCCTTTGATCCTCCACGCTGCCAAGATTCTTACCATTAATACTATATTCTGCCATCATATTTGACCTACCAAAATGAACCACTTCACACTTATCTGAACTCCATCTGCCACTGCTCAGCCCAGCTTTGCATCCTGTCAATGTCCTGCTGTAACCTCTGACAGCCCTCCACATTATCCACAACATCTCCAACCTTGGTGTCATCGGCAAACTTGCTAACCCATCCCTCCACTTCCTCATCCAGGTCATTTATAAAAATCACGAAGAGTAAGGGTCCCAGAACAGATCCCTGAGGCACACCACTGGTCACCGACCTCCATCCAGAAAATGACCCGTCTACAACCACTCTTTGCCTTCTGTGGGCAAGCTAGTTCTGGATCCGTAAAGCAATGTCCCCTTGGATCCCATGCCTCCTTACTTTCTCAATAAGTCTGGCATGGGGTCCAAGGGGACATTGCTTTGTGGATCCAGAACTTATCAAATGCCTTGCTGAAATCCATATACACTACATCTACTGCTCTTCCTTCATCAATGTGTTTAGTCACATCCTCAAAAAATTCAATCAGGCTCTTAAGGCATGACCTGCCCTTGACAAAGCCATGCTGACTATTCCTAATCATATTATACCTCTCCAAATGTTCATAAATCCTGCCTCTCAGGATCTTCTCTATCAACTTACCAACCACTGAAGTAAGACTCACTGGTGTATAATTTCCTGGGCTATCTCTGCTCCCTTTCTTGAATAAAAGAACAACATCAGCAACCCTCCAATCCTCCAGAACCTCTCCCGTCCTTATTGATGATTCAAAGATCATCGCCAGAGGCTCAGCAATCTCCTCCCTCGCCTCCCACAGTAGCCTGGGGTATATCTCATCCGGTCCTGGCAAGTTATCCAACTTGATGCTTTCCAAAAGCTCCAGCACATCCTCTTTCTTAATATCTACATGCTTAAGCTTTTCAGTCTGCTGCAAGTCAGCACTACAATCACCAAGATCCTTTTCCATAGTGAATACTGAAGTAAGGTATTCATTAATTACCTCTGCTATTTCCTCTGGTTCTATACACACTTTCCCACTGTCACACTTGATAGGTCCTATTCTTTCACGTCTTATCCTCTTGCTCATGGAGTTTTCCTTAATCCTGCCCGCGAAGGCCTTCTCACGGTCCCTTCTGGCTCTCCTAATTTCCTTTTTAAGCTCCTTCCTGTTAGCCTTATAATCTTATAAACCCTAACATTATCTAACTCTCTGAACCTTTTGTAAGCTTTTCTTTTTGACTAGATTTATTATAGCCTTTGTACACCATGGTTCCTGTACCCTACCATAACTTCCCTGTCTCATTGGAATGTACCTATGCAGAAATCCATACAAATATCCCTTGAACATTTGCCACATTTTTTCTGTACTTTTCCCTGAGAACATCTGTTCCCAATTTAAGCATCCAACTTCCTGCCTGATAGCCTTATAATTCCCCTTACTCTAATTAAATACTTTTCTAACTTGTCTGTTCCTATCTCTCTCCAATGCTATTGTAAAGGAGACAGAATTATGATCACCATCTCCAAAATGCTCTCACACTGTGAGATCTGACACCTGACCAGGTTCATTTCCCAATACCACATCAAGTACAGTCTCTCCTCTTGTAGGTTTATCTACATATTGTGTCAAGAAACCTTCCTGAATACACCTAACAAACTCCACCCCATCTAAACCCCTTGCTCTAAGGAGATGCCAATCGATATTTGGGAAATTAAAATCTCCCATCACGACAACTCTGTTATTATTACACCTTTCCAGGATCTGTTTCCCTACCTGCTCCTCGATATCCCTGTTACTATTGGACAGCCTATAAAAAAGTACCCAGTAAAGTTATTGACCCCTTCTTGTTCCTAACCTCCACCCACAGAGACTCTGTAGACAATCCCTCCATGACGTCCACCTTTTCTGCAGCCGTGACACTAACTCTGATCAACAGTGCCACACCCCCACGTCTTTTGCCTCTTTCCCTGTTGTTTCTGAAACATCTAAAACCTGGCACTTGAAGTAACCATTCCTGTCCCTGAGCCATCCTAGTTTCTGTAATGGCCACCACATCATAACTCCAAGTACTGATCCATGCTCTAAGCTCATCCGCTTTGTTCACAATACTCCTTGCGTTGAAATAGACACATCTCAAACCGTCTGTCTGAATGCATCCCTTCTCTATCACCTGCCTATCCTCCCTCGCACATTGTCTCCAAGCTTTCTCTATTTATGAGCCACCCGCCTCTTCCCCAGTCTCTTCTGTTTGGTTCCCACCAACCAACAATTCTAGTTTAAACTCTCCCCAGTAGCCTTAGCAAACCTCTCCGCCAGGATATTGGTCCCCCTGAGATTCCAAGTGTAACCCATCCTTTTTGTGCAGATTATACCTGCCCCAAAAGAGGTCCCAGTGATCCAGAAATCTGAATCCCTGCCCCCTGCTCCAATCCCTCAGCCACGCATTTATTCTCCACCTCATTCTATTCCTATTCTCACTGTCGCGTAGCACAGGCAGTAATCCTGAGATTACTACCTTTGCGATTCTGCTTCTCAACTTCCTTCCTAACTCCCTTCCTTTTTTCAGGTCCTCCTCTCTTTTCCTACCTATTTCATTGGTACCAATATGTACCACGACTTCTGGCTGTTCTCCCTCCCACTGCAGTATATCGTGGATGCGATCTGAAACATCTCGGACCCTGGCACCTGGGAGGCAAACTACCATCCATGTTTCTTTCCTGCGTCCACAGAATCGCCTGTCTGACCCCTAACTATAGAGTTCCCTATCACTGCTGCCATCCTCTTCCTTTCCCTACCTTTCTGAGCCACAGGGCCAGACTCTGTGCCAGAGGCACGGCCACTGTTGCTTCCCCCAGGTCAGCTGTCCCCCCACCCCACCAGTACTCAAGCAGGAGTACTTATTGTCAAGGACTACAGCCATAGAGGTACTCTGTAGTGCCTGACTCTTCCCCTTCCCTCTCCTGACTGTTATGCGCTTGTCTGTCTCCCGTGACCCCGGTGTGACCACCTGCCTATAACTCCTTTCTATCACCTCCTCGCTCTCCCTGACCAGACGAAGGTCATCGAGCTGCATCTCCAGTTCCCTAACTCAGTCCCTTAGGAGCTGCAGCTTGACACACTGGGTGCACATGTGGCCGTCCGGGAGGCTGGGAGACTCCAGGACCTCCCACATCTGACACCAAGCACAGAAAACTGGCCTCACACACATACTACTTCCTTCCGCAATTAACACAGGTAAACCTACCTTGCCTCATTACCGCCTCAGCCCATTAAGCCAAAACCCTATCACTCTGCTACCTCTCATTCCGCTGCCCGCTGGATATGGCGGTCTTCTTTTTAAACTTTTCCCGCTCTACTGGCTGACGTCATGCGCCTGTGCAGTCTTGCTTCTCTTTTACCCCAAGCAGTTAACCTGCCTTCGCTCCGGAAATCCTTAGCCGTTCACCTGCAGCCTTTTTGCTCCGAATCAAAATCACAGAGATCCAGTCATAGGATGGAAATTCCTAAACGGAGGCATTGCATTTATGAGAGCCATGTGGGGCAGCAGTGGTTGATGGGTGAATGGAATTTGTAGCGTTAGCGCATGGGTAACATGGCCTTAGAGAAACTCATTGATGGAAACTGGTGTGTGCTAGAATCATTGAATCTTGAGCTGAAAATGGCCACAGAAGAGATAATTACCAGCTGATCCATTGTAAAGGTGACAGCATTCAGCTATCATGTTTCAATATTTTTATTAGTTTCTACATAGTAGAATACAGAGTACAAGAAAGTATATATAAAAGGTCAAAAACAATAAGAAAAAACTGTGAATTACATTGTATCTATTCATAATAACAATCTCATTACCCCGTATTCATGTAGTCAATAGTTATAACAAAATATACTAATTTATTACAAAGAAAGTGTCTAACCCCTACTGACCGAAGCTGTTTATTAAGGAGAAAAAAGGCAACATACCTTCTTGTATAATAAAAATTAATAATAGCCAACATCTAAATTTTAACAACAAATTGAGGGTTTTGAAAGTTTTGAAAATAATTCAGAAAGGGTCCCCACAATGTTTGAAAGTCTTGACGAGATTCTGAAATTGAACAACGAATCTTCTCTAAATCTAAGCATGACATAATGTCGTATAACCATTGGGCATGAGTAGGAGGAAAAACACCTTTCCATTTAAACAAAAGCGCCCTCCTAGCTATAAGAGAGCTAACGGCCAAAATATGTAAATCAGATGTCTTCAGCTTGATATCTTGTCCTGCAACAATATGATATAGCTATCATTTCAAAGTCAAAATAAAATTTATTATCAAAGTACACATTTTTTACCATAATAGAATTTATGATAAAAGCTGACGAGTAACCAATGTGCAAAAGAAGGCTAATATTGTGAGTAATAAAAAGTAATACTGAGAGCATCAGTTGTCGAGTCCTTTAAAAGTGAGGCTGTAGATTGTGGAGTCAGTTCAGAGTTGTCTGTCCCAATGGTGCCCTTGATTGGAATAATTTCAGACCTAGGATGGATATTTATAAACCCCTGTTGAAGAAATTGCTATGTTTACACAGGCTCAAGTCCAAAACATTCTGGGTCCTTGATGTTCTGCTAAAAGGCCTTTTGCTGTGAGCTGGAGTGTTCTACAAACTGCCCACAAAATGGATACAGTTATAACACCTCAGAGAAGTGTGGGTACGGCCATGGATGGGAGGGGTATGAAGGGAGTTTGTTAGGATGCAGGTAGATGGGACTAGGCAGTAGATCAGGCTAGCATGGACTTGCTGGGTTGAAGGGTCTGTGTCATGCTCTATATCTTGGAAGTATTCATTTCCATTCTGCAATGGCTATAAATCAGAAATTGTCCCAGAAGGCAGCCTCCTACATTACTCAATCTAATCCTTCCCTCCTACATATTCCCCCCCACCACCACCATTTTTCTTCACATCCATGTGCCCAAGAATCCCTTAAATGTCTTAATGTATCTGCCTGTACCACCACCCCGACAGTACATTCCATGTACTCACCACTCTGTAAAGAAAAAAACTAACTCTGACATTCTACCCTGCCCCCAATATGTTCCTCCAATCACCTTAAAATTCTGCCCTGGGATAAAGTATCTAGCTGTCCACTCATATCAATCACCTTACACATCCCTATCAGGTCACCTGTCATCCTCCTTCACTCCAAACTGAAAAGCCCAAGCTTGCCCAGTCTTTCATTCAGACTATTGTTTAGTGAGTGTTCCTTTCTCCATCTCCTACTGAGGCATGATTTCACAATGGAGAGACGTTTTCTGTTAATTCGTTATATATTCCAGGCTAGGGGCACGACCAGTGTTTAGTGTCCGTCCTGTGTCACTGAGGTGCTTGGTATAGCATTCTCCCTCAGGTGAATCTTCAGTCAAAGGCACTCCATGTACCTACCACTCTGTGTGTTGGGGGGCTGTTTAACTGGAGACAGTGTGAAGGGGGCAGCTTAACAGGACATGGTGTGACGAGGGCCGTTTAACTGGAGATGGTGTGACCAAGACAGTTTAACTGGACACAGTGTGACAAGGGCTGTTCCACTGGAGACGGTGTGACCAAGACAGTTTAACAGGAGATGGTGTGATGAGGCCTGTTTAATTGGAGACGGTGTGACGAGGGCTGTTTAACTGGACACTGTTTAACATTTTCACGTTTCCATTAATAAGCCTGGGTGGCGGTGTGGCGATACATCTCTACCAAAGGTGGTGTAAGCCACTCTCCCCTCCGCAAGCCCTCTGGTCACCCTTGGGCAAGGTGTAGCATGTGCTTAGCCCCTGATCGGGGTCACATGAAGCCAGGTGGTGGATGGTTGTGTGAGCAGCCAGTGCAAATCACGAGTCCTGGTTATGTGGCCACTGACGCCAGTCAGACAATCTCTGAAGAGTATTGATAATGGCTGGGGTCACCCGTCATGCAAAGATACTGGCCTTAAGAAGGCAATGACAAACCACTCCTTCGGTAAAATTTGACAAGAACAATCATGGTCATGAGATCACGATTGCCTGCATCACACAACATGGCATGCAATACAGGTCAGGTCATTAGTTATGGAATGAAAGCTTTTGCTCAGCCTCGCTTTACTACACTTCTTTGAAGTTTCATTGACTGTACAATGCAGAAAGACCTTCATTATAATGCTGTGTTACACCATAGAACCATAGAAACTACAGCACAGAAACAGGCCTTTTGGCCCATCTTGGCTGTGCCGAACCATTTTCTGCCTAGTCCCACTGACCTGCACACAGACCATATCCCTCCATACACCTCCCATCCATGTATCTGTCCAATTTATTCTTAAATGTTAAAAAAGAACCGGCATTTACCACCTCGTCTGGCAGCTCATTCCATATTCCCACCACTCTCTGTTTGAAGAAGCCCCCCCTAGTGTTCCCTTTAAACTTTTCCCCCCTCACCCTTAACCCATGTCCTCTGGTTTTTTTCTCCCCTTGCCTCAGTGGAAAAAGCCTGCTTGTATTCACTCTATCTATACCCATTCTAATTTTATATACCTCTATCAAATCTCCCCTCATTCTTCTATGCTCCAGGGAATAAAGTCCTAACCTATTCAACCTTTCTCTGTAACTGAGTTTCTCAAGTCCCGGCAACATCCTTGTAAACCTTCTCTGCACTCTTTCAACCTTATTAATATCCTTCCTGTAATTTGGTGACCAAAATTGAACACAATACTCCAGATCTGGCCTCACCAGTGCCTTATACAACCTCATCATAACATTCCAGCTCTTTTACTCAATACTTTGATTAATAAAGGCCAATGTACCAAAAGCTCTCTTTACCACAGAGCATGTGAAGTCCCATAATCTGATTCCTCAGCCAACATCACTCAATTGCCTGCAAGACATTATCATGATGCCTCAAGCATTTAGCTGCCATGGGTTTGGGGTGTAATGTCACTCTGCTTTACGTTCTTATTTCAACAATATTTGATACAGTGGAGAAAACAATTATTCCAAATCACGTGAAACTGGTCATTGAACACCTGGGTATTTTGCTGGGTTTGCAAGCTCTTCAGCTTCACTTGTCCATGCGCCACCCAGACATATGCCTAATTCCTCCAGTCAGTGTGAAATCCCTCTGTTCTCATTGGGTTCGCTGCACGGTTTTTCTGCGATGTGGTTCCAGTCTAATTCTGTTTCTCCCTTCAGATCTGTGTCGGATTGATGAAGCATCATGCCATATTGAAGAGGAGGTTCTCCGCTTTGAGGCCATCATGAGCATCCATAAGCAGATGGACGATGATGCCAATGGAAATGTTGATGTGGAGGAGAGCGATGAGGTCAGTAATGATGTGGCAGCAACTCTCAGTATCCTAACTCTAAGAGCTTCTTTAGCCATTGCCCCATCGTGTTTTATATGCTGCATCGGATCTTGTTCTCCTTTACACTTGTGACAGAAGAATGATAATAAACAATCTTGAATCCTGACTCCACAGAATCCCGAGGCTGAGGCTTCACTCTGACTTTGTGCTGAAGAACCTCATTTTCTTCCTTCTTGATGGGTACCAAAAGGAAATTGTACCTGGAGAACTTGCTTGTTTAAAACCATGATGATGATAGCACTAGAAATGATTATTCAATACAAGCACAGGCAGCACTTTATCGTAGCATTTTGTATAGTGCTTTTACAGTGCCAGGTTCAATCTTACCATTGTCTGTCAGGAGTTTGTTCGTACTCTGCATGACTGCTTGGGTTTCTTCCATGTGTTCCACTTTCCTTCTACAGTTGAAAGATGTACCGGTTGGCGCAATAATAATAATAATAATAAATAAACAATAAATATCGAGAACATGAGATGAAAAGTCCTTGGAAAGGAACTGTGACATTGTGGCCATTACAGAGACTTGGATGTCTCAGGGGCAGGAATGGCTGCTGAGTGTGCCGGACTTTAGATGTTTTAAAAAGGACAGGGAGAGGCAAAAGAGGTCGGGGAGTGGCATTACTAATCAGGGATAGTATCACGGCTGCAGAAAAGGAGTAGTCATGGAGGGATTGTCTACTAAGTCAGTGTGGGTGGAAGTCAGAAACAGGAAGGGGGCAATAGCTGTACTGGCTGTTTTTTATAGACCCCCCAATAGTAACAGACATCGAGGAGCAGATAGGGAGACGGATTCTGGAATGGTGTAGTAATAATAGGGTTATTGTGATGGGACATTTTAATTTTCCTAATATTGACTGGCATCTCCTTCGAGCAAGGGGTTTAGATGAGGTGGAGTTTGTTAAGTGTGTTCAGGAAGTTTTACTGACGCAATATGTAGATTACCCTACAAGAGGAGAGGCTGTACTCGATCTGGTATTGGGAAATGAACCTGGTCAGTTGTCAGATCTCTCGGTGGGAGAGCATTTTGGAGGTAGTGACCACAACTCTTACCTCCTTTGCCTTAGCACTAGAGAGGGATAGGAGCAGGCAATTTGGGAATACATTTAATTGGGATAGGGGGAAATATGGTACTATTAGGCAGGAACTTGGGAACATAAATTTGAAAGTAGATATTCTCAGGGAAACACACAGCAAAAATGTGTCAAATGTTGAGGGAACATTTGCATTGCATTCTGCATAGGTATGTTCTATTGAGCATTGAGACAGAGAAAGGATGAAAGGGTAAAAGAACCACAATATACAAAGGATGCAGAAAATCTAGTTAAGAAAAGAAAAGCTTACGAAAGGTTCAAAAAGCTAGGTACTGTTAGAGCACTGGAAAATTACAAGGGTGTCAGGAAGAAGCTCAAGAATTTAATTAGGAGAGCTAGAAGGGGTCATGAGAAGGCCTTGGCAAGCAGGATTAAGGAAAACCACAAAGCATTCTATAAGTATGTGAAGAGCAAGAGGCTAAGATGTGAGAGAATAGGACTAATCAAGTGTGACAGTGGAAAAGTGTGTATGGAACCGGAGGAGGTAGCGGAGGTACTTAATGAATACTTTGCTTCAGTATTCACTAGTGAAAAAGACCTTGGCAATTGTGGGGAAGACTTGCAGCAGACTGAAATGTTTGAGTGTATAAACATTAAGAAAGAGGATGTGCCAGAGCTTTTGAAAGGTATTAAGTTAGATAAATCGCCAGGACCGGACGAGATTACCCCAGGCTACTGTGGGAAGCGAGGAGGAGATTGCTGAGCCTCTGGCGATGGTCTTTACATCATCAATAGGGGCGGGAGAAGTACCAGAGGATTGGAAGATTGCAAATATTGTTTCCTTGTTCAAGAAAGGGAGTAGAGATAACCCAGGAAATTATAGACCAGTGAGTCTGACTTCAGTGGTGGGCAAGTTGTTGAAGAAGATCCTGAGAGGCAGGATTTATGAGCATCTGGAGAGACATACTGTGATTAGGGATAGTCAGCATGGCTTTGTAAGGGCAGGTCATGCCTTACAAACCTGATTGAATTCTTCGAAGATGTAACAAGACACATTGATGTCATCTAGCTTAGAGCAGTGGATGTAGTGTATATGGATTTCAGCAAGGCATTTGATGAGGTTCCCCATGCTAGGCTCATTCAGAAAGTAAAGAGGCATGGGGTCCAAGGAAACCTTGATTTGTGGATCCAGAAATGGCTTGCCCAGAGAAAGCAAAGGGTGGTTATTAGGTGGTTCGTGTTCTGCTTGGAGGATGGGGACCAGTGGTGCTCTGCAGGGATCTGTTCTGGGACCCCTCCTCTTTGTCACTTTCTTTATAAATGACCTGGATGAGGAAGTAGAAGGGTACGTTAGTAAGTTTGCTGTTGACAAAGGTTGGGGTGTTGTGAATAATCTGGAGGATTGTCAGAGGTTACAGTGCCATGTCGATAGGATGCAGAACTGGGCTGAAGAGATGGTAGACAGAGTTCAACCGAAGTGGTTCATTTCGGTAGGTCAAATTTGAAGACAGAATATAATAATAATGGTAAGATTCTTGGTAGTGTGGAAGATCAGCAAGATCTTGGGGTCTGTGTCCATAGGACACTCAAAGCTGTTCAACAGGTTGACAGCGTGGTTAAGAAGGCATATGGTGTGGTGGCCTTCATCAGCCGTGGGATTGAGTTCAAGAGCCATGAGGTAATGTTATAGCTATACAAGACCTTAGTTAGACCCCACTTGGAGTACTGTGCTCAGTTCTGGTCACCTCATTACAGGAAGGATGTGGATACTATAGAGAGAGTGCAGAGGAGATTTACAAGGATGTTGCCCGGATCGGAGAGTATGCCTTATGAGAATAGGTTGTGTGAACTTGGCCTTTTCTCCTTGACTCAGTAGAGGATGACAGGTGACCTAATAGAGGTGTATAAGATGTTGAGAGGAATTGATTGTGTGAATAGCCAGAGGCTTCTTCCCAGGGCTGAAATCACTAACATGCGGGAACATAGTTTTAAGGTGCTTTGAAGTAGGTACAAAGGGGGTGTCAGAGGTAAGTTTTTCACACAGAGAGTTGTGGGTGTGTGGAATGCACTGCCAGCGGCAATGGTGGAGGCAGATATGATAGGATCTTTTAAGAGACTCTTGGATAGGTACAATGGAGCATTGAAAAATAGAGGGCTATGCGGTAGGGAAATTCTAGGCAGTTTCTGGAGTAGATTACATGGCCGGCACAACACTGTGGGCCGGAGGGCTACTGTAATGTGCTGTAGATTTCTATGTTCTATGTTCTAAGTGAGTCCATAGGTTATGGAAACAGATCAGTGATGGGGGAGTGAAGTTATCTCCTCTCTTTAAAGAGCCCTGAGGCTCCTGCGCCTTCTTTCTGATGGCAGCAGCGAGAAGAGAGCAAGTCCTGGGTGGTGGAGTTCCTGATGATGGGTATCACCTACGACAACAGTCCATGTAGATGTGCTCGATGGTGGGGAGACTTTACCTGTGACGGACTGGGCCGTATCCACTACTTTTTCTTGGATTTTCTCTTCAGGAGCATTGGTGTTTCCATACCAGGCTGTGATGCAGCCAGTCAATATACACATCTATAGAAGTCTGTCAGAGTTTTAGATGTCGTGTGAAATCTCCGCGAACTCACCACAGGATGTCCTGTTTTGACCACTGTATGTAGCTGGTGTGACTAATTGAGATGAATTTCTGTGAAAAGTAGCAGAAATCAACTAAACAGATGAACTAAGCACAGTTTTTGCAGATGCATCCTTGCAGTGTGTGAGCTGACTGATATGTCTGCCCAAATAACATCAGTGGCAATATTTCAGAAGTGATAATCCCTTAACTCTGAAATGCTTCTGAACTTCCCAAGAACCAGGAAAAGTCCCTCACGTGTGTTAAAATGTTGAATGTTGCATAAGGAAAACCCAGTCTAGGCTTGTAAATGTCTCTCATATGCTGATCAGCCTCTTGCTCCTGATCTGATTTCACCATTCTTCAGCTAGTGGCTCTTTCTCTCCTTTCCTCTTCCTCGCTCACTTTGCTTTTCACTATCCCTTTCTGTTATTCTCTGAATTTTTTAAAATCTCTCCAACCCTTTCATCACATTTATTGCTGGCATATGTCATGAAATTTGTTCTTTTTTGCAGCAGTACATAATAAAAAACTATCAATTATATATATTTTCTTTTTTTTTAAGTTGCAGCTAGATGGTAGTGAAAAGAGGCATATTCTATATACAGTATCTGTTTGCCTCTTTTCACTACCATATGTATATTTTTGCCACTTTTCACTACTGTATAAATAGTGCAAAAAGAGAGAGGTAGAAAATAGTGAGGTAGTGTTCATGGGCTCATTGCCTGTCAGAATTCTGATGGCGGAGGGGAAGAAGCTGTTTCTGAAACATTGAGTGTGTGCCTTCAGGCTCCCGTACCACCTCCTTGATGGTAGCAGTGAGAAGAGGGTACGTCCTGGGCGACAGGGATCCTTAATGATGGATGCCGCCTTTGAAAGTGTCCTCGTTGCTGAGGAGGCTGGTGCCCATGGTGGAGCTGGCTGAGTTTACAACTTTCTACAGTGGCCGCTCTGTACCAGACAGTGATGCAACCAGTTAGGATGCTCTCCATGGTACATCCGTAGAAATTTCCTCGCGATGATCCCAGCCACTGCCTTCATTTCTGGCCTCCTCTTGCTACCTAGCCTCACCTCAGATTCCCACAGTCTGGTGGTCGCTTTGGGGCAAGGCAGTATGGGATTTACTACGCTCTGACATGCCATTTGCTGATTGCCTCAGACACAGCTAACAGCAGCTACTGTCAGGGTTTAATCTCCTTGTTACCCTGGTACTGTTGCATCTGTCTTCCTTTGACAACCCAACAATTCCAGCAGTCTCCTGAAGTCACGTTTCTATTGTCTGTGTGCAGAGCCAAGTAGTTCTCCGTGCCAGTTTCAGCTGTACAATAAATTTAAAAGGAATTGGCTTTGTCACTTAAAACACTTGACAGATATTCAGTGGAGAGCATTCTGACAGGCTGCTTCACTGTCTGGTATGGGGGTTGGGGGACTGCTACGCAGCACCAAAAAAAGCTGCAGAAAGTTGTAAAATTAGTTAGCTCCATCTTGGGTACTAACCTCTGTAGTATCCAAAACATCTTCGAGGAGCGGTGCCTCAGAGAGGTGATATCAGGACCCCCCATCACCCAGGACTTGCCCTCTTCTCATTGCTACCGTCAGGGAGGAGGTACAGGAGCCTGAAGGCACTCACTCAATATTTCTGGAACGGCTTCTTCCCCTTCACCATCACACTTCTGAACGGGCATTGAACCCATGATCACTCTACTTCCCTCCCCCATCCATCTTGCCCCCTCCTGGCCACCACTCCTCGGCCTCCTTCCTCTCCCCTCCCCCTCCCCGTCTCCTCTTCTCCGTCTCCTCTTCTCCCTCCTCCCTCCCTCCCCTCCTCCTGTTGGGAAAGTGGGGAGAATTAAAAGGGATTAGTGTGGGGTTGATGTTGATTAAGCTTCCTGGTTAATAGAGGCCATGGGATCTGGAGGGCTCCCGACTACCTCCCCTTTCAACAGTGTTCTCTCAGTGTAGCCTACTGCCCTCCTGCTCTGACTGGACTGTAACTGCACCCTCAGTAAAGCCAGCCTGTCTCTCCCTCCCCCAACCTCACACACAACAGTTTGAATGGTGAGGAGACCCACTGGGCCAAATGGCCTAAGTCTGCTTCTGTATTTCACAGTTCTGTACTCACTCAGTGCTACAGAAAGAGAGAGGCCCTTCACTGAGGGGGGAGGTAATGTGGTAAGATTGAAAGAGGGGACACTGCTGGGGTGGGATGGAGCCAACACAGGAACTAAGAGCAGGAGTCAGCCATCTGGCCTGTCGCATCTGCTCCACCATTCAATAAGAACATGACGGATCTGGCTGTGTACTCATCTCCATCTGCTTACCTTCAGAATCAGGTTTATTATCACCGGCATGTGCTGTGAAATTTGTTAAATTAGCAGCAGCAGTTCAATACAATACATAATATAGAAGAAGGAAAATAAATCAATCAATCAATCAGTCAATCATTTACAGTATGTGTATATTGAATAGATTTAAAATCGTGCAAAAAACCAGAAATACTATATATTAAAATGTGAGGTAGTGTCCAGGGGTTCAATGTCCATTCAGGAATCGGATGGCAGAGGGGAAGAAGCTGCTCCCGAATCGCTGAGTGTGTGCCTTCAGGCTCCTGTACCTCCTACCTGACAGTAACAGTGGGAAAAGGGCATGTCCTGGGTGCTGGAGGTCCTTAATAATGGATGCTGCCTTTCTGAGACACCACTCCCTAAAGATGTCCTGGGTACTTTGTAGGCTGGTACCCAAGATGGAGCTGACTAGATTTACAACCCTCTGCAGCTTCTTTCAGTCCTGTACAGTAGCCCCCCATACCAGACAGTGATGCAGCCTGTCAGAATGCTTTCCGCAGTACATTTATAAAAGTTTTTGAGTGTATTTGTTGACATGCCAAATCTCTTCAAACTCCTAATGAAGTATAGTCACTGTCTTGCCTTCTTTATAACTGCATCGACATGTTGGTTCCAGCTTAGATTCTCAGAGATCTTGACACCCAGGAACTTGAAACTGCTCACTCTCTCCTCTTCTGATCCCTCTGAGGATTGGTATGTGTTCCTTCGTCTTACCCTTCCTGAAGTCCACAATCAGCTCTTTCGTCCTTCTGACATTGAGTGCCAGGTTATTGCTGCGATACCGCTCCAATAGTTGTCATGTCTCACTCCTATACACTCTCTTGTCACCATCTGAGATTCTACCAACAATAGTTGTATCGTCAGCAAATTTATAGATGGTATTTGAGCTACACCTAGACACACAGTCATGGGTGTAGAGAGAGTAGAGCAGTGGGCTAAGCACATACCTGAGGTGCACCAGTATTGATATTCAGCGAGGAGGAGGTATTATCATCAATCCACACAGATTGTGGTCTTCCAGTTAGGAAGTCGAGGATCCAGTTGCAGAGTGAGGTACAGAGGCCCAGGTACTGTAACTTCTCAATCAGGATTGTGGGAATGATGGTATTAAGTGCCGAGGTATAGTCGATAAACAGCATCCTGATGTAGGTGTTTGTATTGTCCAGGTGGTCTAAAGCTGTGTGGAGAACCATTGAGATTGCGTCTGCCGTTGACCTATTGTGACGATAGGCAAATTGCAATGGGTTCAGGTCCTTACTGAGGCAGGAATTCAGTCTAGTCATGACCAACGTCTCAAAGCATTTTATCACTACAGATGTGATAGTCATTAAGGCAGCTCACATTATTCTTCTTAGGTACTGGTATAATTGTTGCCTTTTTGAAGCAAGTGGGAACATCCACCCGTAGCAGTGAGAGGTTGAAAATAATTACAAAACTATATTGACATAATTTCAATATTATATTTACATCCTAAAAAATAAAATTCCAATTGTGCTGCAACAAAAGCTATGTTCGCAGGAGCATTTCTGTTACTGCTGAGCTGCACGACTGTGCATCCTACAGGGAAAGGTGCTGCATAAATCTGTCTAACTATGTCCTAAGTCAAGTCAAGTCACTTTTTATTGTCATTTTGATCATAACTGCTGGTACAGTACATAATAAAGACGAGACAATGTTTTTCAGGACCATGGTGCTACATGAAACAATACAAAAACTACACTGAACTACATAAAACAACACATAAAAACTACACTAGACTACAGACCTACCCAGGACTGCATAAAGTGCACAAAACAGTGCAGGCGTTACAATAAATAATAAACAAGACAATAGGCACAGTAGAGGGCAGTAGGTTGGTGTCAGTTCAGGCTTTGGGTATTGAGGAGTCTGATGGCTTGGGGGAAGAAACTGTTATATAGTCTGGTCGTGAGAGCCCAAATACTTCGGTGCCTTTTGCCAGATGGCAGGATGGAGAACAGTTTGTATGAGGGGTGCGTGGGGTCCTTCATAATGCTGTTTGCTTTACAGATGCAGCGTGTGGTGTAAGTGTCTGTAATGGCGGGAAGAGAGGCCCCGATGATCTTCTCAGCTGACCTCACTATCCACTGCAGGTCTTGTGATCCGAGACAGTGCAATTTCTGAACCAGGCAGTGATGCAGCTGCTCAGGATGCTCTCAGTACAACCTCTGCAGAACGTGGTGAGGATGGGGGGGGGGGAATGGACTTTTCTCACCCTTTGCAGAAAGTAGAGACGCTGCTGGGCTTTCTTTGAGATGGAGCTGGTGTTGAGGGACCAGGTGAGATTCTCCGCCAGGTGAACACCAAGAAATTTGGTGCTCTTAACGATCTCTACGGAGAAGTCGTCGATGTTCAGCGGAGAGTGGTTGTTCCGTGTCCTCCTGAAGTCTACAACCATCTCTTTTGTTTTGTTCACATTCAGGTTGTTGGCTCTGCACCAGTTCATTAGCCGCTGCACCTCCTCTCTATATGCTGACTCATCGTTCTTGCTGATGAGACCCACCATGTTGGTGTCATCAGCGAACTTGATGATGTGGTTCGAGCTGTGTGTTGCAGCACAGTCGTGGGTCAGCAGAGTGAACAGCAGTGGACTGAACACACAGCCCTGGGGAGCCCCGTGCTCAGTGTGATGGTGTTGGAGATGCTGCTTCCAATCTGGACTGACTGAGGTCTCCCAGTCAGGAAGTCTAGGATCCAGTTGCAGAGGGAGCTGTTCAGGCCCAGTAGGCTCAGCTTTCCAATCAGTTTCTGAGGAATGATTGTGTCGAATGCTGAACTGAAGTCTATGAACAGCATTCGAACGTACGTGTCTTTTTTGTCCGGGTGGGTTAGGGCCAGGTGGAGGGTGATGACAATGGCGTCGTCTGTTGAACGGTTGGGACGGTACACGAACTGCAGGGGGTCCAGTGAGGGGGGCAGCAGGGTCCTGATGTGCCTCATGACGAGCCTCTCGACACACTTCATGATGATGGATGTGAGTGCGACGGGACGGTAGTCATTGAGGCAGGACACTGAAGACTTCTTCAGCACGGGGATGATGGTGGCGGCCTCGAAGCACGTAGGAACGATGGCACTGCTCAGGGAGATGTTGAAGATGTCAGTGAGAACGTCTGCCAGCTGGTCTGCACATCCTCTAAGCACTCTGCCAGGAATATTGTCTGGTCCAGCAGCCTTCCGTGGGTTGACCCTGCACAGGATTCTCCTCACATCGGCCATGGTAAGACACAGCACCTGGTCGTTTGAAGGAGGGGTGGTCTTCCTCGCCGCCATGTCATTTTCCACCTCAAAACGAGCGTAGAAGTTATTCAACGCATCTGGGAGGGAGATAAAGAAATATATTTAATGAGGGAGTTTCTGTTCCTCCTTGGGCACAGAGTCCCATAGGTTGTTATTTTCTGGGAAAGGCAGTTCCTCCTCATCCCTGTGCTAAATGTAATCCCCCAGATCTGAGGCTAAGTTTCTTGTCTCACCTACTGGTGCAAACATATTTTTCCTGCTTTTATTATATCTTTCATTGTACATCCTTAAAAGCAGCAGTCTTAACACCGACCCCTGTGGTACCAGCAGCCAGCCAGAAAAGGATCCCTTTATTCCCACTCTCTGTTTTCTGCCAACCAGCCAATGCTCCACCCATGCTAGTAACTTCCCTGTAATTCCATGGGCTCTTATCTTGCTAAGCAGCCTCATGTGTGTCGCCTTGTTAAAGGCCTTCTGAAAATCCAAGTACACCACATCTACTGCATTTCCTTTGTCTACCCTGCTTGTAATTTCATCAAAGAATTGCAGTGGGTTTGTCAGGCAGGAATTTCCTTTCAGGAAACCATGTTGGCATTGGCCTATCTTGTCATGATACATGGAATCTCATCCCTAACAATCGATTCCAACAACTTCCCAACCAGTGATGTCAGGCTAACAGGTATATAGTTTCCTTTCTGCTGCCTCCCACCCTTCTTAAATAGCGGAGTAACATTTGCAATTTTCCAGTCATCTGGTACAATGCCAGAATCTATCCATTCTTGAAAGATCATCAATCACTTCTCGGTCTTTTGGCTAAGATCAAAAAAAATAAAAAGAAAAAAAAAGAAAGAAAGAAAGATCATCGTTAATGCCGCTGCAATCTCTTCAGTTATTTCCCTCAGAATCTGAGGGTGCATTCCATCAGGTCCAGGAGATTTATCCAACTTCAGACCAGTAAGCTTCCTGAGCACCTTCTCAGTACAGGATCTCCGGCCCTCAATGTTGTGCCGACCTTTTACCCTACCCTAACATCAACCGAACCCTTCCCTCCCACGTAGTCCTCCATGTATTTATCATCCATGTGCCTAATCTAAGATAAAGTCCCTAATGTATCTGCCTCTACCACCTCCCTCGCAGCGTCATCATGCACCCAGCACTGTGTTTAAAAAAACCCTGCATTTGAGTCCTGATGAAGAGTCGCAGCCCAAAACTGTTTACTCTTTTCCCTACACGCTGCCTGGCCTCTAAGTTCCAGCATTTTTTCTGTGTTCCTTGGATTTCCAGCATCTGCAGATTTTTTCTTGTTTGTAATTTCCCCTACATTTAACATCCCCTGTGCTTTCAAGTCACCTAAAAGTGTGGCAGTATTTATGGAGAAGAATTAACAGTTGACATTTCTGGCCAAGCCCCTTTATAAGGACGTCAAAGGAAGGAGAAAGATGCCACTGTAGTCGCGCTGATAGGCAACGAGTGAAAGTAACACACTGAGTCGAGCAGGGTCTGATTGAACCGTTAACTGTTTCAATCCCCGCGCGCTTCCAGCATCCCCCGCTCTTTGCGGGGCGGAGGTGATGTCGGCTTCTGGGCCGAGGTCTGCCCAGCACTCGGTTGCCGCTGGCTGCGGACACGCCTGCGACTGCTGGAGCCAGTTTGCTTGCTGCGTGGGCGAGCCGCCACATGACCCCCCCCTCCCCGCCCCAGAACTGGCGCTAGGAGGTGCGAAGTCCACAGCCTGCACACTGTCAGTTCTTTTAGGCCTCGTCGTCGTGGGGGTGGCACCGCAACCGGGCGTTCAAGGTCTAGATGCGCCAGTTTGAGATGGTCAATGGTAAAAGTCTCTTCATGACCGCCGATGTCGAGAACGCAGGTCGTCCCATTATGGCACACCACCTTGTAGGGTCCTTCGTATGGTCGCTGCAGGGGTGGTCTGTGTGCGCCTTGGCGAACGAAAATATACTTACTCTGTTGTAGGTCCTTGGGCACGAAAGAGGGTGTTATTCTGTGCTGGGACGTCGGGACTGGAGCAAGTGTTCCAAGCCGCTCCCGGAGTTTAGTTAGCACCCCAGCAGGTGTGTCCTCCTGGGCACGGGGTGCTGGCACAAACTCACCGGGAACTGTGAGCGGGGCACCGTAAACCAGTTCGGCCGATGATGCGGCCAGGTCCTCCTTGGGTGCCGTGTGGATGCCGAGCAGCACCCAGGGGAGTTCGTCCACCCAGTCTGGCCCTCAGAGGTGCCATCAGGGCTGACTTCAAGTGCCTGTGGAAACGTTCCACCTGGCCATTGGACTGCGGGTGGTAAGCAGTCGTTCGGTGGAGCTGGGTTCCGAGGAGTTGTGCCAGTGCAGACCACAAAGCCGATGTGAACTGTGCACCCCTGTCTGAAGTGACGTGGGCTGGGAGTCCGAACCGTGCCACCCAGGTGGTAATCAGGGCTCTGGCGCATGTCTCCATGGCTGTGTCAGCAAGTGGGACAGCTTCCGGCCACCTCGAGAACCTGTCCCAGCCGGATGGTCGCCTGGATGGAAGGGTGGGCTAAACCGTGCAAGGCGTCGAAAACGCGGCGCCTCCAAGCGGTTGGGACAATGGGCCGAGGTTGCCCGGTGGACACATCGCAAAGGAGCTCATTACCTTCGGGCTCAATGGGTATGTCTTCGAGGCGGAGTCCTGAGACTGCGGTTCGGTACGCTGGTATCTCGCTGTCCAGTCGTTGTGCCTTAGCTAACGCTGCGTAATCCACCCCTGGAGACAGAGAGGCACTGATTGGACGGAGGTTCGTGACAATGCATCGGCTACCACGTTGTTCTTCCCGGACATGTGCTTGATCGTGGTGGTAAACTCCGAGATGTACGATAGGTGACATTGCTGGCGGCCCGACTATGGGTTCGACACTTTGGCAAATGTGAAAGTGAGGGGCTTGTGGTCTGTGAAGACGGTGAACTCTCTCCCTTCCAGGAAAAACCTGAAGTGCTGGATGGCAAGGTACAGGGCCAGCAGATCCCTGTCGAAAGCACTGTACTTAAGTTCCGGGGGTCGTAGGTGCCGGCTGAAGAAGGCGAGCGGCTTCCACTGGCCTTCGATGAGCTGCTCGAGCACGCCGCCAACTGCCGTGTTGGAGGCATCCACAGTGAGGGCAGTGGGGGCGTTGGCCCGGGGGTGGACCAGGAGCATGGTGTTTGCTAGTATGTTCTTGGTTTGTTCGAAAGCCGCCTTGGCTTCCTCTGTCCAGGTGACCTCTGTGACCTTGCAGGATATTAAGCCAAAAAGGGGCTGAGGGACTGAGGGCAGGAAACGGTGGTAAAAGTTAACCATCCCAACAAATTCCTTCATGCCTTTAACAGTGCTGGGTCTGGCGAATTGGCGGAAGGCTTGAACTTTTGCCGGCAGGGGCACAGCTCCATGGGGGTCGATCCAGTGTCCCAAGAAGTCGATGGTGGGTAGGCCAAACTGGCACTTGGCGGGGTTGATAGCCAGGCCGTAGTCGCTTAGGTGGCGGCAAAGCAGGCATAAATGTGCTAGCTGTTCCTGGCGGGAGTGGCTGGCGATAAGTATGTCATCCAGGTAGATGAACAGAAAGTCCAGATCTTGCCTTACTGTGTCCATCAGGCACTGGAACGTCTGCACCACGGTTTTGAGCCGGAACAGCATCCTGAGGAACTCGAACAGGCCAAAGGGTGTAATGAGGGCCGTCTTGGGTACATCGTCTGGGTGGACTGAGATCTGATGATACCCTTGGACCAGGTCAATCTTCGAAAAGATGTGCGCCCCGTGCAGATTGGCTGTAAAGTCCTGGATGTGCGGTACTGGATAGCGATCGGATGTGGTGGCATCCTTCAGCCTCCAATAGTTGTCGCACGGTCTCCACCCTCTCACGGACTTGGACACCATATGGAGTGGGGAGGCCCATGGGCTGTCGGAAAACCACACAATCCTCGTCTCCTCCATCTTCTTGAATTCCTCTTTCGGAGGTGGAGCTAGTCGGGCGGTAGCCTGTGGACCCAGGCATGAAGGAGAGGTCCCTGTGTGGGGATGTGGTGCATCACGCCGTGCCGGGGGTTTGTTGAAGAAAACTACGGCGTGATGATAGATGGGAACTCCGATCATACTCTGGCGAACTCGTTGTCGGAATAAGTGACAGAGTCCAGGTGCAGGGCCGGTAACCTGGCCTCACCAAGGGAGAAAGACTGAAACATCTTCGCATCGACCAATCGTTATCCCTTCAAATCGACGAGCAGGCAGTGTGCGTGGAGGAAGTCTGCACCCAGCAATGGCTGTGATACTGCAGCCAGCGTAAATGTCCATGTAAAGCGGCTGGAACCGAACTATAAGGGGATGGTTCTTGTGCCGTAGGTGCAGTTGGTGCTGCTGTTGGCTGCCGTAAGTTCTGGTCCTGTTCTTTGGGCAGCTTTGGATGCTGCCCAACCTGCTGAGTTCCTCCAGCATGTTGTGAGTGTTGCTTTGACCCCAGCATCTGCAGATTATTTTGTGTTTCCAGTCCTGTTCTAGTTCAGGTATCGTGGCTCGAGGTGGGTAGCACACTGATTTCCGCCCCCGTATCCACCAGGAATCTACGCCCGGAGTGCTTATCCCAAACGTAGAGGAGGCTATCATGGTGACCAGCCGCCGTAGCCATCAGCGACAGCTGGTCCTGGCGTTTTCCTGGAACAAGCATGGCAGTCGGCAGCGGCGGGTGCTGGAACCCCACCTTTGATGGTAAAAACACCAAGACTCAGAAGTGGTGCCATCCCTTGGTGTGAATGTTACGTGTTCTGCTGCTGGGGTGCGGGAGGGCTGGGCTTTCGGCCGTGCTGCAGCACTAATTTCAATGGTGGTTCCGCCATTTTGTTTGGTGTGCCAAAGCACGTCCGCGTGGGCAGCCACCCTGCACGGGTCTCTGAAGTCTTCATCTACTAGCAGGAGGCGGATGTCTTCTGACATTTGCTCCAAGAAGATCTTTTCAAACAGAAGGCAAGGCTTATGGCTGTCTGCCAGTGCTAGCATGTCGCTCATCAGGGCTGATGGTGCGCGGTCGCCCAGGCCGTCCATATGCAGTAACCACGCGGCCCGTTCGCGGTGGGAGAGGCCAAATGTGCGGATTAACAGGGCCTTGAGTGCCTCGTACCTGTCTGTTGCCAGGGGCTGATGCAGAAAGTCGATAACGCGGCCCGCTGTCTCCTGATCAAGGGCGCCCACCACGTAGTAATACTTGATGGCATCTGAGACACTTTGCCTGACCTGGAACTGGGCCTCTGCTTGCTCGAACCAGACCAGGGACTGAGTGATCCAGAAGGTTGGCAGTTTAAGGGAAACTGCATTCTGCAGAGCCGAGTCGTTCATGCTGGGTCCAAATGCAGTTGGACCGTCGGGGTCACCAATGTAGTCGCGCAGATACGCAACGAGTGAAAGCAACATACTGAGTTGAGCAGGGTCTGGTTGAACCGTTTACTGTTTCAATCCACGCGTGCTTAAGTGCCCGCTACCAGCATACCCCGCTCTTTGTGGGGTGGAAGTGATGTCGGCTTCTGGGCCGAGGTCTGCCCCGCACTCAGAGCCCTGTCGGTTGCTGCTGGCTGCGGAGTCACCCGCGACTTCTGGAGCCGGTTCGCTTGCTGCGTGGGTGAGCTGCCACACCAGAATAAAAAGGTGAGAGAGGGGAAGGAGGATAGCTAGAAGGTGATAGGTGAAGGCAGGTGTGTGGGACAAGTGAAGATGAGTGAAGTTATCCACTCTTGTTCAAAAGCCTGATGGTTGAGTGGTAATAACTGTTCCTGAACCTGGTGGTGTGGGACCTGATGGTTGAGTGGTAATAACTGTTCCTGATCCTGGTGGTGTGGGACCTGATGGTTGTAGGGTAATAACTGCTGCTGATCCTGGTGGTGTGGGACCTGATGGTTGAGGGGTAATAACTGTTCCTGAACCTGGTGGTGTGGGACCTGATGGTTGAGTGGTAATAACTGTTCCTGATCCTGGTGGTGTGGGACCTGATGGTTGTAGGGTAATAACTGCTGCTGATCCTGGTGGTGTGGGACCTGATGGTTGAGGGGCAATAACTGTTCCTGAACCTGGTGGTGTGGGACCTGATGGTTGAGTGGTAATAACTGTTCCTGAACCTGGTGGTGTGGGACCTGATGGTTGAGGGGTAATAACTGCTGCTGAACCTGGTGGTGTGGGACCTGATGGTTGAGGGGTAATAACTGTTCCTGAACCTGGTGGTGTGGGACCTGATGGTTGAGTGGTAATAACTGTTCCTGAACCTGGTGGTGTGGGACCTGATGGTTGAGTGGTAATAACTGTTCCTGAACCTGGTGGTGTGGGACCTGATGGTTGAGGGGTAATAACTGCTGCTGAACCTGGTGGTGTGGGACCTGATGGTTGAGGGGTAATAACTGTTCCTGAACCTGGTGGTGTGGGACCTGATGGTTGAGGGGTAATAACTGTTCCTGAACCTGGTGGTGTGGGACCTGATGGTTGAGGGTAATAACTGTTCCTGAACCTGGTGGTGTGGGACCTGATGGTTGTAGGGTAATAACTGTTCCTGAACCTGGTGGTGTGGGACCTGATGGTTGAGGGGTAATAACTGTTCCTGAACCTGGTGGTGTGGGACCTGATGGTTGTAGGGTAATAACTGTTCCTGAACCTGTTGGTGTGGGGCCTGATGGTTGTGTACCTCCTTCCTGATGGCAGCAGTGCGAAGAGAGCATGTCCTGGATGGTGGAGTTCCTTGATAGAGGGTTGTGAAAGTCTTTGATGGTGAACACTTTCACAGTATTTGTAGACAAGAACCAGCCCCTTTCATTATCAGCATTACCCAGTCATTCATATTTTTTAAAAGCTCTCAAGCTTCTTTGTGTGTTTTCTCAATTGAAGTGGAGAAGCTCAGACGATTTGCTCAAATTGCCCCCTTGTTGCCCACTCACTCAGTTAGTCTATTGCTTCTTGAATCCTCTCTGCATCCTCCCCCTTACTCATACTCGGACTGAGGTGTGTCAGCAAGTGACTGCAGGTAAGACAGAGGATCTGCTTTGTGTGTGGCGGGGAGAGTCCTTGCGGCAGTGGAGAGAGAGGCTCTATGTGAGTGTGAGAGTGAGGAGATGAGGAGGGATCTGATGGACTGAGTCATTCATAGATCCTGGAAAGGAGGTGAGGGAAGACACTGCAGATAATTGGAGCTCCTGCAGTCAGAGCAAGAGAAATGGTGCTTGCCGCCTCTATCTAATGTCAGACAGCGAAATACAGGTGTATCTGCAGAGTATGTACTGTGTGTGTATGTTGGAAAGAGGAGGAAGCCCTGAAGAGTGTATGTAATGTGTGTCAGTAAATGTGTATGTGTGTCATGGTGTATATAATGAAGACCGTAAGGTATAGGAACAGAACTTAGCTATTTGGCCCATCGTGTCTGCTCTGGCATTTCATAATAGTTGATCTGTTTTTCCTCTCAACTGAAATCTCCTGCCTTCTCCCCAGATCCCTTCATGCCCTGACCAATCAAGAATCTGTCAATCTCTGTCTTCAATAGACAAAAAGACTTGGCCTCCACAGCTGCCTGTGGCAATGAATTAAACAGATGTACCACTCTCTGACAAAGAAATTCCTCTCCATCTCCATAATAAAAGAATGACCTCTCCCTCAGGCTGTGTCCACTGGTGTCAGGCACTCCTACCACAGGAAACATTGCTCCACATCCACCCTATCAAGGCCTTTCACCATTCAATAGGTTTCAATTAAGGTATACCTCATTGTTCTGACTTCCAGTGAATATAGGCCCAGAGACATCATACACTCTTAATATGGCAAATCCTGAAATCATTTTCATTTTCATAACGTCCTTTAAACCCTCTGCAGATTCATCACATCTTTTCTAAGGAGCCCAAAAGTGCTCAGTGTCTGAAGTATATATGTCAGAGAGTGTGTCAGAGCGAGAGGGAGAGCGTCTGCAGAGTGTATATAATGTGTGTCAGAGAGAGAGACAGTGTCTGCAGACTGTATATAATGTGTGTCAGAGAGAGACAGTGTCTACAGTGTATATAATGTGTGTCAGAGAGAGACAGTGTCTACAGTGTATATAATGTGTGTCAGAGAGAGACAGTGTCTGCGGAGTGTATATAATGTGTGTCAGAGAGAGAGACAGTGTCTACAGTGTATATAATGTGTCAGAGAGAGAGAGACAGTGTCTGCAGAGTGTATATAATGTGTGTCAGAGAGAGACAGTGTCTGCGGAGTGTATATAATGTGTGTCCGAGAGAGAGACAGTGTCTACAGTGTATATAATGTGTGTCAGAGAGAGACAGTGTCTGCGGAGTGTATATAATGTGTGTCAGAGAGAGAGACAGTGTCTACAGTGTATATAATGTGTCAGAGAGAGAGAGACAGTGTCTGCAGAGTGTATATAATGTGTGTCAGAGAGAGACAGTGTCTGCGGAGTGTATATAATGTGTGTCAGAGAGAGAGACAGTGTCTACAGTGTATATAATGTGTGTCAGAGAGAGACAGTGTCTGCGGAGTGTATATAATGTGTGTCAGAGAGAGAGACAGTGTCTATAGTATATATAATGTGTGTCAGAGAGAGAGACAGTGTCTGCGGAGTGTATATAATGTGTGTCAGAGAGAGTGTCTGCAGAGTATATGATGTGTGTCAGAGAGAGAGACAGTGTCTGCAGAGTGTATATAATGTGTGTCAGAGAGAGACAGTGTCTACAATGTATATAATGTGTGTCAGAGAGACAGTGTCTGCAGACTGTATATAATGTGTGTCAGAGAGACAGTGTCTGCAGACTATATAATGTGTGTCAGAGAGACAGTGTCTGCAGACTGTATATAATGTGTGTCAGAGAGACAGTGTCTGCAGACTATATAATGTGTGTCAGAGAGAGAGAGTGTCTGCAGAGTGTATATAATGTGTGTCAGAGAAAGACAGTGTCTGTGGAGTGTATATAATGTGTGTCAGAGAGAGAGAGAGAGTGTCTGCAGAGTGTATATAATGTGTGTCAGAGAGAGAGACTGTCTGCAGACTGTATATAATGTGTGTCAGAGAGAGACAGTGTCTGCGGAGTGTATATAATGTGTGACAGAGAGAGAGGCAGTGTCTGCAGAGTGTATATAATGTGTGTCAGAGAGAGACAGTGTCTGCAGATTGTATATAATGTGTGTCAGAGAGACAGTTTCTGCAGAGTGTATATAATATGTGTCAGAGAGAGAGACAGTGTCTGCGGAGTGTATATAATGTGTGTCAGAGAGAGACAGTGTCTACAGTGTATATAATGTGTGTCAGAGAGAGAGTCAGTGTCTGCTGAGTGTATATAATGTGTGTCAGAGAGAGAGAGACAGTGTCTACAGTGTATATAATGTGTCAGAGAGAGAGAGGCAGTGTCTGCAGAGTGTATATAATGTATGTCAGAGAGAGACAGTGTCTGCAGAGTGTATATAATGTGTGTCAGAGAGACAGTGTCTGCAGAGTGTATATAATGTGTGTCAGAGAGACAGTGTCTGCAGAATGTATATAATGTCTGTCAGAGAGAGAGAGACAGTGTCTGCAGAGTGTATATAATGTGTGTCAGAGAGAGAGTGTCTGCAGAGTGTATATAATGTGTGTCAGAGAGAGAGAGAGACAGTGTCTGCAGACTATATAATGTGTGTCAGAGAGAGAGAGTGTCTACAGTGTATATAATGTGTGTCAGAGAGAGAGTGTCTGCAGAGTGTATAATGTGTGTCAGAGAGAGACAGTGTCTACAGTGTATATAATGTGTGTCAGAGAGAGAGACAGTGTCTGCAGAGTGTATATAATGTGTGTCAGAGAGAGACAGTGTCTGCAGAGTGCATATAATATGTGTCAGAGAGAGAGACGGTGTCTACAGCATATATAATGTGTGTCAGAGAGGCAGTGTCTGCAGAGTGTATATAATGTGTGTCAGAGAGAGAGACAGTGTCTACAGTGTATATAATGTGTGTCAGAGAGAGACAGTGTCTACAGAGTGTATATAATGTGTGTCAGAGAGAAACAGTGTCTGCAGAGTGCTTATAATGTAACGCTCTGTCCGCCAGAGAAAGCAGGATCTCCCAGTGGCCACACATTTTAATTCCACGTCCCATTCTCATTCTGATATGTCTATCCATGGCCTCCTCTACTGTAAAGATGTAGCCACACTCAGGTTGGAGGAACAACACCTTATATTCCGTCTGGGTAGCCTCCAACCTGGTGGCATGAACATTAACTTCTCAAACTTCTGCTAATGCCCCACCTCCCCCTCGTACCCCATCCGTTAATTATTTATATACACACATTCTTTCTCTCTCTCCTTTTTCTCCCTCTGTCCCTCTGACTATACCCTTTGCCCATCCTCTGGGTTTCCCCCCTCCCCCTTTTCCTTCTCCCTGGGCCTCCTGTCCCATGATCCTCTCGTATCCCTTTTGCCAATCACCTGTCCAGCTCTTGGCTCCATCCCTCCCCCTCCTGTCTTCTCCTATCATTTTGGATCTCCCCCTCCCTGTCCCACTTTCAAATCTCTTACTAGCTTTTCCTTCAGTTAGTCCTGACGAAGGGTCTTGGCCCGAAACGTCGACTGTACCTCTTCCTAGTGATGCTGCCTGGCCTGCTGCGTTCACCAGCAACTTTGATGTGTATTGCTTGAATTTCCAGCATCTGCAGAATTCCTTGTGTTTGCATATAATGTGTGTCAGAGAAAGAGAAACAGTGTCTGCAAAGTGTAGACTTTGTCCCAGGGCTGAAATGGCTAACACGAGGGGGCATAGTTTTAAGGTGTTTGGAAATAGGTACCGAGGGGATGTCAGGAGTAAGTTTTTCACACAGAGAGTGGTGGGTGTGTGGAATGCACTGCCAGCAGTGGTGTGGAAGCGGATACAATAGGGTCTTTTAAGAGCCTCTGAGATAGGTACATGGAGCTTAGAAAAATAGAGAGCTATGCGCTCGGGAAATCCTATGCAGTTTCTAGAGTAGATTATATAGTCGGCACAACATTGTGGGCTGAAGGACCTGTAATGTGCTGTAGATTTCTGTGTTCTGTGTTCTAATTTGTATCGGTGCACAGATGTGAGGGGTATGGAGGACTCTGGCCTTGGTGCAGGTCAATAGGACTAGGCAGATTAATAATTCACCACAGACTTGATGGACCAAAGGGCCTGTTTCTGTGTTGTCATATGCTATGCCTCTATTTAACATATTCAAGGACCCCTGTAACCCCGGTCATTCTCTCTCTTCCATCAAGCAGAAGATCAAAGAACCTGAAATCACGTACCACCAGGCTCACGGCAAGCTTCTACCCCACTGTTATAACACAACACAGCCCAGCACGCCACACAAACCAATCTTCCGTCCGTGGACTCACTTTACACTGCACACTGTCAGAGCAGTGCTGCCAGGATAATCAAGGACACGACCCACCCAGCCAACAGACTTTTTGTCCCTCTTCCCTCCGGGAGAAGGTTCAGGAGCTTGAAGACTCGTATGGCCAGATTTGGGAACAGCTTCTTTCCAACTGTGATAAGACTGCTGAACGGATCCTGACCCGGATCTGGGCCGTACCCTCCAAATATCCGGACCTGCCTCTCGTTTTTTTTTTGCACTACCTTACTTTCCCTTTTCTATTTTCTATTTATGATTTATAATTTAAATTTTTAATATTTACTATCGATTTGTACTCCAGGGAGCACAAAGCGCAGAATCAAATATCGCTGTATGATTGTACGCTCTAGTATCAATTGTTTGGTGACAATAAAATAAAGTAATTGTCTTGAATGGAACTCTTGTACAATAACAACAAACTCCTGATCTCTCAATCATCATGGTTCTTGCACTTCCTTAAAATATTAAAGATGAGCTTTATTTGTCACATCTGCATCAAAACATTCAGTCAGATGTGTCATTTGTGTCAATGACCAACACAGTCTGAAGATTGTGCTGGGCAGTCCATAAGTGTTGCATGCTTCCAGTACCAGTGTTGTATGCCCACAATTTACTAACTCTAACCCGAACACCCTGAGAAGGTGGGAGGAAACTGGAGCACTTGGTCATTGTTTGTCTATCAGTGACTCTGTAACTATAAAAATACTGGAACGTAGAACAGTACAGCACAATGCTTACGATGTTGTGCCGATTGTATAAACTTCTCTAAGATTTATCTCACCTGTTCCTCCCATATAGCCCTCCATTTTTCTATCATCCCATATGCTGTTGTAAGAGTCTCTTAAATATCCCTAATGTACCTGCCTCTACCAATACCCCTGGCAGCACATTCCGCACACCCTGCACTCTGTGTGTGGAGAAACCCATCTCTGACATCCCTCTTATATTTTCCTCCAATCACCATAAAATGATGCTCCCTGGTATATATTCTGCATTCTATTGTAACTTTTCCTTTTGAACTACCTCGATGTACTGGTGTTTGGGGTGGTCTGTCAGATGGACTGTAAAAGTGTTTCTATGTGATATTAATAAACAATTATTGATTATGTGAAACTGAGCACATTATTGCTTGGGAAAATTCTCTGTGATATAATGTCTTCAAATACAAATGCAAGGCAACTGCAATGTTAGCATTCATTTGGAGAGAACTGGAATATAAGAGGAAGGATGCAATGCTGAGGTTTTGTAGGGGGCTGCTCAGATCACTGTTGGACTATTGTGATCAGCTTTGGACCCCTTATCTAACAAAAATGTGTTGGCATTGGAGAGGATCCAGAGGAGGTTCATGAGAATGATTCTGCGTGATTGCGTGAGGGATGTTGATTCTTTGGGTTTTTCTCGCTGGAGTTTAGAAGAATGAAGGGGAAATCTTATTGAAACTTATCAGATATTGAAAGGCCTAGATAGAATGGATGTGGAGAGGATGTTTCCTGTAATAGGGGAGTTTAGCAACAGAGGGGCACAGCCTCAGAATAGAGGGACATCCTTTTAGACAGGGATTAGGAGGAATTTCTTTAGCCAGAGGGTAGTGAATCTGTGGAATTCATTGCCAGATGGCTGCGGAGGCCAAGTCGTTGGGAATATTTAAAGTGGAGGTTGATAGGTTCTCGATTAGTCTAGGCTTCAAAAGTTATGGGGCGAAGGCAGGAGAATGGTGTTGAGCGAGATAGTGAATCAGTCGAGATGGAATTGCAGAGTAGGCTCAATGGGCCAAATGGCCTATTTCTGCTCCTATGTCTTATGGAGAATAGTCTGCTGTGGTACAGTGTTCTAGCAGTATTTCGTAAGTCAGGTAAAAGCAGTGAGATGATTAAGTCACCCTATTCAAACTGCGAGGCATAGTGAGGGAATAAACAGTGAGAAATCCAGACAGGGAAGGATTGAGACATTATACCAGGGGTGTCAAATTACCGGCCCGTGGGCCGCATCTGGCCTACAGGATGATCTGGGGGAGAAAAAAGTATATTCTCGACCATTTATTATGTATCTGTACGGCAGCCGCTCTCTCTCCCACCGCTGTCTGTGCCGCTGGCTGCGCCGGCAGCTTGTGAGTACTTAGAAAACAATAGGCAGCAGTTAACCACCTGCTGTGCATAAGCACCTACCACCCCGCACTGAAGACCACTGGGGCCCCACTTACATCGTCAGACACAGTATAAACACACAGAGTACTCGGGTAAGTAACACCTGTAGCAAGGCTGAGACTGTTTGCTGCTGTAGTTCAAAATGCTTTCCAAGAAAACAAAAGTTGACATCGAAGGTCGGATATTCAACGATAATTGGAAAGATTGTTTTTTCTTCTGTGAGGTCAACGGCAAACCTGTGTGTCTGATATGCTCGCAATAAGTGGCTGTGGCGAAAGAGTACAATATCAAACGACACTATGAGACGTCACACAGAGAAAAATATGACAAGTACACAGGACGACTCAGAACGCAAAAGGTGAACGAGCTTGAAGCAGCTCTGAAAAAACAGCAATCAGTGTTCACCAAAGGTTGAGAGACTCATGATGGAGCTGTCAAGGCCAGCTATATTATTGCCAACAAAATAGCTGCTGCGTCGAAGCCATACTCAGAGGGGGAATTCATCAAAGCATGCATGCTGACGGCGGCTGAGCTGGTGTGCCCTGAGAAGAGACAGGCTTTTGGTTATATCAGCTCGTCAAGAAATACTGTGGCAGAGAGAATTGGGGACCTTGCAGGAGATTTGAACAGTCAACTAAAAGACAAAATGAAGTCATTTATTGCCTTCTCTTTTGCAATTGATGAGAGCACCAACGTGATTGATGTAGCTCAATTGGGAATATTTATTCGTGGTGTTGATGCATCTTTGACCGTCACCGAGGAGTTTGTGGAGATGGTGCCCATGACAAACACCACACCGGCGAACGACGTTTTCTCCAGCCTGGTCGAGGTCTTGGACAGACTGGGGGTTGACTGGGGTCACGCTGTCAGCGTGGCAACAGATGGCACACCGTCCATGGTCGGGGAAAAGGCAGGTGTTGTTGCGAAACTCAGAGAGAAAGTTCAGACAGAGATTCCAGAGCAGGAATTCTGGAATTTTCATTGTATTATACACCAAGAGGTGTTATGTAGCAGGAGCCTGAAAATGGACAATGTCATGGATGTAGTAATCAAAATGGTTAATTTTATTAGAGCCAAGAGACTCAAACATTGGCAATTTGACCGAAAGTAATATTGGACATGGCCTACCCTACCACACTGAAGTCCGCTGGTTGAGCAGAGGGGTTGTGCTCAAACGTTTTTTTCAATTACATGCGGAAATTGGACTATTCATGAACGAGAAAGGGAAGCCAGTGGCAGAGTTGGCTTCATGATCTTGCATTTTTGGTGGATATAACAGAGCACTTAGATGTGCTCAATGTTAACATGCAAGGCTGCAACAAACTTGTTACAGAATACTACGACAGCATTCGTGCCTTTCAAATTAAATTAGGCCTGTGGGAGATGCAGCTATCCTGGAGCAACCCAGCTCACTTCTCCTCTTTGCAGTCTGTGCGTGTCACTCATGGGAATAATGACAACATGGACAAGTATAAGGACAAAATATCACGGCTGAAAAGTGAGTTTCGGAATCGTTTCCAAGTTTTCACTCAGCTCGAGAAGGAATTCTCACTATTTTGCTCGCCATTTGCCGTCAACGCAGCATCAGATGTGCAGGAGGAACTCCAAAAGGAACTAATTGAAATTCAGTGTAACTCGGCTTTGAAATATAGATTTGAGACTGTGGGTCTGGACTCATTCTATCAATACCTGGGACTGATGTACCCCAAGATGACAGACTTTTCCTCAAAGATCCTTTGCATGTTCAGGACAACATATCTCTGAGCAGGTGTTCTCCATAATGAACATTAACAAATCCAAACTGCGCTCGCAGCTGACACACAGGCATCTAAATGACATTATGAAAATCACAACTGCCCGGAAACTGGTCCCTGATGTTGACAGGCTGGTTAAAGCCAAGAGATGTCAGGTGTCTGGAAGCAGCAAGTGAAAAATGAGTGACACTGTTCGATGCACTGTGACATGTAAGCAAAATGCATTATGAAATATTGAGTGTCATAATATTGTGATTCATTCATTTCCTGACTATTCTATTATTGTAAATGTGAGCACTTTAATAAAAATTAGAGGCTAACTATGTTCATTGTCTGAGTTTGATTGCTGGAAACAGGCTAATAAAAATTAGGTGCAGTTGTGTAGCCTACATTTACAATTTGTTTCATTAGATCTACATTTGTGTCTGCTAATGTTCGATTTCAAATGGTTTATTAATGGAAAGGGTGTGGCTCCCAAAACAATCTTAGCCAAAATAGCATCATTATTTCTCTCTCTCATCACAACTTTCTTGTTAGCCTACGACTGTAAGTTAATACCAATCATAAAAATAATGCTTGCTAGGCAATCTTCTTCATAAGAAATGAAATTCGTGAAGGGAAACACTTTGTAGTTATAGCAGAGACTGAGACACATGAGAGCAGGTTGAAAAAATGAAGGCAACAAAAGCTGTGGGAGCATGTGCATGCACAACTGATCTGGCCCGCATGGAGTTCCATTTTGCTCAATCCGGCCCGTGACCTAAAATGAGTTCGACACCCCTGCATTATACACATTACCTCATGGGGCAGTTCAAATTAGAGGTTGAGGTTCAAATTACGAGGAAGAGGTACCAGAACAGATCCCTGAAGCACACGAGTGGTCACCAACATCCATGCAGTATATGACCCATCTACAACGACTCTTTGCATTCTGTGGGCAAGCCAATTCTGGATCCACAAAGCAAGGTCCCCTTGGATCCCATGCCTCCTTACTTTCTCAATAAGTCTTGCATAGGGTACCTTATCAAATGCCTTAGTCCTTGAAAGTGATTCTGTAGGTTGTGGAATCAGTTCATTGTTGAGGTGAGTGAAATTATCCACGCCAGTTCAGGAGCCTGATAGTTGTAGGGTAATAACTGTTACTAAACCTGGAGGTGTAGGATCTAAGGTTTCTGTACCTCCTGCCCAATGGTAGTAGTGAGGAGATCGTGGGGGACCTTGATGAATGTTGCTTTCATGTGGCAGTGCTGCTTGTGGAGTGATTGATCAATTTGTTTGTTTATTTATCTACTTACATACATACATGCGTACTATACGGAACAGGAACTTCAAGCCAGGCTGCCCAGCAAATCCCAATTTAACTCTAGCCTAATCATGGGACAATTTACAATGACCAATAACCTAACCTATCAGACTGTACATCTTTGGACTGTGAGAGGAAACCCACAAGGTCACGGGAAGAACATACAAACTCCTTACAGACGTCAGCGGGAATTGACCCCAGGTTGCTGGTAATGTAAAGCTTTATGCTAACTACCATGTTACCGTGCCACCCCATGCTCCATGGGAGAAAACTGAGGTGACATATATGTACTTCGATAATAAATTTACTTTGAACGTCGAACTTTGTGATGGACTTGGCTGTGTTCTCTACTTTTTGTAGACTTTAGGCTGTGTTTAAACAGATAATAGAAGAGAAGTCTTTATAAAGACTTGTTGGAATATACTATCATGGCAGAAGTTGAGACTACTGTATCTCCTAGAGTAGTGAGCATTTATTTACTGGGGAGAATGAGGTCAGTTTTGGATTGCTCATTTGGCAATCTAGCAAACTACTGATATCCTTGTCCAGTACCATGGACATCTGTGGTTACTCGGAAGCTCCACACTCCTCCGCCCTGCTGTTGTTAGCAAGGAATCCTCTTTCCCAGGACCTCCTTGGATCTCGTGCAAAATTCCATTCCTCCTCTGGTCGTGACCTAGTCACTAATTTATCCTGTCATTTCCCTAACTGTCTGAATTCGTCATCTGGAACATAGAGTACTGCAGCCCAGGAACAGGCCATTTGGCCCAGACTCTGTTCCAAATAAAACTAAATCTCTTCTGTGTCCTTATCATTCATATCCCTCCACTCCCTGCATATTCAATTTAAAACCCTCTTAAATTTCTTATCATATTTGCTTCCAGAGCTACCCCTGGCAGCCCATTGCAGAGATTCATCGCTTTCTACTTCAAAGAAAAAAATCCTGACATCTATTTTAAACTCCTCTCTCCCACCTTAAACGCATCTTCTCTAGTACTTTACCTTTCTATCCTGGCAAAGAGATTCTGTCTACCCTTTTGATGCCTGCATTTATAAATTTTTTAAAAACATAGAAAACCTACAGCACAATACAGGCCCTTTGGCCCCCAATGCTGTGCCAAACATGTACTTACTTTGGAAATTACCTAGGGTTACCCATAGCCCTCTATTTTTTAAACTCTGTGTACCTATCCAAGAGTCTCTTAAAAGACTCCGCCTCCACCACCGTCACCGACAGCCCATTCCACGCACTCGCCACTCTCTGCGTGAAAAACTTACCTCTGACATCTCCTTTTTACCTACTTGCAAGCAGGTACTGTGCCCTCTCGTGCTAGCCATTTCAGCCGTGGGAAAAAATCAGCTCTCCCCTCAGCCTCTGTCACTCCAGAGGAAAACAACTCAAGTTTGACATCCTCTGCTAATGGCTCATCTCCTCTAATGCAGGTGACATCCTGGTGAACAGCCTCTGCACTTTCTCTTGAGATTCAACATCCTCCTTGAAATAGGCTGACCAGAATTTTACATAGTTCTCCAAGTGTGGTCTAACAAAAGTTTTATTTTACTGTAGCATTACTTTCTTTTATACTCAATCCTCTGACCAATGAAGACAAGCAGGCCATACACTTTTTTTAAACCACTCTAACTAGTTGTGTGGCGTATCAGGAAGCTATGGACTTGGACCCCAAGATCCCTCTGTACCTCACGCTGTTGAAGGTCCTGCCATTCACTGTGTAGTTTCCCCTTGCTTTTGACCTCCAAAGTACCAAGTGCTGGGGCTATATGAGGCATTCATCATACTGCACTTGGAGTATTGTGAAAGGCTTTGGCCTCTTACCTAAGAAAAGATGTGCTTGCATCAGAGAGTGTTCAGAGAAGCTTCATGAGAATGATACAGGAATGATAGGGTTAATGTATGAGGAGCATTTGATTGCTCTGGATAAGTAGTTGCCGGAGTTTAGATGAATGAGGAGAATCTCATTGAAACCTTTTGAATATTGAAAGGCCTGGATAGGATGGATGTGGAGTGGATGTTTCCTATAGTGGGGGAGTTTAGGACCAGAGTGCACA
Source organism: Mobula birostris (assembly GCF_030028105.1). NCBI lineage: Eukaryota > Metazoa > Chordata > Chondrichthyes > Myliobatiformes > Myliobatidae > Mobula > Mobula birostris. The sequence continues at coordinate 2,695,420 of NC_092376.1, forward strand.
GCCTCAGAATTGAAGGAAATGAGATAATTCTTTAGCCAGAGGGTGATGAATCTGTGACGGCCAAGTCATTGAGTATATTTAAAGGGGAATTTGGAAGGTTCTTGATTAGTAAGTGCAGAATGGGGTTGAGAGGGAAAGTAAATCAGTCATGATGCAGTGATGGGGAAGACTCCGATGGGCCTAATTTTGCTCCTGTGTTCAATGGTCTGAACTCTTCACAATTGCCAGCTTTAAATTCATCTGCCATTTCTCCCAACCATATCTATCTGATCTGTATCCTGTGACGGGCTCTACACTGTCCATATCTCCAACAAGCTTCATGTCATCTAAAAATTAATTAACTCACCCATCTGCATTTTTACACAAGTCTTTTAAAAATAGCCCAAGCAACTTAGGTGTCAACATTGATTTCATGCGTTTGATTTCACTGAGTGGTTTGCGTGGAGAGAGTTCTGTCTGCTTCTCTGTAGTTGATTTGCATTACTTACTGTGTTTGTGTTTCCAATACATGGGCTGTACCAGAGTTTTTCTCCCGTATTAATCTGATGATTAATGATTGGGAGCCCATACTGCAGCCTTACCCAGAGTTCAAAGTTCAAAGTAAATTTATTATCAAAGTACATATACGTCACCATATACAACCCTGAGATTCATTTTCTTGTGGGCATTCACAATCAAAAGAAATACAATAGAATCAATGAAAAACCATACACGACAAAGACAGACAAATGATCTGCAAAAGAAAGCAAACTGTGCAAGTACAAAAAAAAGAAAAATAATAGTCATAAGTAAACAATAAACAACATGGGTCGTAGAGTACTTGTGATGCGACAAGTGAAGTTATCTCCCCTGCCTTAAGTGCCTGGTGGTTAAGGGGTAATAACTGTTTTTGAACCTGGTGGTGGGGGTCCTGAGGCTCCTGTTCCTTCTTCCTGATGGCAGCAGTGAGAAGAGAGCGGAGAAGAGGGAGCTAAAGTAATTTTAACTCCTGTTCAAGCTTGAGGTCAAACCACTCTGAACTGATGGTGCGGCACGGTAGCAAAGCGGTTAGCGAACACTATTACAGTGCCAGCAAATGGGTTCAATTCTACCACTCTCTCTAAGGAGTTTGTACGTCCTCCCTGTGACCGCGTGGGTCTCCTCCCACTTTCCAAAGGGACAAGTTAACATAGAACATGAACATAAGACCATAAGACAAAGGAGCAGAAGTCGGCCATTCGGCCCATCGAGTCTGCTCCGCCGTTTTATCATGAGCTGATCTATTCTCCCATTTAGTTAAGCAGGCCCTTTGTCCCTCAATGCTGTGTCAATCCAATTAAATTAGTGATCTAATGGTCATCTAAACTAACCCCTTCTGCCTACACAATGTCCATATCCTATTTTTCTCACATTCATGTACCTATCAAAACGTCAATTAGGAGTCCCCAATGTTTTTGCTTCTACCACCATCCCAGGCACCCACCACTCTGTAAAAGACACTTGCCCCTCACATATACACCCTCTCATCTTAAATGGATGCCCTCTGGTACTAGACATTTCAACCCAGGGAAAAGACAATGCCTGTCTACTATATCTATATCTCTCGTAATCTCGCAGACCTCTATCAGATAAGGTTAGTAGGTTAATTGGTCACATGGAAGTAATTGGCCCAGAAAAGGCCTGTTACTGAGCTGTGTTATAAATAAATAAATACAGTAAATAAATAAAATAGCCCCAGGTTCGTTGATCTCTCTAATGCACTACTCAGGCTTTAGGGGATTTTGACAGTTATCCGTGTGGCGAATGAGGATCAAGACTTGTACTTTAACATTGCACCGTCTGGTTTCAGAAAGGTTAGTAACATGGCATGTACCACTCTCACCAAGGCTGTGATCAGTAATCTGGGGAGGAGGGAGGTCAACTAGGAGACTGGAACTACAGGGAGAACCACCAAAATAACAGTAAGTTTTATTTGTTACATGTACGCCGGATGCAGTTATAAAGAAGGGAAGACAGTGTACAAGATAATAAGGGGAATAGATAGAGTGAATAGCCAGTGCCTCTTCCCCAGGGCACCACTGCTCAATACAAGACGACATGGCTTTAAGGTAAGGGGTGGGAAGTTCAAGGGGGATATTAGAGGAAGGTTTTTTACTCAGAGAGTGGTTGGTGTGTGGAATGCACTGCCTGAGTCAGTGGTGGAGGCAGATACACTAGTGAAGTTTAAGAGACTACTAGACAGGTATATGGAGGAATTTAAGGTGGAGGCTTATATGGGAGGCAGGGTTTGAGGGTCGGCACAACATTGTGGGCCGAAGGGCCTGTACTGTGCTGTACTATTCTATGTTCTATGTTGTATACTTCATTAGGAGTTTGAAGAGATTTGGCATGTCAACAAATACACTCAAAAACTTCTATAGATGTACCGTGGAGAGCATTCTGACAGGCTGCATCACTGTCTGGTATGGAGGGACTACTGCACAGGACCGAAAGAAGCTGCAGGGGGTTGTAAATATAGTCAGCTCCATCTTAGATAGATAGATAGATATACTTTATTGATCCCGAGGGAAATTTGGTTTCGTTACAGCCGCACCAACCAAGAATAGAGCATAAATATAGCAATACAAAAAACCCCAACAATCAAACACCAAAACACAAACTATGCCAGATGGAAAATAAGTCCAGGACCAGTCTATTTGCTCAGGGTGTCTGACCCACCACAGGAGGAGCTGCATGCTCGATGGCCACAGGCAGGAACAACCTCCCGTGCCGCCCAGTGTTCTATCACAGTGGAATGTGGCCGATGTCCAACAGTAAATAGTTCAATATCCAGTCTGCAAACACGTTCCTCGATCGTAATATACCCTGGATTGTACCATCCGTTGTTAGCCAGAACAGTAAGCACCGAACTCCTTTATGTTTACCGCTCTCAGTGCACTTCCGGTCAGCCGGAACGGTATTACCCACCGAACTCCTCTTCTCCAAAAGTCTCTGTTGTCTCGACCCGGTCCTCTTTCCTCGGCTTTGTGATCCCCCTCTGTGCGTTTTCATCCGGATTTCAGCAGGCGTGTCCACCACTCTGTTCGCTAAGCTGGCCGGTCTTTGCTGGTCTGTGAAATACACAATGCGACCTTGCTTCTGTCCCGCATGTTGGGATGTAAGCATTTCCAGCGCTAAAGAAAACCCAAATAAAACTCTCTCTACCAGCATGTTAGAGAGGGTGCAGCTTCAACGTGTTACTGTGAGAAAAAAAATACAAAAAATAACGTAAATTAAAAAGTAAAAAGAAGAAAGTAAGAATAGATGGGAACGGCTGTACCAGGCTGCGTGCACGACCGGCGCATGCGCACTTGGGTACCAGCCTACAAAGTAACCGGGACATCTTCAAGGAGTGGTGTCTCAGAAAGGCAGCAACCATTATTAGGGACCTCCAGCACTCAGGACATGCCCTTTTCTCACTGTTACCGTCAGGTAGGAGATACAGAAGCCTGAAGGCACACACTCAGTGATTCAGGAACAGCTTCTTCCTCTCTGCCATCTGATTCCTAAATGGACATTGAATCCTTGGACACTACCTCACTTTTTTAATATATAGTATTTCTTTTTTTTGCATGATTTTTAATCTATTCAATATACATAAACTGTAACTGATTTGCTTATTTTTTTCTTCTATATTATGTATGGCATTGTACTGCTGCTGCTAAGTTAACAAATTTCAAGTCACATGACGGTGACAAATAAATCTGATTCTCAAGTCAAGTCAAGTTTATTGTCATTTCAACCATAACTGCTGGTACAGTACACAGTAAAAATGAAAAACGTTCCTCCAGGACCATGGTGCTACATGAAACAACACAAAACTACACTAGACTATGTGAAACAACACAGAACTACACTAGACTACCTGAAACAACACAAAACTACACAAGACTACATGAAACAACACAAACCTACACTAGACTATGTGAAACAACACAAAACTACATTAGACTTCAGACCTACACATAAAGTGCACAAAACAGTGCAAGACAGTACAATAATTAATAAATAAATTAATTAATTAAGACAATAGACACAGTAAAGGACAAATTACAATATAATGATGTAAATGTAAATAATGTTTTAGCAGGAATTGAAAAGAAATTAGCAAAAATTGCAAAGGGAGTGGAGTGATGTTCTGTTGAGTGTGTGTGTGTGTGTGTGTAGGTTGGTGTCAAGCCAGGCTCTGGGAATTGAGTCTAATGACTTGGGGGAAGAAACTGTTACATAGTCTGGTCGTGAGAGCCTGAATGCTTCGGTACCTTTTGCCAGATGGCGGGAGGGAGAAGCGTTTGTATGAGGGGTGCGTGGAGTCCTTCCCAATGCTGTTAGCTTTGCAGATGCAGTGTGTGGTATAAATCTCTGTAATGGCAGGAAGAGAGACCCTGATGATCCCTTCAGCTGACCTCACTATCTTGCGATCCGAGATGGTGCAATTTCCGAACCAGGCAGTGATGCAGCTGCTCAGGGTGCTCTCAATACAACCTCTGTAGTATGTGGTGAGGATGGGGGGTGGGAGATGGACTTTTCTCAGCCGTCGCAGAAAGTAGAGATGCTGCTGGGCTTTCTTGGCTATGGAGCTGGTGTTGAGGGACCAGGCGAGATTCTCCGCACCGGAACATTCAATGAAATATGTCATTTCTGATGACAACAGTCCGAGCATGTGCTGGGGCAGCCTGCAAGTGTCATTATGATTCCAGCACCAACAAAGCATGCCCACAACTTACTAATGCTAACCTGTATGTCTTTGGAATGTGCAATATCTTGCAATTACAGTAAGTGTTAGCCATTTTACCTACCGCAGGAGATTTCAGCGATCATTTTGGTAGCAGGGTACATTCCACCTCAGGCCAATATCAAACAGGCTCTGCATGATCTGAACAATGTGACCAACATGCACAAAACAGCATGTCCTGATGGTTTCACTATCATTTTGGGGGATTTTAACTAGGCCTGCTTGAAAAAGTCACTAAATAATTACTATCAAAAAATTACTTGTAGCACCAGAGGAAACAACACACTGGACCACTGTTACACCACCATCAAGAATGCCTATCGTACTATTCCACGCCCATACTTCGGGGAGTCGGATCACCTGGCTGTACTTCTACTCCCTGAGTTTCGGCAGAGACTAAAGACTGTAGCATCAGTAGTGAGAACCAAGAAGGTTTGGACAAGGGAGGCACAGGAGCGCTTACAGGACTGCTTTGAATCGGTCGACTGGTGAATATTAAAAGATTCACCTTCGAATCTGGATAAGTATGGCACAGTTGTTACCGACTTCATTAAAACCTGTGTGGATGAGAGTGTGCCTATGAAAACTTGCTGTACATTCTCAAACCAAAAGCCGTGGATGAACCTGGAGCTTCGTCACCTGCTGAGGGCACTTAAACTTGGTGATCCAGGTCTGTACAGAAAACCAGCTACGACTTGCCTAGAACTATGGCACTTAAACCTGGTGATTCAGGTCTGTACAGAAAACCAGCTACGACTTGCCGAGGGCCATTTCAAGAGTGAAGAAACAATTCCGTGTGAGGTTGGAGGCGACATTGGGTGCTCATCAACTCTGGCAGGGTTTGCAAGACAGTAATTCCTACAAAGCGAAACCCAATAGCATGAATGGCAGTGATGCTTCACTACCAGATGAGCTCAATGCCTTTTATGTCTGCTTTGAAAGGAAGAACATAACTACAGCTGTAAAGATCCTTGCTGCAACCAGTGATCATGTGATGTCTATCTCAGAGGCCAATATTAGACTGTCTTTAAGGAGATAACCGGAAGATCTGCCTGGATTGGTGATGATGTCTCCTCCTCACTGACAACCAAAACTGGCGCACCTCAGGGGTGTGTGCTTAGCCCACTGCTGTATTCCCTCTATACCCATGACTGTGCAGCTAGGCATAGCTCAAACACCATTTATAAATTTGCTGATGATATAACCATTGATGGTGGAATCTCAGATGGAGATGAGAGGGCGTGCAGGAGCCAGATATACAAGCTAGTTGACTGGTGTCACAGCAGCAACTTTGCGCTCAATGTCAGTAAGACGAGAGAGCTGATTGTGGACTCAGGAAGGGTAAGATGAAGGAACGCATACCAATCCTCATAGAGGGATCAGAAGTGGAGAGAGTGAGCAGCTTCAAGTTCCTGGGTGTCAAGCTCTCTGAGGATCTAACCTGGTCCCAACATATCGAGAAGACAAGGCAACAGCTGTATTTCATTAGGAGTTTGGAATGATATGCTTTGTCACTGAAAACACTCGAAAACTTCACAGATATACAGTGGAGAGCATTCTGACAGGCTGCATCACTGTCTGCTATGGGGGTGGGGGACTGCTGCACAGCACCAAAAGAAGCTACAGAAAGTTGTGAAATTAGTCATTTCTACCTTGGGTACTGGCCTCACAATAAATAGTGAAAAAATAAAGGAATAATGAGAGAGTCCTCATGGGTTCATGCTCCATGAAGCATAAACTATGTTCTTCGTTCCTAGGTGTCAACATCTCTAAAGAACTGTTTTGGGCCCAACATCTTGATGCAATTACAAAGAAGGCATGTCAGTGGTTATATTTCATTAGGAGTTTGAGGAGACAGTGTTTCACAAAATACTAGCAAATTGCTACAGATCAAAGTTCAAAGTACATTTATTATCAAAGTATGTATACATTATACAACCTTGAGATCCAGCTCCTAACAGACGTACCACTGAGACATTCTAGCTGGTTGCATCGCCTTCTGGTATGCAGGGGCGTCTGCACAGGATCGGAAGAAGCTGCAGGAAGTTGTAAACTCTGCCAGCTCCATCATGGGGACCAGTCTCCCCACCTTCAAAAGGTGATGCCTCAAAAAGGACCCCCATCACCCAGAACATGCCCTCTTTTCATTACTACCATCAAGGAGGAGGTTGAGGAGCCTGAAGACACACATTCAGTGATTCAGGAACAGCTTTTCCTTCCCCTTCGCCATCAGACTTCTGAACAGGCAATGAGCCAACCCTAAACATAATGCCACTATCCTTGCTCTCTTTTTGCAGTACTTTTATTTTATGTACATATATATCATGCGATAATTTATAGTTTACTGCTACAAAACAACAAATGTTATGACATATGTCAGTGATATTAAGCCCGAATGCCTATCTGACAACAGGGGAAGAAGCTGTTTCTAAATCATTGCGCGTGCACCTTTGACCTTTGTCCTGATGCGCATGCTGTATTGAGGTGTTAAACCAAAATCACTGACTTGTACAAGTGACACAACTTTTCTTTCCCATAGTTTTTGCGAGAAGACCTGAACTACCAGGACGCTGCAGCAAAGCACAGCACCTTCCATGGGGGAGACAAGCTGATCAGTGTAGAGGACTTGTGGAAGTCATGGAAAAGTTCGGAAGGTAAATGTCTACAGCTCTGGGCAGTTCTTCTCGTGACCTGTTTAGGAGCCAGGTGTTTGCTATATATTCGTGCCATATCTTGTGCTTGTGCATCCCCATTTGTGGATTTCTTGCAGTAGGGTGAACATCATTCTTAAAACATTCTGAAGTCAAGAACACAAGTTATTTTAAAAATCCAGAGCAAATCAAACAAAATGCTGGAGGAACTCAGCTGATCAGGCAACATGTGGTGGGGAATAAACAGTCAATCTTTTGAGCTGAGACCCTTGCTCCGGACTGGAAGGGAATGGGACAGAAGCGAGAATCAAGCTAAGAGAATGTGGAGTGTGAGTATGCTGTAAATTGAGTAGTAAGAAAGTCAGAGTGACAGTGAGCAGCTGGAAGGAAACTTACACAGCTGAGAATGCGAGAGTACAAGAGTCACCTACAATTGACAGTCACTGTTCCAAGCTAAATGAACTGAGTTCAAGAGCCATGAGGTAATGGAATGCCTGAACTGCTGAGTTACTCCAGTATTTTGTGTGTTGTTCAAGATTTCCAGTATCTGCAGAATTTATTCTTAGTTTGCTTGTCGACCTGTGGCGAGCTAGGCTGGATGGAGTGAGGTGTAACCCTCCCCCATTATTTGACCCATGGTATTGGAGGTCTTGGACTGTGATCCACGACTATCAGCATCTGGAGTGGGATTTCCCTTTCTGTGACAGCCATGTCAATAAGAAACAGCCTATTGTAGGGACTCCGTGGTGGGAGGAAAGGAACCATCACTGTTACAGATTGAAACCCTGCATCAGGACAACCTGGGTCTGAGTCTGCAGGCCACTCAGAGCACCATTACCTTATGGAAATGGATCCTTTGGTAGATCCTGTCCTGAATACATTTCAGCTGGTTCTGTTTTGCTTTCCCCTCAGTGTTCAACTGGACAGGAGAGGAGGTCATAGAGTGGCTGATCAACTACGTGGAGCTGCCACAGTACGAGGAACACTTCAGAAAGCTGCGCATCAACGGACACGACATGCCAAGGTGCGTACCCGCCACGGAGCGTACCCGCCACGGTGCGTACCCGCCACGGAGCGTACCCGCCACGGTGCGTACCCGCCACGGAGCGTACCCGCCACGGTGCGTACCCGCCACGGAGCGTACCCGCCACGGTGCGTACCCGCCAAGGTGCGTACCCGCCACGGAGCGTACCCGCCACGGTGCGTACCCGCCACGGAGCGTACCCGCCACGGTGCGTACCCGCCACGGAGCGTACCCACCACGGTGCGTACCCACCACGGAGCGTACCCGCCAAGGTGCGTACCCGCCACGGAGCGTACCCGCCACGGTGCGTACCCGCCACGGTGCGTACCCGCCACTCCCTGCCACACCTTCATCAGCTCGAGCCCCGGCAGGCAAGCAACTTCCCAGAAGCTAATTAGAAAATGGTGGGAGAGTCGAGCACCAGAAGGCACAGTCTCAAAATAGAGGGATGACCATTTAGAACAGAGTTGAGGAATTTGTTTAGCAAGAGGGTGGTGAAACTGTGGAATTCATTGCCACTTGCCACAGATGGCCATGGAGACCAAGTCATTGGGTAAACAAAGTGCAGGTTGATATGTTCTTTATTAGTCAGGGCGTCAGAAGTTATGGGGAGAAGGCAGGAGAATGAGGTTGAGAGGAATAATAAATCAGCCATGATGGAATTCAGAGCAGATTCAATGGGCCAAATGGCCTAATTCTGCTCCTTTGGTCTTCTGAATTTATTGAAAGCTTGATCTTACAGCTGAGCAGTGACTGTGAGATAATCTTAAACAAAAGCCATTGCTTGCGTCGTAAGAGACTTTGCCTTGTGTGCCCATGACAGGGTATTCAGTTGCCTGCCCAGTTTGTCCGGTTAACCATTCTAAGGCATACCTATGCTCTGTCCATAACCATCAGACCAGAAGACATAGAAACATAGAGAGCCTACAGCACAGTACAGGCCCTTCAGCCCACAATGCTGTGCCAAACATGTACTTACTTTAGAAATTACCTCGGGTTACCCATAGCCCTCTATTTTTGTAAACTCCATGTACTGATCCAGGAGTCTCTTAAAAGACCCTATCATATCCGCCTCCACCACTGTCACTGGCAGCCCATTCCACGCAGTCACCACTCTCCGCGTAAAAAACTTACCCTGACATCTCCTCTGTACCTACTTCCAAACACCTTAACACTGTGCCCTCTTGTGCTAGCCATTTCAGCCCTGGGAAAAAGCCTTTGACTATCCACACGATCAATGCCTCTCATCATCTTATACACATCTATCAGGTCACCTCTCATTCTCCATTGCTCCAAGGAGAAAAGGCCGAGTTCAGTCAATCTATTCTCATAAGGCATGCTCCCCAATCCAGGCAACATCCTCCTACATCTCCTCTGCACCCTTTCAATGGTTTCCACATCCTTCCTGTAGTGAGGTGACCAGAACTGAGCACAGTACTCCAAGTGGGGTCTGACCAGGGTCCTATACAGCTGCAACATTACCTCTCGGCTCCTGAACTCAATCCCACAGTTGATGAAGGCCAATACTGTGTATGCCTTCTTAACCACAGAGTCAACCTGCGCAGCAGCTTTGAGTGTCTATGAACAAGGACTCCAAGATCCCTCTGATCCTCCACACTGCCAAGAGTCTTACCATTAATACTATATTCTGCCATCATATTTGACGTACCAAAATGAACCACCTCACACTTATCTGGGTTGAACTCCATCTGCCACTTCTCAGCCCAGTTTTGCATCTTATCGATGTCCCACTGTAACCTCTGACAGCCTTCCACACTATCCACAACACCTCCAACCTTTGTGTCACCAGCAAATTTACTAACCCATCCCTCCACTTCCTCATCCAGGTCACTTATAAAAATCACGAAGAGAAAGTGCTGTACTATTCTATGTTCTATGTTAACTTACCAACTACTGAAGTAAGACTCACTGGTCTATAAATTCCTGGGCTACATCTACTCCGCTTCTTGAATAAGGGAACGATATCTGCAACTCTCCAATCCTCCGGAACCTCTCCTGTCCCCATTGATGATGCAAAGATCATTGCCAGAGGCTCAGCAATCTCCTCCCTCACTTCCCACACTAGTCTGGGGTACATCTCATCCGGTCCTGGTGACTTATCCAACTTGATGCTTTCCAAAAGCTCCAGCACATCCTCTTTCTTAATGTCTATATGCTCAAGCTTTTTAGTCTGCTGTAAATCATCCTGACGATCGCCAAGGTCCTTTTCCGTAGTGAATACCTCCACTACCTCCTCCGGTTCCATACACACTTTTCCACTGTCACACTTGATTGGTCCTATTCTCTCATGTCTTATCCTCTTGCTGTTCACATACTTGTAGAATGTCTTGGGGTTTTCCTTAATCCTGCCTGCCAAGGCCTTCTCATGGCCCCTTCTGCTCTCCTAATTTCATTCTTAAGACCCTTCTTGCTAGCCTTATAATCTTCTAGATCTCTATCATTACCTAGTGTTTTTTGAACCTTCCATAAGCTTTTCTTCTTGACTAGATTTACAACAGCCTTTGTACACCACAGTTCCTGTACACTACCACCCTATCCGTCTCATTGGAACGTACCTCTGCAGAAAGCCACGCAAATATCCCCTGAACATTTGCCATATTTCTGCTGTATATTTCCCTGAGAACATCTGTTCCCAATTTATGCTTCCAAGTTCCTGTCTGATTGCTTCATATTTCTCCTTACTCCAATTAAATGCTTTCCTAACTTGTCTGTTCCTATCCCTCTCCAATGCTATGGTAAAGGAGATAGACGTGATCACTATCTCCAAAATGCTCTCCCACTGAGAGATCTGACACCTGACCAGGTTCATTTCCCAATACCAAGTCAAATACAGCCTCTCCTCTTGCAGGCTTATCCACACTCTGTGTCAGGAAACCTTCCTGAACACACCTAACAAGCTCCACCCCATCTAAACCTCTTGCTCTATGGAGATGCCAATCAATATTGGAGAAATTAAAATCCCCATCACGGCAAGATCACAAGACCAAGGTCACAAGACAAAGGAGCAGAAGTAGGCCATTCGGCCCATCGAGTCTGCTCTGCAGCTCCCCCATGAGCTAAACTATTCACCCACCTAGTTCCAATTTCCAGTTTTTTCCCCATATCCCTTGATACCCTGACTAATTAGATACCTGTCAATCTCCTCCTTACACACCCTCAATGATCAGGCCCCCACAGCTGTATGTGGCAACGAATTCCACAAATCCACGACCCTCTGGCTAAAAAAATTTCTCCTCATCTCTGTTTTAACTGGGTACCCTCTAATTCTAAGACTATGGCCTCTTGTCCTGGACTCACCCACCAAGGGAAACAACCTTTCCATATCTACTCTGTCCAACCCTTTCAACATTCGAAACGTTTCTATGAGATCCCCTCTCATTCTTCTGTACTCTAATGAATACAATCCAAGAGCCGACAGACGCTCCTCATATGTTAGCCCCTGCATTCCAGGAATCATCCTCGTAAATCTTCTCTGAACTCTCTCCAACATCAGTATATCCTTTCTAAGATAGGGGGATCAAAACTGCACACAGTATTCCAAATGAGGTCTCACTAATGCCCCATAGAGCCTCATCAACACCTCCTTACTCTTATACACTATTCCTCTTGAAATGAATGCCAACATAGCATTCACTTTCCTTACCGCCAATCCAACTTGGTGGTTAACCTTTAGGGTATCCTGCACGAGGACCCCCAAGCCCCTTTGCACTTCTGATTTTTGAATTTTCTCCCCATCTAAATAATAATCTGCCCGATTATTTCTTCTTCCGAAATGTACAACCGTACATTTGTCAACGTTGTATCTCATCTACCATTTCTTTGCCCACTCTCCTAAACTGACTAAGTCTCTCTGCAACCTTTCCGTTTCTTCAACATTTCCTGCTCCTCCACCTATCTTGCTGTCATCCGCAAACTTGGCCACAAAACCATTTAATCCATAATCCAAATCATCGATATACATGGTAAAAAGAAGCGGCCCCAACACCGACCCCTGCGGAACACCACTAGTAACCGGCAGCCAATCAGAATAGGATCCCTTTATTCCCACCCTTTGCTTTCTGCCTATCAGCCAATGCTCCACCCATTTCAATATCTTTCCTATAATTCCATGGGCTCTCATCTCATTAAGCAGCCTCATATGCGGCACCTTATCGAAGGCCTTTTGAAAATCCAAATACACAACATCCACAGCCTCTCCCTTGTCAATCTTATTCGAGATTACCTCAAAAAATTCCAATAAGTTGGTAAGGCAGGATCTTCCCTTCATGAAGCCATGCTGGCTTCGGCCTATCTTGTCATGCACCTCGAGGTATTTCATAACCTCGTCCTTGATAACAATCCTGTTATTACTGCACCGTTCAAGAATCTGTCTCCCTATCTGCTCCTCGATGTCCTTGTTACTATTGGGTGGTCTATAGAAAACACCCAGCAGAGTTATTGACCCCTTCCATCCTTAGAGACTCAGTAAACATTTCCTCCATGACTTCCTCCTTTTCTGCAGCTGTGACACTATCTCTGATCAGCAGTGTCACGCCCCCACCTTTTTACCTCCCTCCCTGTCCTTTCTGAAACATCTAAAGCCTGGCACTCTAAGTATTCCTGCTCCTGAGCCATCCAGGTCTCTGTAATGGCCACAACATCATAGCTCCAAGTACTGATCCATGCTCTAAGCTCATCTGCTTTGTTCATGGTGCTTCTTGCATTAAAATACACACATCTCAAACCATCGGTCTGAGCATATCCCTTCTCTATCACCTGCCTATCCCTACAAGCTTTCTCTATTTGTGAGCCCACCCCCCCAGCAATTCTTGTTTAAACTCCCCCTAATAGCCTTAGCAAAACTCCCTGCCAGGATATTGGTCCCCCTCGGACTCAAGTGCAACCGTCATTTTTGTACAGGTCTGCCTGAAAAGAGGTCCCAATGATCCAGAAATCAGTCCTTACCCCCTGCTCCAAATCCTCAGCCATGCATTTATCCTCCACCTCACTCTATTCCTATACTCACTGTTACGTGGCACAGGCAGTAATCCTGAGATCACTACCTTTGAGGTCCTGCTTCTCAGCTTCTTTCCTAACTCTCTGTAGTCTGTTTTCAGGAGCAGAATTCAGCCATTCGGCCCATTGAGTCTGCCCTGACATTCATGCCTGGTCCTTCTCTCCCTTCCTCAGCCCCACTCCCTGGCCTTCTGCTTGTAACATTTGATGCTGTGTCCAATCGTCAACCTATCAAGCTGTCTCTTAAATACACCCAACAACCTGGCCTCCACAACTGCCTGTGGTAATAATTTCCACAAATTCACCACCCTCTGGCTAAAGAAATTTTTCCAGATCTCTGCTTTAAATGGACGCCTTTCTATCCCAAGGCTGTGCCCTCTTGTACTAGACTCCTACGCCATAGTAAACATTTTTCCACATCTACTCTTCCTCAACCTTTCAACATTCTAAAGGTTTCAATGAGATCCCTGCTTATCCTTCTAAATTCCAGTGAGTACATACCAGAGCTATCAAATGTTCTTTATATTATAATCCTTTCATTCCCGGAATCATCCTTGTGAACCTCTTCTGAACCCTCAACAATGCCAACACTTCTTTTTTTCGATGAGAAGCCCAAAACTGTTCACAATACTCAAGTTGTGGCCTCACCAGTGCCTTATAAGGCTTCAGCATCACATCCCTGCTCTTGTATTCAAGACCTCTTGAAATGAATGCTAACATTGCATTTACCTTCCTTACCACCGACTCTACTTGCAAGTTCACCTTTAGGGTGTTCTGTACAAGGGCTCCCAAGTCCCTTTACATCTCAGATTTTTGGATTTTCTCCCCATTTACAAAATACTGTCCCTCCACCAATCTTTGTATCATCTGCAACCTTGGCAACAAAGCCATCGATTCCATCATCTAAGTCATTGATATACAGCATAAAAAGAAGCAGTCCCAACACTGACCCCTACCCACTGTCACTGACAGCCAACCAGAAAAGGATCCTTTTATTCCCACTCGCTGCCTCCTACCAATCAGCCAGTGCTCTAATCATGCCTGTAACTTTCCTGAAGTCCTTTCACAGGCTCTTAACTTGGTAAGCAGTCTCATGTGTGGCACCTTGTCAAAGGCTTTCTGAAAGTCCAAATGTACAACATCCACTGCATCCCTTTTATTGATCCTACTGGTAATTTTCTCAAAGAATTCCAACAGGTTCGTCAGGGAGAATTTTCCCTTAAGGAAACCATACTGACTTTGTCGTATCTTGTCTTGTGTCACCAAGTACTCCATAACCTCATCCTTAAGAATTGACTCTAACATTTTCCCAACCACTGAGGTCAGGCTCTTCCTTTCACAAACAAGAGAAAATCTGCAGATGCTGGAAATCCGAGCAACACACATAAAATGCTGGAGAAACTCAACACGCCAGGCAGCATCTATGGAAAAAAGTACGTTTGATATTTTGGGTTGAAATCCAGTGTTTTGTGTGTGTTGCTATAATTTCCTTTCTGCTGCCTTCCTCCTTTCTTAAAGAGTAGGGTGACATTTCCAGTTTTACAGTCCTCTGGCGCCATGCCAGAGTCCAATGATTTTTGAAAGTTTATTACTAATGCCTCCACAATCTCTACCGCTGCCTCTTTCAGGACACAGTTCATCTGGTCCAAAGTGAGTTATGTAGGGGACGCCCTTTCAAAACAGAGATGCAGAGAAATTTCTTCAGCCAGAGGGTGGTGAATTTGTGGAATTTGTTGCCGCATGCAGCTGTGGAGGCCAAGTCGTTGGGTGTATTTAAGGCAAAGATTGATAGGTTCTTGATTGGACATGGCATCAAAGGTTACAGTGAGAAGGCTGGGAACTGGAGCTGAGGAGATTTAAAAAAAAAAGGATCAGCCATGATTGAATGGTGGATCAGACTCGATGGGCCAGATAGCCTAATTCTGCTCCTACGTCTTATGGTCTTATGTGCCCTTAGGTCTTTTAGCTTTTTGAGCACCTTCTCCCTTGTAATAGTAATTGTACTCACTTATCTTCCCTCACAACCTTCAACACCTGGCACACTGCTAGTGTCTTCCACAGTGAAGGCTGATGCAAAATGCTCATTTGGTTCATCTGCCATCTCCTTGTCGCCTGCTTTTGTTTCTCCTGCCTCATTTTCTAATACTTTATACTTTAAAATTTATTGTCGCCAAACAATTGATACTAGAACGTACAATCATCACAGCGATATTTGATTCTGCGCTTCTCACTCCCTGGATTACAAATCAATAGTAAATATTAAAAATTTAAATTATAAATCATAAATAGAAAATAGAAAAATGGAAAGTAAGGTAGTGCAAAAAAACTGAGAGGCAGGTCTGGATTTTTGGAAGGTACGGCCCAGATCCGGGTCAGGATCCGTTCAGCAGTCTTATCATAGATGGAAAGAAGCTGCTCCCAAATCTGACCATACAAGTCTTCAAGCTCCTGAGCCTTCTACCAGAGGGAAGAGGGACAAAAAGTGTGTTGGCTGGGTGGGTCGTGTCCTTGATTATCCTGGCAGCACTGCTCCGACAGTATGCGATGTAAAGTGAGTCCACGGACGGAAGATTGGTTTGTGTGATGTGCTGCGCCGTGTTCACGGTCTTCTGCAGCTTCTTTCAGTCTTGGACAGGACAACTTCCATACCAGGTTGTGATGCACCCTAGAAGAATGCTTTCTACGGTGCATCTATAAAAATTAGTGAGGGTTTTAGAGGACAGGCCAAATTTATTTAGTTTTCTCAGGAAGTAAAGGCGCTGGTGGGCCTTCTTGGCAGTGGACTCTGCTTGGTGGACCGAGTCAGGTCATTTGTGATATTGACCCCGAGGAACTTAAAGCTTTTGACCTGTTACACTTGTGCACCACCGATGTAAATTGGGTCCTATATCCATTCTCATTTCTCTTTTACACACTTGAAAAAGCTTTTACTATCGGCTTTAATATTATTTGCTAGATTGCTTTCATATTTCATCTTTTCCTTCCAAATCATTCTTTTAGTTGCTCCCTGTAGGTCCTTATAAGCTTTGCAATCTTCTACCTTCCTGCTAATTTTTGCTTTGTTGGATGCCCTCGCTTTTGTTTTTACATTGGCTTTGACATAGCTTGTCAGCCATGGTTGTACTATTTTGCCTTTTGAGTATTTCTTTATTTTTGGAATACATCTGTCCTGTATCTTCCTCATTTTTCTGTGAAACTCATGCCATTACTGCTCTGCTGTCATCCCTCCCAGCATCTCCTTCCAATTTACTTTGGCCAACTCCTCTCTCATACCACTGTAATTTCCTTTACTCCACTGAAATACTGCTATGTCAGACTCTACTTTCTCCCTATCAAATTTCAAGTTGAACTCAATTAGGTTCCTAAGGGTTCTTTTACCTTAAGCTCCCTATTTGCCTCCAACTCATCTCATAACACCCAATCCAGTATAGCTGATCCCCTAGAGGCTCAATGACAAACTGCTCTAAAAAGCCACCTCGTAGGCATTCAATAGACTCACCCTCTTGAGATCCATTTCCAACCTGATATTCCCAATTGAATTGCATGCTGAAATCGCCCATGACTATCATAACATTGCCCTTTTGACTCACCTTCTCTATTTCCCATTGTAATCTGTGGTCCACATCCCAGCCACTGTTGGGAGGCCTGTATATGTCCTTTTACCCTTGCAGTTTCTTAACTCAACCCGCAAGGATTCAACATCTTCTGATCCTCTGTCACATCTTTCTACTGATTTGATGCCATTCTTTACCAGCAGAGCCACACCACCCCCTCTGCCTACCTTCTTATCCCTCAGATAGTGTGTCACCTTGGACATTCAGCTCCCAACTAGAACCATCCTTCAGCCACGATTCAGTGATGGCCACGACATCATACCTGGCAATCTGTAATCGTGCAACAAGATCATCCACGTTATTTCTTATACTCCTTGCATTGGGATACAACACCTTGAGTACTGTATTTACTACCCTTTTTGATTCTGCCGCCCTAATACACTGATACTCACCCTGCTGGCTGCAATTTTGTCCTATCATCTGCCTGCCCTTCCAGACAATCTGACGGCACACTTTTTTACCATCTGTCCTTTCCTGAGTCCCTTTACTTTGGTTTCCAAACCCCTGCCAATTTAGCTTAAACCCTCCTCAACAGCTGTAACAAATCTGCCCGCGAGAATATTGGTCGCCCTTAGGTTCAGGTGCAACCCGTCTCCTCCCCCAGAAGAGATCCCAATGATCCAAGAACCTGAAGCCCTGCCCCCTGCACCAGCTTCTCAGCCACACATTTATCTGCCAAATCATCCTGTTTCTACCCTCACTGGCTCCTGGCACAGGCAACAATCCAGAAATTACAACCCTGGAAGACCTGCTTCTCAGCTTTCTACCTAGCTCTGTCAATTCTCTTTTCAGGACCTCGTTGCTTTTCCTTCCTATGTCATTGGTACCAATATGTACCAAGACATCTGTCTGCTCTCCCTCTCTCTCCAAAATGCTGTGGATGCGATCTGAGAAGTCCCTGACCCTGGTACCTGGGTGGCAACATACCAACTGGGTGACCCTTTCATGCCCACAGAACCTCCTGTCTGTTCCCCTGACTACTGAGTCCCCTATCACTACCGTTCCCTTCTTCTCTCTCTTTCCCTTCTGCACCACGGACCCATGGTCAGTGCCTGTAACCCGTTTGCCGTGGCATTGTCCCGGGAGGTCATCCCCCACAAAAGTATCCAAAGCGGTATACTTGTTTTTGAAGGAAATGGCCACAAGGATGCTCTGCTGTAACTGGCCATTTTCATTTCTCCTGACTGTCCCCCAGCTACTCGCCTCCTGCAACTTCCGGGTGACTACTTCCCTGTAACTCTGATCGATTATCTCCTCACTCTCCTGTACAAGCCGAAGGTCATCCAGCTGCTGCTCCAGATCCCTAACACGGTCTTCAAGGAGCTGCAGCCGGATGTACTTCATGCAGATGTAGTTCCCCAGGAGACTCTGAGTCTCCCACGACTCCAACATCCAGCATGAAGAACACATGATGGCCATTTACTAGGTACCTTAAGAGGAAAATGAAAAGGGAACCTTAACAGAAGCATACCCAGAGCCAACACCTCTTCCAGGGTGAAGCCTCCTTTGAGCCAAAGCCTGACACTCCTATTCTCACCACTGGTTGCCCCGCTTATCCCCTCTGTACATTTCCACAAGTGTCGCTGACCTGCGAGAAACCTCGTTACTGTGGCCTGCTCCTGATGCTGATTGAGCCACCGGAATGGCCTTCTCATGCTTCTGGCTGCATGACATTGCACCTCTCCTCCCCACTCCGACACCCTCCTCTCTGTCCGAGGCATTTTCCATTATTACAAAGAGACCAAACGTCAACTGGAAGGATGTCTCATGTACTGCTTGAGTAGCTTATGACCCATTGGTATGAGAATTAAATATACCAATTTCACACACGCATATATAAGAAAACAAAGAGAGCAAAAATACTGAGGTAGTGTTCACGGGTCCATTGCCCATTCAGAAATGGGGTGGCATTCGAAGAAGAAACTGTTCCTAAAATGTTGAGTGTGTGTATTCATTGCTCCTTGATATTAACAATGAGAAGAGGGCATGTCCTGGGTGACTGGGGGTCCTTAATAATGGGTTCAGCCCTTTTAAAAGATGTCCTGGATGCTGGGCAGGCTAGTGCCCATGATGGAGCTGGCTGTGTTTGCAACCCTCTGCATCTTTTTCCGATCCTGTGCAGAGGCCCCTCCGTACCAGACGACGATGCAACCAGTCAGAATGCTCTCCATGGTACACCTGTAAGAATTTGCTAGTCTTTGGTGACATACCAAATCTCCTCAAGCTCCTAATGAAGTTGAGCTGCTGGCCATATTTCCTATCACTTTACAATCCTGATAGAGAGCCTTGACCCAAAGTAACGACCTTACAATCACTTTTCTTTTTAGTATTTATGTTAGTACAGAGCAGTCTGGGATTTCTGAAGCAGCACAGTGGAATTTTAGTCTGATCTAACTGAATTGACTTCATTCTTTCTCCGAACTACAAAGAATTAGAAGGTATCAACAATTATTTAGAATATTCCAATAAAAATGAAGATTTGGAGGATGCAGTCATCGAAAGCATTGTACGAAGACACTCCATTATCTGTACTAGTTCATTTACAGTCAATGAAAAGAACACGGTAGCGTACACGGGATGAGTTCCTCCTTCGGGAACTATTACAAACAAATACAGTTTTTTAGTACTGCAGTAGTATTGATAGTGTTCTAATTTGTTCTGTACTTCATTTAAATGCATAATTTGTTACTCAGTTAAATGCTAGTTTGCATTTTTTTATACCTTTTTAACTATTTCCATGAAACTTCGGCCGATTAGGACAGCCACTTAATTGGGCCAAAATGTACTGGTCCAGGTGTGTCCCAACCTGTATTAGTGAAGTCAAGTAGGCGTAAGGACTTGTGACAGGGGTCTGGAGGCAGGGGTTAAAGTCTACGTTTCAGGCCGAGAACCTTCGTCAGGACGAAGGGTTTCGGCCCGAAACGTTGACTGTTCATTTCCATGGATGCTGCCCGACCTGCTGAGTTCCTCCAGCATGTTGTGCGTGTTGTTTTGACCCCAGCATCTGCAGAGTATTTTGTGTTTAGGGGTTAAAGCCTATTGTTCTTTCAGAGCGGTAGCATAAGGTGGTGAAGGCAACATGTGGTTTTCAGAGGTCAGAGCACAGGATGTTAAATTTAGGATGTCATGCTGCAGCTCAACAAAACATTGATAGGGCAGCAAACACGAGGGATTCTGCAGATGCTGGAAATTCAAGCAACACACATCAAAGTTGCTGGTGAACGCAGCAGGCCAGGCAGCATCTCTAGGAAGAGGTACAGTCGACGTTTCAGGCTGAGACCCTTCGTCAGGACTAACTGAAGGAAGAGTGAGTAAGGGATTTGAAAGTTGGAGGGGGAGGGGGAGATCCAAAATGATAGGAGAAGACAGGAGGGGGAGGGATGGAGCCAAGAGCTGGACAGGTGATAGGCAAAAGGGATACGAGAGGATCTTGGGACAGGAGGTCCGGGAAGAAAGATGGGGGGGGGGGGACCCAGAGGATGGGCAAGGGGTAAATTCAGAGGGACAGAGGGAGAAAAAGGAGAGTGAGAGAAAGAATGTGTGTATAAAAATAAGTAACAGATGGGGTACGAGGGGGAGGTGGGGCATTAGCGGAAGTTAGAGCAGTTGATGTTCATGCCATCAGGTTGGAGGCTACCCAGATGGAATATAAGGTGTTGTTACTCCAACCTGAGTGTGGCTTCATCTTTACAGTAGAGGAGGCCGTGGATAGACATGTCAGAATGGGAATGGGATGTGGAATTAAAATATGTGGCCACTGGGAGATCCTGCTTTCTCTGGCAGACAGAGCGTAGGTGTTCAGCAAAGCGGTCTCCCAGTCTGCGTCGGGTCTCGCCAATATATAAAAGGCCACATCGGGAGCATCGGACGCAGTATATCACCCCAGCTGACTCACAGGTGAAGTGTTGCCTCACCTGGAAGGACTGTTTGGGGCCCTGAATGGTGGTAAGGGAGGAAGTGTAAGGGCATGTGTAGCACTAGTTCCGCTTACACGGATAAGTGCCAGGAGGGAGATCAGTGGGGAGGGATGGGGGGGGACGAATGGACAAAGGAGTTGTGTAGGGAGCGATCCCTGCGGAATGCAGAGAGAGTGGGGGAGGGAAAGATGTGCTTAGTGGTGGGATCCCGTTGGAGGTGGCGGAAGTTACGGAGAATAATGCATGGCGGTAGGTGAGGACCAGGGGAACCCTATTCCTAGTGGGATGGCGGGAGGATGGAGTGAGAGCAGATGTACGTGAAATGGGGGAGATGCGTTTAAGAGCAGAGTTGATAGTGGAGGAAGGGAAGCCCCTTTCTTTAAAAAAGGAAGACATCTCCCTCGTCCTAGAATGAAAAGCCTCATCCTGAGAGCAGATGCGGTGGAGACGGAGGAATTGCGAGAAGGGGATGACGTTTTTGCAAGAGACGGGGTGAGAAGAGGAATAGTCCAGATAGCTGTGAGAGTCAGTAGGCTTATAGTAGACATCAGTGGATAAGCTGTCTCCAGAGACAGAGACAGAAAGATCTAGAAAGGGGAGGGAGGTATCGGAAATGGACCAGGTAAACTTGAGGGCAGGGTGAAAGTTGGAGGCAAAGTTAATAAAGTCAACGAGCTCTGCATGCGTGCAGGAAGCAGTGCCAATGCAGTCGTCGATGTAGCGAAGGAAAAGTGGGGGGACAGATACCAGAATAGGCACGGAACATAGATTGTTCCACAAAGCCAACAAAAAGGCAGGCATAGCTAGGACCCATATGGGTGACCATAGCTACACCTTTAGTTTGGAGGAAGTGGGAGGAGCCAAAGGACTAATTAAGAGTAAGGACTAATTCCGCTAGACGGAGCAGAGTGGTGGTAGAGGGGAACTGATTAGGTCTCCAACCTGATGGCATGAACATCGACTTCTCTAACTTCCGCTAATGCCCCACCTCCCCCTCGTACCCCATCTGTTACTTATTTTTATACACACATTCTTTCTCTCACTCTCCTTTTTCTCCCTCTGTCCCTCTGGATATACCCCTTGCCCATCCTCTGTGTCTCCCCCCCCCCCCCTTGTCTTTCTTCCCGGACCTCCTGTCCCATGATCCTCTCGTATCCCTTTTGCCTATCACCTGTCCAGCTCTTGGCTCCATCCCTCCCCCTCCTGTCTTCTCCTATCATTTTGGATCCCCCCCCCCCCCCAAATCTCTTACTAGCTCTTGCTTCAGTTAGTCCTGGCGAAGGGTCTCGGCTTGAAACGTCGACTGTACCTCTTCCTAGAGATGCTGCCTGGCCTGCTGCGTTCACCAGCAACTTTGATGTGTGTGGATTGATAGGGCAGCACTCGGATTATTGTGAGCAGTTCCAGTTAGTGTCCTGTGGGGTGGATGTGAGTATTGGGTGTCACCGTAGTGTAGTGGTTAGTGTGACACTATTACAGCTCGGGCTCGGGGCATTCCAGAATTCACAGCTCAGTTCTGGCACTGTTCTCCAAAGAGTTTCTGTCCATCCTCCACATGGAATGCTCGGGTTTCCTCCGGGTGCTCGGCTTTCCTCCCGCAGTCCAAAACATACCAGTTAGTAGGTTAAATAGTCATTGTAGAATGGTCCCATGAATAGGTTAGGGTTGCAGGGCTGGTGTGGCTGGAAGAGGGCCAACTCCACACTGTCTCAGTAAGTAAATAAATAATGCTGGAGGCAATTCACCGGGATGTTGGCTGGGTTGGAGGACTTTAGTTTTGAGGAGGTAAGGCTGGTGGCACAGTAGTGTAGCGATTAGCGTAATGTTCTATAGCACCAGCAATCAGGGTTAATTCCTGCTGCTTTCTCTGAGGAGTTTTTTACTTTCTCCCCCTGGCTGTGTGGGTTTCCTGCAGGTGCCCCAGTTTCCTCCCATATTCTAAAGATGTGAGGGTGAGGGTTAGCATGTTACGTTGGCACCGGAATCTCGGCAACACTTGGGGGCTGCCCTCAGACTGTGTTGGTCATTGACGTAGACAGTGCATTTCACTGTATATTTCAATACTTCAGTGTAAATGTGACAAATAAAGCTAATCTTCCCCCTTCCTTTTCATTCCTGAGGAAGGGTCTCAGCCCAAAACATCAACTGTTTATTCCTTTCCATAGACACTGCCGTACTTGCTGAGTTTCTCCAGCATTTTGTTGTGTTGCTCTGGATTTCCAGCATCTGCAGAATCTCTTGTGTTTCTTATTCTGGCTTTTTCCCCCTTCCTATCCAGCCCCAAAGAAGGGTCTCAACCCAAAACATTGACTGTTTATTCACTTCCAAAGATGCTGCTTGACCTGCTGAATTCCTGCAGCATTCTGTGTGTGTTGCTCTGGATTTCAAGTGTCTGCAGAATCTCCTGTGTTAATCTCTTTTAATGTGACAGGAGCTCATTCATCTTCCCTGCAGCGAATGCAGCTGAGGAATGAAAGTTTTTAAAATCCTGCAATCTAAAACAAAAATAGAAAACTCTGTGAGTACTCAGTGAGTCTACCTTTTAAGTCATTCACTTGCCGACAGTATTGTGTTATTGGAATCTGATGGCCAATGTTAGGACTCTCAGAGAAAGGTTAAGGAAGCACACCCCTTCAATGAAATTTAGACGTAAAACCAGATCCAAAAACAGAGACTTGTACCGGGCAAGGCCTTGCAAATGCCTTCAGGTCTGAATGCAGCAACGTTAACAGCACCAGACTGCAGAGGTAACTGTTAAACCCTTTAGTGTCGCCGTGCCCAGAATTGGTTACAACCTTCCATTCATCCCTGGAGCCAAGGTCTCACTATAAGCGAGATTCATACATCAGGTAAAAGCTTTTGAATACAGTGAATTGGACTGAGAACCAGCGGTGATGACAGTCACATATATCTGAAACCAGCAGCAGTGAGAGAGGGAATGATTGAACCCCTGCTGTTGAGTTACAAACAAACGGCATCTCGGGGACAGTCAATGCCATGCTTTGTAGAAAGCTCAATAAATCACGCTGTGTCACTAGATGAAATGATTACAAACTCATTCAAACCACTTAAAAACCAACTGTGAATCAACAGAGGGTAAGCTGAAAGCTGTGGTGAAAACAAACAGCATTCCTGGGATAAATAACATAAAATACGGGAAATGGTCAACAAGTCAGCAAGTGATATGGAAGCTGAGCTGTTTGATGTTGATAACTTTCCGTCAGACTATGTAAAAATTCTTTCATCAGAGCAGTACAGCTAGATAAGGTGGTTGGGGGAGCAACACTTCATATTTGTCCAGGTAGCCTCCAACCTGATTCTTCCAGTGTCTGGGAATTTTTTCCCCTCTTCTTCAGTTCCCCACTCTGACTTCTCTTCTCACCAGCCCATCACCTCCACCTGGTGCCCCTTTCCTTTCCAGTCCTGATGAAGACTCTCAGCTCAAAGAGTTAACTCTTTATTCATTTCCATAGATGCTGCTTGACCTGCTGAGCTCCTGCAGCATTTCCTGTGTGTGTTGCCCTGGATTTCCAGTGTCTGCAGAATCTCTTGTATTAAACTGAGATGCTGTTTGCCCTCTCGAGTGGATCACAGGACTGCCACTATACAGACTGCGAAATGCTTTTACACGGTAGTAAATAGTATTACAGAAACATGAGTATCTTCTGTGCTGCTCTCCAAAACCTAGCACACTTGTTTGAATGGGGTCATGTTGGAATGTAATCCCCCTGATGTCTGTCTAATATTGATTTGACAGGTTGGCTGTGAATAACCTCACCCTGGCCTGCTCTCTATTGAAAGTGAACGACAGAAGCCACCGGCAGAAGCTCCAGCTCAAGGCTCTGGACACTGTTCTGTTTGGGCCACCCCTGTGTAAGTGACGGTCCTCCTGGTTACCTCACCTGTATAAGTGACAGTCCTCCTGGTTACCTCCCCTGTGTAAGTGACGGTCCTCCTGGTTACCTCCCCTGTGTAAGTGACGGTCCTCCTGGTTACCTCCCCTGTGTAAGTGACGGTCCTCCTGGTTACCTCCCCTGTGTAAGTGACAGTCCTCCTGGTTACCTCCCCTGTGTAAGTGACAGTCCTCCTGGTTACCCCCCCTGTGTAAGTGACGGTCCTCCTGGTTACCTCCCCTGTGTAAGTGACGGTCCTCCTGGTTACCTCCCCTGTGTAAGTGACGGTCCTCCTGGTTACCCCCCCTGTGTAAGTGACGGTCCTCCTGGTTACCCCCCCTGTGTAAGTGACGGTCCTCCTGGTTACCTCCCCTGTGTAAGTGACGGTCCTCCTGGTTACGCCCCCTGTGTAAGTGACGGTCCTCCTGGTTACCTCCCCTGTGTAAGTGACGGTCCTCCTGGTTACGCCCCCTGTGTAAGTGATGGTCCTCCTGGTTACCTCCCAGCTCACTCTCAAGTTCAAGTTCAAGTTTATTGTCACCTCAGTGTACATATACACAACCAAGCGAAACAGTGTTCCTCTGGACAAGGGTGCACCCACGAAACATACATCACACGCAGCACATAAAACAAACTATTACCATAAATGAGTTAATAAAATATAATTCAAAATGCGTATAGTGCACAGCACAAGTAACCAGTGAACAGCTCACTGTCCTAGTGACCAGACTGTGGTGGTGACAGGGTATTCATTAGTCTCCCAGCCTGAGGGAAGAAACTGTAACCCAGTCTGGCAGTCCTAGTCCTGATGCTCCTGTACCCCCTTTCTGACTATAGAAGGTTAAAGAACTTGTGGGATGGTTAGTAGGAATCCTCAATAATGCTTCAGACCCTTTGTATACAGTACAACGTTCCCGGTAAATGTTACAAATGAGGGAAAGGAGACCCCTGTGATCCTCTCGGCAGTTTTACTGTCCTGTGTGGGGTCTTGCAGTCCAATGCCTTGCAGCTTCTGTACCACATAATGAATCAGACAGACATAACACTCTTGATGATGCTGCTATAGAAAGTTGTTAGAATGCCAGTAAGAATTGTGGAATTGCACTCCTTACTGTCCTCAAAGTGTAGATGCTGTTGTGCCCTCTTGACAGATGAGAAATTGAGGTAGATGTTAGATCATCCATTATGTCCACACCAAGGAACTGTGTGCTCTTCACTCCCTCCACGGTAGAGCCATTGATGTGCAATGGAGAGTGGACCTGTGCCTTCCGAGAGTTCACAGTCACCTCGTTTGCCATGTCCAGACTGAGACTCAGGTTGTTGTTCTTGCTGCTTGACAGTGGTGTGAGAACAGCACCCGAGATGCTGGTCAGACAGCATCTCTGTAGGGAGATAGACAGTGGACATTTCAGGCTGAGAGCTTTCATCTGGACTGCTGTCAGCAGGGTGAATGATCCAGACATTCATCTGTCTGATCACTTCATCCCTCTGTAGATCCCTCCCTTTGCTCTGGGATCCTGCAGCATTTTGTGGGCTACTATATAGAGATACAGCACAGTAACAAGCTCTTACAGCCGAACAGGCCTGTGCCAACCAACTACACCCATGTAACCAAGTAACCTACTAACCGGGATGTGGGAGGAAACTGGAGTGCCTGGAGGAAAGCCATGCGGTCACAGGGAGAATGTACAAACCCCTTACAGACAGTGGTGAATTGGACCTGGCTTGCGAGCACCGTGATAGTGTTATGTGAAATGCTGCCTGACTGCGCAGGCTGGGTGTGAGTCAGGGAAAGCACTCTGCCATCTCCTGACTTGTTCTAACCGCATGCCGTCTCTCTGTACTGGCCAGGCTCTGTGAGGATGGTGTATCAGCTGCTTCTTCACCTTAAGGCCATAAGACATTGGAATAGGATTTGTCCATTCGGCCCATCGAGTCTGCTCTGACATTTCATCATGACTGATCCCTTTCCCTCTCAGCCCCAATCTCCTGCCTTCTCCCCGTAACTTTTCATGCCCTGAGTAATCAAGAACCTATCAACCTGCACCTCAAATATATCCCATGACCTAGCCACTTCCATCTGTGGCAATCAATTCTACAGATATACCAATCTCTGGCTAAAGAAATTCCTCTTCATCTCTGTTTCAAAGGGACATCGCTCTTGTGCCCTCTGGTCTGAGATTCCCCTACTACAGGAAACATCATCTCCACATCGACTGTATTGAGGATTTTCAGTGGTCAATGAAATCACCCCACCCCCACCTCATTCTTCTAAGCTCCAGTGAGTACAGGCCCAGAGCCATCAATTGCTGTTCATACAATAAGCCTTTCATTCTGTCTCCAATGCCAGCACACCTTTTCTTAGATAAGGGGCCTGATACTGCTGACAGTACTCTGAGTGAGGCCTCACCAGTGTCTTATAAAGCCTCAACATTACATCCTCACTGACCATTACAGCCTACCAGTGTCACTGTACATTCCAGCGCCAACACAGCATGCACACAGTGATCATCAGAATTACACACACTGCAGCAACAAAACAACACAACCCCCTTTTCTCTCCACTCACATAGACAGTCTTCCCACCCCTGGACAGGCTGCCTCCTGCCCCAGACTTTCCCACTCAGAGTAACAGGGCCTTCAATTTGTGGTGCCTGGCTCAGACTTGCAGACATCGGGCCTTGACCTCCAGTCCTCCTGGAGGGTCTTGGCACAAAACGTTGACTGTAAGATCCATCAAAGGGTCTTGGCCTGAAACGTCAACTCCACTCTTCCATAGATGCTGCCTGGCCTGCTGAGTTTCTCCAGCATTTTGTGTGTCGCTTGACTTTGAATGAGAATCTCTTTATTGCCAGTATGTGAAACAAACCAGAAATGATAGTGGCTCAGTGCCAAGCATAAAACACAGGACAATACCATAACAGACAATAGTATGGCAACCAACGGACATCAAAGTTGCTGGTGAACGCAGCAGGCCAGGCAGCATCTCTAGAAAGCAGTACAGAAGAGCTTTCAGTTAGTCCTGACGAAGGGTTTCAGCCCGAAATGTCGACTGTACCTCTTCCTAGAGATGCTGCCTGGCCTGCTGCGTTCACCAGCAACTTTGATGTGTGTTGCTTGAATTTCCAGCATCTGCAGATTTCCTCATGTTTGCGAGAGTATAGCAACCAACAGTTTACAGGACAATAGTGCAAACGGCCGTGAGCAATCAACAATTAGCAGAACGGTCACATGTGCAAACATAAATAGATGTGATCATATGAACCACAGAAAGAGCATTGAACTGATGTTGGGCAGGGACAGTTCGGGTATGCACCTGAGTGGGTTCTGTTGAGAAGGTGATAGCTACAGGAAAGAAGCTTCAGTAATGACGTATAGTCCTTCTGGTGAATTCCACAGATTCACCACTCTCTGGCTAAAGAAATTCCTCATCTCCATTCTAAATGGATATCACTGTATTCTGAAGCTGTGCTCTCTGGTTTTAGACTCCCCCACCATAAGAAACATCCTCTGCACATCCACTGTATTGAGGCTTTTCAACATTCAATAGATTTCAATTAGATCTCCCCTCATTCTTCTGAATGCCAGTGAGCACAGGCCCAGAGCCATCAATCGGTAACCCTATCATCTCATGAACATCCTCTGAACCCTCTCCAGTTTCAGCACATCCTTTCTAAGATAAGGGGCCCAAAACTGCTCACAGTACTCCAAGTGAGGCCTCACCAGTGTCTTATAAAGCTTCAACATTACGTCCTTGCTTTTATATTTTAATCCTCTTGAAATGAATGTTAACATTGCCTTATGAAAACAGGTTGAGTGAACTCGGCTTTTTCTCCTTGGAGCGACGGAGGATGAGAGGTGACCTGATAGAGGTGTATAAGATGATGAGAGGCATTGATCGTGTGGATAGTCAGAGGCTTTTTCCCAGGGCTGAAATGGCTGCCACAAGAGGGCACAGGATTAAAGTGCTTGGGAGCAGGTACAGAGGAGGTGTCAGGGGTAAGTTTTTTTTACACAGAGAGTGGTGAGTGCATGGAATGGGCTGCCGGCAACGGTGGTGGAGGCGGAAATGATAGGGTCTTTTAAGAGACTTTTGGATAGGTACATGGAGCTTAGAAAAATAGAGGGCTATGGGTAACCCTAGTAATCTCTAAGGTAGGGACATGTTCGGCACAACTTTGTGGGCTGAAGGGCCTGTATTGTGCTGTAGGTTTTCTATGTTTCCATTGCATTTGCCTTCCTCACCACTGACTCAACCTGCAAGTTAACTTTTAGGGAATCCTGTTTTTATTTTTTCTACCAAAGTGCATGACCATAACTTCCCAAAATGACCATACACTTCCCAGCACTATACTTCAGCTGCCATTTCTTTGCCCATGCTCCTAATCTGTCTTATGTCCTTCTGCAGCCTTCCCGCTTCCTTGGCACTACCTGCCTCTCCACCTATCTTCGTATAGTCCACAAACTTGACCACAAAGCCATCAATTCCATCACCCAAATCATTGACATATAAAAAGAAGCGGTTCCCAAAACAGATCCCAGTGGAACACTACTAGTCACTGGCAGCCAGGAGGAAAAGACTCCCTTTATTTACACTCTTTGCCTCCTGCCAATCAGCCAATGCTCTATCCATGCTAATATCTCTCTTGTAATACCATGAGCTCTTGACTTGTTAAGAAGTCTTGTGTGGCACCTTGTCAGAGTCCTTCTGAAAGTCCAAGTACGCCACATTGACCAATTTTTTTCCTCAAAAAATTCCATCAGATTTGTCAGGCAAGATTTTCTCTTAAGGAAAGCGTACTGATTTTAACCTATTTTATCATATGCCTTCAGGAATCCAAGTGATAGGTAGAACATAGTGTAGGGAAGTGTATGGTCATGCACTTTGGTAGGAGGAATAAAGGAGTTGACTATCTTGTAAATGGGGAGAAAATTCAAAATTCTGAGGTTCAAAGGGACTTGGGAGTCCTTGTGCATGATTCCCTAAAGATTAACTTCCATGTTGATCTTTGTGCAGTATTCCCTGAAGGTTAACTTCCATGGTGAGGAAGGCAAATGCAGTGTTAGCATTCATTTCGAGAGGACTAGAATATAAAAACAAGGATGTAATGCTGAGGCTTTATAAGGCATTGGTCAGACCACACTCAGAGTATTGTGAGCAGATTTGGGCCCTTATCGAAGAAAGATGTGCTGCATTAGAGAGGATCCTGAGGAGGTTCATGAGAATGATTCTGGGAATGAAAGGGTTAACATATGAGAAGCATTTAATGGTTCTGGGCCTGTATTTGCTGGAGTTTAGAAGAATGAAGGAAGATCTCATCGAAACCGATCGAATAATGAACTGCCCAGATAGAGTGGCTGTGGAGAGGATGTTTCCCATGGTGGGAGGACCTATGACCAGAGGGCACAGCCTCAAAATAGAGGAATACCCATTTCGAACAGCGATGTGGAGCAGTTTCTTCAGCCAGAGGATGACAAATTTGTGGAATTCATTACCACGGACATCTGTGAAGGCCAAATCATTGTCAAGTCATTAAAGCAGAAGTTGATAGGTTCTTGATTGGTCAGGGTGTTGAAGGTTAAGGGGAGAAAGCAGGAGAATGCGGTTGAGAGGAAAATGGATCAGCCATGCTCAGATGGTGGAGCAGACTCGTGGGCTGAATGGCCTCGTTCTCCTGCTGTGCTCTGTTTATTATCAAAGTGCATATAGAACCCTGAGACTCATAGTAAATCATCATAATAGACACAATGAAAACAGCACAACAGAGGCAAACAACCAATGTGCAAAAGACAACAAACTGCAAATACATGAAAAATATAATAAATAATATCGAGAAAACTTACTGCAAGTTAGAGTGAGCCCCTAGATTAGGAATCAGTTGTGTTGGGGTAAGTGAAGCAATGTTAGACTATTGAATGGTTCACAACTACGATAAAATAGACTCTTGACCCCACGATCTACCTTGTTAAACATAAAGACCATAAGGAGCAGAATTCGGCCATTCGGTCCATCAAGTCTGCTCCACCATTTGATCATGGCTGATCCATTTTCCTCTCAACCCTGCTGCCTCCTTCTGCCTGTAATCTTCCACGCCCTGACTAATGAGGAATCTTATCAACCTCTGCCTTAAATACACTAAATGACTTGGTCTCCACAGTCATCTGTAAATGAATTCCACAGATTCACCACTCTGGCTAAAGAAATTCCTCCTCATCTCTATTCTAAATAGACATTCCACTATTCTGAGACTGTGCGCTCTGGTCCTTGTTTCTGATCTTGCACCTTTTTGTCTATCTGCACTGCATTTTCTCTGTAGCTGCTACACTTTATTCTGCATTCTGTTGTTGTTTTACCTTGCTGTAACCCTAATGCAAGAGAAGCTTTTCACCATGCCTTGGTATATGTAACAATAGTGATCCAGTTCACCAAAGGTAAACATTTCCCCTTCCAGCCCTGGTCAGTGAATCTGATAGGAAGGGGTAAAGAGCCTGACTGATGCATCTACTAGTTAATGGAGGGACATTTGACTGTTTTTCTCACAGCCACTTGTACTGAGTGTTGTATTGGAAAAGTTTGTTCAAACATACAGATGTCAGCTTTTCTCAAATAACAGACCAGCAGTTAAAAATACAATTCCTCATCTCACTGCTGCTTTGAAAACAGAAAGAGCTAATCTGGGTTTAATCTCAGCCATATCCCAGCTGATTAATATTTCCATTGGCTCGCAATACAGTTCAAGTTTATTGTCTTCTGATTGTATGTATATACAACCAAATGAAACCACATTCCTTTGGACTAAACATATATCAGACACAATGCATAAACCAAAAAATGACCAGAAACATGTTAATAAAATATAATTCAAAATAGTAAATAGTAAAGAGCTCGCTGTCTTAGTGACAAGACTTAAGTGGTTACATTAGTCTCACAGCCTGAAGGGAGAAGCTGTTACCCAGACTGGTCATCCTAGCCTGATACTCCTGTACCTCCTTCCTGATATTAGTAGGTCAAAGAGATTGTGGGATGGGTAGTAGCGATCCTCAACAATACCTTGAGCCTTCGGCTGCAACTTCGTAGATCCACAGTGATTTACAGAGCTGCAGAAACTGCCTGCGGAGCGAGTGAGGTGGGAGCAGCCTGGGCTGACAGTCCACACTGCCCAGAGCTGAGGCACTTCCAGATCTGTCTGCCAGTCTCCACTGCCCCCTTGCCAAAGCAGCTGAGGCACTTCCAGATCTGTCTGCCAGTCTCCACTGCCCCCTTGCCAAAGCAGCTGAGACACTTCCAGATCTCTCTGCCAGTCTCCACTGCCCCCTTGCCAAAGCAGCTGAGGCACTTCCAGATCTGTCTGCCAGTCTCCACTGCCCCCTTGCCAAAGCAGCTGAGACACTCCCAGATCTGTCTGCCAGTCTCCACTGCCCCCTTGCCAAAGCAGCTGAGGCACTTCCAGATCTGTCTGCCAGTCTCCACTGCCCCCTTGCCAAAGCAGCTGAGGCACTCCCAGATCTGTCTGCCAGTCTCCACTGCCCCCTTGCCAAAGCAGCTGAGACACTTCCAGATCTGTCTGCCAGTCTCCACTGCCCCCTTGCCAAAGCAGCTGAGACACTCCCAGATCTCTCTGCCAGTCTCCACTGCCCCCTTGCCAAAGCAGCTGAGGCACTTCCAGATCTGTCTGCCAGTCTCCACTGCCCCCTTGCCAAAGCAGCTGAGACACTCCCAGATCTGTCTGCCAGTCTCCACTGCCCCCTTGCCAAAGCAGCTGAGACACTTCCAGATCTGTCTGCCAGTCTCCACTGCCCCCTTGCCAAAGCAGCTGAGGCACTTCCAGATCTGTCTGCCAGTCTCCACTGCCCCCTTGCCAAAGCAGCTGAGACACTTCCAGATCTGTCTGCCAGTCTCCACTGCCCCCTTGCCAAAGCAGCTGAGGCACTTCCAGATCTCCCTGCCAGTCTCCGCTGCCCCCTTGCCAAAGCAGCTGAGGCACTTCCAGATCTGTCTGCCAGTCTCCACTACCCCCTTGCCAAAGCAGCTGAGACACTTCCAGATCTGTCTGCTAGTCTCCACTGCCCCCTTGCCAAAGCAGCTGAGGCACTTCCGTACTTGGGAAGACAGCTGGTCCCGGCTCCAGTCCATTACGTGTGATATATAAAGCTGCTTAAATCTACCGGGACAGGAGAAAGCAAAGTAAATGCCACCCATGCTGAGGATGTATCAGGAGACAATCCAGCTACATAGTTTAAAGTTATTAGCAATATGGAACCCTGCCAGTGCTGAAATGCCACACACATATATTCCCACAGGACTGAGAGAGGGTCAAACTGTGGGAGGGGTGGTACTGAGAGAGTGTCACACTGTGGGAGGGGAGGGCAGTACTGAGGGAGGGTCAAACTGTGGGAGGGGTGGTACTGAGGGAGGGTCATGCCGTGGGAGGGGCGGTACCGAGGGAGAGTCACGCCGTGGGAGGGGTGGTACCGAGGGAGGGTCACGCCGTGGGAGGGGTGGTGCCGTGGGAGGGGTGGTACCGAGGGAGGGTCACACTGTGGGAGGGGTGGTACCGAGGGAGGGTCACTCTATGGGAGGGGTGGTACTGAGGGAGGGTCACACCGTGGGAGGGGCGGTACCGAGGGAGAGTCACACTGTGGGAGGGGTGGTACCGAGGGAGAGTCACACTGTGGGAGGGGAGGTACCGAGGGAGGGTCACACTGTGGGAGGGGAGGTACCGAGGGAGGGTCACACCGTGGGAGGGGCGATACCGAGGGAGGGTCACACCATGGGAGGGTCACACTGTGGGAGGGGTGGTACCAAGGGAGAGTCACACTGTGGGAGGTGTGATACTGAGGGAGGGTCACACTGTGGGAGGGGTGATACTGAGGGAGGGTCACACTGTGGGAGGGGCGGTACTGAGGGAGGGTCGCAGTGGGAGGGGCGGTACTGAGGGAGGGTCACACTGTGGGAGGGGCGGTACCGAGGGAGGGTCACACTGTGGGGGGGGCGGTACAGAGGGAGGGTCACACTGTGTGGGGGCGGTACAGAGGGAGGGTCGCAGTGGGAGGGGCGGTACCGAGGGAGGGTCACACCGTGGGAGGGGCGGTACCGAGAGAGGGTCACACCGTGGGAGGGGCGGTACCGAGGGAGGGTCACACCGTGGGAGGGGCGGTACCGAGGGAGGGTCACGCAGTGGGAGGGGCGGTACCGAGGGAGGGTCGCACCGTGGGAGGGGCGGTACCGAGGGAGGGTCGCACCGTGGGAGGGGCGGTACCGAGGGAGGGTCGCACCGTGGGAGGGGCGGTACCGAGGGAGAGTCGCACCGTGGGGGTGGCGGTACAGAGGGAGGGTCGCACCGTGGGAGGGGCGGTACCGAGGGAGAGTCGCACCGTGGGGGTGGCGGTACAGAGGGAGGGTCGCACCGTGGGGGGGGGGTGGTACAGAGGGAGGGTCGCACCGTGGGGGGGGGCGGTACCGAGGGAGGGTCGCGCCGTGGGAGGGGAGGTACCGAGGGAGGGTCACACTCTACAATGGAGGATGGTGTGTGAGCTCTCAGAAAAAGTTGATTTAATTTAAAATTAAACCCTGAAGAATGGTGATGATGATGGAGGAAGGTGGAGAGAGGTGATGAAGTGCAGTAGTTTTCTGGCTGTTTTGCCGAGTTTTGTTGAGTCTGTCCTCATGTAGCAGCAGTGGCTGCTGGCTTGCCAAGGTTTGTGTCTGCAACTTTTACTGGGAGCTGGAACGGATTTCTCTGACTGTTAACATCAGTAAGGCCTCATCCACCTGGGGCACTTGGCCCGGGATGACTGGGTGAAGTTTCGTGGCGAATCCTTGGGCTATAGCGCGGACAGTGGAACATGGACAGGGAGGGGTCAGTGCTGGAGTTTCACCGCACAGACTTCCCTGGCTGTCTGGAGGAGACTACTGTGCTTTCCCTCTTCATGGGAATGCTCTTCGAAAGACGGATGAATCTCATGACTGAGTTAATTCAGCAGAGTTTTGATTTCTGACTGTGTAGGACTTTAACATGGCTGGACTTAGTTCGTACACAGGAGCCGTAGTTTCTGGTGAAAGGACTACTGAAGAGCCACCACCTTTCAGACTGATATCTCTAAAAAACATGGTGCAATACGATCTCCCTTTACCCTTGAGTGCTGAGGAGACGTTAACTATCATGGTTGTGTCTGTGGGTGGGGAAGAGGGCAGTATTTGAATTGGTAAGATGCACCGAAAGTCCCTTTTCTACCTACAGTCCATTAGGGACGTGTCCCTGGCCCTGAGTATGGGGATAAATGTAGAAGATGTCTTTGTACCGGTAGAGCCTGCGACCTGCCCCATACAGAAGGTGACCCTCTATAACGTCCACCTTCACTTCCTGGAAGTAGATTTCCTCCCTCCCCTGCATTCTGAGGTGAGGTTGCCGGTCATTCGTGCACTGTTCATGCCAGATGGAGGACGTCTGGGCCTCTATCGTGAGGTATTCATGGAGCTGGAATGGTTGGGACTGCTGAGCGGTGCTTTCACAGAAGGGAACTTTACCGGATCTGCAGGGCTGTGCCCCAGCCGCGGTACATGCCTACAGGGAGTACTGGCATATTGGTAAGAATTACCCTAAACGCCAGGCTGCTAACTCCCATCATGGTGGCAAAACAGGGCCTCCCACGTTGCATCAGCCTCCATTGCCCTTCTCTCCATTGCCGCTCCTTACCCTGAGGCGGAGGGTGGCGGGACAAATGCAGCACAGTTACCAAGGAGGCTTGGATTGAGGTAAAGGGCAGGAAGGCAAGAGAAGAAGAAAAATCTCCAGGCCTCTCCGCTGTGGGAGGAGGAGGTAGGGCCTTCCCCTAGTCCCAGCCTGGAGGGTATGGATTTCTCTGTGGCTCAGCAAGGGCCTGGATAAGCCATGAGGGAAGTTGTGGTGCTGAGGACCGAGAGTTCTTCCGAAATGGAGGTCACCGTACCTCCCCACATCGGAGGAACGAAAAGGAGGAGATGTGCATCCACTGATAGGAAACCGACTGAAGGGAAAGGTTTACTCCCGCAAAAGGCTGCATACTCAGGGCATGCAGACAGCATAAGGCTGGACCTGCTGATGAATGGATGGATCTGCCTGGGAATGTGCAATCTATCCACACTTTCCTTAAAAAGGGGAAGGATTCAGAAGTGGCTGGGAGAGAGCAATGTCAATTCAAGGAGCTCCTGAAAGTCCTGTTAGGGGTGCATAGGCACAGGGTAAGGGGGCCTGCTCCTGTCAGCCAGGACTTTGAAAAGAAAATGTAACACAATCCTCATGAAGGTCACAGTAGCGAGTATTAAGACCATAAAATATAGGAGCAGAATTAGGTCATTTGGCCAATTGAGTCTGCTCCACCATTTCATCATGGCTGATCCAATTTTCCCTCTCAGCCCCAAACTCTTGCCTTCTCCTCATATCCCTTCATGCCCTGATCAATCAAGAATCTATCAACCTCTGCCTTAAGAGCATAAGAAATAGGAGCAGGAATAGGCTATCTGGCCCATCGAGCCTGCTCCACCATTCAATAAGATCATGGCTGATCTGGCCATGGACTTATCTCCACTTACCTGCCTTTTCCCATAACCTTTAATTCCCCTACTATGCAAAAATATATCCAAGCTTGTCTTAAATGTGTTTACTGAGGTAGCCTCCACTGCTTCATCGGACAGAGAATTCCACAGATTCACCACTCTCTGGGAAGCGCAGTTGCTCCTCAAATCCATCTTAAATTTACTTTCCCAAATCTTGAGGCTATGTCCCCTAGTTCTAGTCTCAGCTACCAGTGGAAACAACTTTCCTGCCGCTATCTTATCTATCCCTTTCATAATTTTATATGTTTCAATAAGATCTCCTCTCATTCTTCAGAATTCCAGCGAGTACAGTCTCAGGTGACTCAATCACTCTTCATAGTCTCCAGCAAACAGGGAGGGTACTATCATAATGGGATTTCTGAGAGGATGTAATAAAATATCTTATCAAGTTTTTCCACCTGAACTCCCTCCATTTCTGAACTGGTACACTTCCATTGATACCTCCATATTACTGTCCAGTCTTCCTCAGATATTGTTATTCCTCCTTCCTTCTCCCATTTTGTTTTAATGTATGAAGTTGAATGTGGTTTAAGATTTGACAAACCCTTATACGTGCTTGAAATGATTCTACATTTTTAACCGTCCTATTAACATACTGTCGCATCTGTAAATACCGGTAAAAGTATTGTTTTTCTAATAAGTGTTTCTCTTTGAGCATTTCAAAACTGAACAGTGTTCCTTCTTTCATTATATTGCAAATAGCTGTTATTCCTTTAGCTGTCCAGTCCTTAAATCTAGCATCCAGTTTATTCGGCATGAAATCTGAGTCATATGCACACCATTTAAGAATTGCAATGTCTCTCTCTAGTTTATATTCTTTTATAATAGTTTTCCATATTTTAAGAGTCCATTTCACCCACTGGTTATCAATAGTATTTATGTAACTTTGTAGGTTGTTATCAGCCAAAATTGCCTGTATGGGGATGGAAAGTATCCTCTCCTCAATGTTTTTCCATTGAGCGTCATATGATGGGTTGCACCAGCATATCACGGCTCTCAACTGTGCTGCAAAATAATAATCTCTAAGGGAAGGTAGGCCCCATCCCCCTCTTTTCCTTGGCTAATTGCAAAGTTTTGAGATGAACTCTAGGCCTTTTACCTTGCCATATATATCTTGATAGCATCTTGTTCCGTTCATTGAATTGATTTTGGTTAATCTCTATTGGTGGGATCTGAAAGAAATATAGTAGTCTGGACAGTATATTCATTTTGATAGATTCAATCCTTGAACTGAGACCAAGAAAAGGAATTAGGTTCCATCTTGTTATATCTTCCTTAATTTTTTTATATAGAGGCTGATAATTGCATTCTGATAATTTTGCCAAATCTTTTGGCATAATGATGCCCAAGTATTTGACAGACTTTGTTAGCCATGCCCAAGGATATCTACTTTCGATTTCTCTTGGTGGGCTATAGTTATATGAAAGTAGTTGGGTTTTATCTATGTTGATCTTGTATCCTGATAATTGGCCATATTGTTCAAACCCTTTAATAGTAATTCTCCTGATATCTTCATTTTGTCTGATGTATTGAGCTAATGGTTCCAGATATAATGCGAAGAGTAGCGGTGACCATGCGCAACCCTGTCTCGTGCCCCTTTCTAGGGTAAAGCTGTTAGATAAATATCCATTGATTTTAATCCTAGCAGTAGGATTGTCATATAGTGCCTGTATAGTTTTAATAATTGTGTCCTGTAGACCAAATCTATGTAAAACTCTGTAAAGAAAATTCCAATTAACCAAATCAAATGCCTTTTCAGCGTCCACACTTATCACTATTGCTTCAATTTCATTTTTTAAAATATGATCCATAATGTGAAGTGTCCTTCATATATCGTCTTGTGCTTGGCGTTGTATAAAACCTGTCTGATCATTATGTATCAGTGTGGGTAGAAACTCTTCCAATCGTTTGGCCATGATGGAGGTAAGTACTCTATAATCCACTTTAAGAACAGATATTGGTCTAAATGACCCACATTCCATTTTATCCCTACCTCCTTTCGGTATAGCTGAGATTATCGCCTCCTTCCAGCTGGGTGGCGTTTGCACCTTTCTTAGGGCCCAGTTCAGTGTGGGGAGTAGAACAGGAATTAACTCACTTCTAAACTCTTTATACCACTCTGCCGTATATCCATCTGATCCTGCTGACTTGCTTAATTTAAGCCTACTAATTGCAGTTTTTAGTTCAGCTTCTGTTATGTCAGCAGTCATCATTCTATTTCATTCTTTGCTTAAAGTGGGTAACTCTAAAGAATTCAGGAAGGTGTCAATTTGGGTAATGCTTCCCCCTGGAACTTTGGAATATAGAGTTTTGTAAAACATTTCAAAAGCTTCTTGAATTTCACTCAGCTTATTTTTTATCACTTTTGTTCTTGGATCCATAATTCTATGAATTGTATTTTCTACTATCTTTTTTTTTCAGTTTCCACGCCAGTAGTTTAGATTTAGATCCACTTTCATAGTGTCTCTGTTTCAGAAACATTAAATTTTTTCTAATTTCTTGTATAGCCAAACTATTAATTTCATTCCTAATTTTTTAAAATTTCCTCTAGTGTATCCTGTGCCAAACTCAATTTGTGTTTTTTTTTTCTAGTTCTTTCAGCTTATTTTGTAATTCCTCTAATGTTTTATTCCTTATTTTTTTCTTATATGAAGATATCGCTATAATTTTCTGTCTTAAGTCAGCCTTCACAGTATCCCATAGAGTGGGAGGTGAAACCTCTCCATTATCATTGTAAAGACCAATTTATTTTTTAATTTGTTCCTTAAGATAGGGATCATTGAGTAGACTTGAATTTAGTTTCCAAATAGTATTCTTTGGTTGTAGGTCAAAATCAACAGATTTTGATATAGAGGTGAATGGTCACTTACATCTATTGTCCCAATTCCACAGGTGATTATTTTGTCTTTATCTTTTCCAAATGTTATGAAATAGTCTATTCTTGTATATACAGAATGGGGGGCAGAATAATAAGTGTAATCCGTTCTGTCGGGGAAAAGGTCCCTCCATATATCAATTAGATCAACATCCTCAAAAAGAGTGTTAACTTTCTTATGTAAGGACTTTGTTTCATAAGTTTTTCTTTTGGAAGAGTCTAACTTTGGTTGTAATTGTAAATTTAAGTCTCCCCCACATATCTACTGTTTCCATTACCATAATATTAGTAATTTTCTGGAAGAAACTATTATCACTTCCTGGGGGTGCGTATATATTCAATAAAGTAACTGGATTTCCATCTATATTCCCCCTTACTAGAATATATCTGCCCTCCTTATCTCCCATTTCGAATACTTTTTCAAAATTTAGCTTGCTTGAGATGAGAATAGCAACTCCTCTTCTATGTCCTGATTTATATGAGGAGAAAAACAAATTAGTGAAACCCATTCTCTTTAATTTTCCATGCTCATTACGACTGAGTTTCTTGTAAATATACTACATGGGCTTGTTCTTTTTTCATTTTTGATAGAATTTTACTGTGTTTAATTGGATTTAACAGCCCATTGACATTAAAAGAAATGAATTTTACTTTGTCCTTAGCCATGTGTATTTATCTGTTAGTATATCATCGAAATTTGCAGAATATAACTTAATCGATCTACTCCCTGAACAAATAAGAGCCAAGAAACGCGAATAATAAAAAAAAGGTAACGAAGTTGTGATTCCAAGGCTGGGGTCTCTAGATTACCCTGGGTTGAGCTAGAAGAAGCGTCTAGCCGTGGGGAATAGCCCCTCCTACCTGTGAGTTGAGGGCCCCCACTGCAGTACCTATAAAAGTAAGTAAAAAAATCGATGTCCTTTACACAGAAATGAGTTCCCTGTGTATTCCTCCCATATATATATTCTCATTTAGTTGGAGAAAAAGGACTGAATGAATGAACTTATAAAAATTGAGTAATATAAAATCCACATTGTAATACGTATTTCTCGAGATTGGTATATCACCATCTGTTTTTGCTTCCGTTTACTTTATCAGCCCTTTTAAAGTTAGCCAAACCTTATGGCTCTTCTGGAAAAGGTGAGGACTGTCTTCGGAGAACTCACAGTCTCTTTCTAATACCCCTCTCTTGTCCTCCTCCCGTCCCCTGCTTTCTCGGTTCACTTACCATTTCCCCAGCAGATCGGGATAACTGCTCAGCCAGACTTTCCCTTGGTTTGACCATGCAAATGGGCAATCCTCTGTTGTTCATGTCTGTAGTCGCCTCTTCCACTGTCTGATATAACTGTATCTCTCCTTCGTAAAACACCCTCAGTTTAGCAGGGTACGGGGTTTGGAATTTAATCTTTTCTTGCTTTAATGTTCATTTTGCTTCAGAACATTCCTTCCGTTTCTGTAGGACCGCCAGGGGGTAATCATGATTGAAGTATATTAACTTCCCATTCCAAACCACCCTCTTCTTACCCCAGGCCCTTCATAGAATCTCCGCCTTGCTCTTAAATCGAAGGAATCTCAGTACTAATGAGCGCGGCTTCCTCTGTCTCCAGGAGGCCTCGGGATGAGCGCACAATGCGCCCTCTCAATTTCAATCTCCATAGTCGAGGGAACCTCCAGCGCTTCCCTCAGCAACTTTTCTACAAACTTCGTCATCGACAACCCCTCCGCTCCTTCGGGAACATTATAAATCCTGATATTTTAACATCGCGATCTTCCCTCCTGGTCAAGCAATTTACTTTCCTGGTGATTTAATATTTTTATCGTCTTACTTAGTATCTGTTCCACGTTTTGCATGCGATCTTCCATCTTCTCAATTCGTGTCTCTGCCATCGCTATTTTCTGATTGACGCTGGCAAGCTCTGACTTAATATCACTTAGTTGCTGTTTTGTATCTTTTTGGACTTCCCTTATCTCTTCCAAAATCCTTGTCATATTTGCTGCTTCGCCTGAACGAGGCTTATCGTCAGCCCCGCCACCACGCGCACATGTAGGAGAGCCGCTTGTTGTACCTCTCACTTACATAGGCTCTGCAGTGATGCTTTTTTTATCTCCATTCTTTTTCCCCATTCTTGTCCCCCTTATCAATTCAGATATTTTCGAAAGATCTGATATCTGATAGATTAACGGGGTAAAATATCCATTTTTCCAGAGGAGCTGTTGATTCAAGCTGCCATTCTGAACGATGATGGCACCGGCAGAAAATAGTCTACTCTTTTATTTCTTCGACCAAAGTGCATGACCATACACTTCCCTACACTATTTATTTATTGAAATACACAGCTTGGAACGGGCCTTCTGACCCAACAAGCTGCGCCACCCAGCAACCCACCTCTTTAATCCTAGCCTAATCACAGGACAATTTACAAGGACCAGTCCTTGGACTGTGGGAAGAAAATCGGAGCACTCAGAGGAAACCCACATGCTCGAGGGAAGGACGTATAAACTTCTCACAGGCGACGCCAGAAATGAGCTCCTAACTCTGCCCTGAGCTATAATAGTGTCACGCTACTGCTGCACAGATCTTCTCATCCGGCCAGTGGTTCTCACACCATTAACCTGCCTCAATATCCTGTCTGCATTTAATAAAAAATTAAGATTGAATTAATACTTCTGCGCTCATTTCAGCATCTATCTCAACAACCTTCCTAACGCCAATTTTAAACAAGATATCCTCTCAGCACATTGTGCTTGAGAGGTTACATGCTCAATTCTTGGTGTGGCAGTGGGATCCAAACACCTCCAGAGGCAAGCTCATAGATAGCTAATGCAGGCTCTAGCTCAGACATGGAGCGGGAACCATCAGAAATATTAAGCAGCCCATTGCAGAGCAAGCATCTCCTTACTGTTGTACGCAGTGAGAATTTACCCTGAAGTCTGAATGTCAATGTTCAAGTTTGTATGCAATGTTGAGATGGAGCAATTTAATGACATAACTCACAATAGTCCCCAAACATTTAACAGTAAGCAGCAAACTTCATAATTCAGGAAACATTACATGCTTTAATGTGGATGTCACAATGCGTCGATAGTTACTGCAAAGTTCAGTGAATAAATCAGTCCATAACACTGGTTATGAGCATCACTGCAGTTTTATTTCTGTTGTTTTCAGCATTCTTGTTCAAATATAATTTTTGGCATCTACCAAAATGAGCAGGTCATGCACATGCAGATGGCATTGCCCAGGGTTGGAACTGACTGGCATCAAATTGCAACATATTTTATTAATGCAGTGTATTTCAAAACATACAGGAAGGAGAGGGGTGCAGTGCATCACAGCATACATCTTTGAACAACTATTCCATCTGACACTGCATTGTCCATGATCCTAATCTGTCTAAGTCCTTCTGTAGCCTCTCTAATTCCTCAAAACTACCTGCCCCTCCACCTATCTTCGTATTGTCCGCAAACTTTGTAACAAAGCCATCAATTCCATCATCCATCATTGACATATAACATTAAAAAAATCAGTCCTAATCCAGTCCTTTGTGAAACACCACTAGTCACTGGCAGCCAACTAGAAAAGACTCCCTGTATTCCCACTCTTTTCCTCCTACCAATCAGCTACTACTTTAACCACGCTAGTACCTTTCCTGTTGGAGTTGGACAATCCACACCAGGGCTGCGTAAAAAGCGCTACTTTTTAATCAGGACGGTGGTGGAGATTTTGAAGGGAAAGTTTCGCAGTAGTTTTTCTGTGTTGAGGAGTGACCGGTCAGCACGAGGGATTCATTAGAGAGGGCCAATAAGAACAATTCAGGTGCAAGCCGAGCGGCCATTCTTTTGGAGCATGCCAGTGGCTTTGGATCATCA
Organism: Mobula birostris; assembly: GCF_030028105.1. Classification (NCBI taxonomy): domain Eukaryota; kingdom Metazoa; phylum Chordata; class Chondrichthyes; order Myliobatiformes; family Myliobatidae; genus Mobula; species Mobula birostris. The sequence continues at coordinate 2,738,626 of NC_092376.1, forward strand.
GGGTTGGGTGAGGTCGATTGTCCTGTAAGTTACTCTCTCTGTTTCCTTATTTCTTTATGTCTCATCTATTAATGCACAGTATAGTGAGAATGGCTCTCTGGTCAGTGTTTCATACTGTGTGTGAGATGAGGGAAGTCTGGGAGACCTCCATTCTCCCAGATAAACACATCTGCACCAGGTGCACCGAGCTGCAGCTCCTGAGAGAATGTATTAAGGACCTAGAGCTGCAGCTCGATGACCTTCAACTCATTCGGGAGAATGAGGAGGTCATTGACGGGACAGAAGACTGGGTGACTGTCAGGACAGGGAGGAGAATTGCACAGCCAGTGCAGAGCACACATATGGCCGTAGCCCTCAATAATAGGTTTATAACTTTAAATAATACTGAGAGGGACGACCTACCAGAGGAGCGCCATAGTGACCGGGTCTCTGGCGTTGAGTCTGGTGCGGTGGCTCAGAAGAGCAGAGAGGCAATGAGGACTGCAGTGTTGGTAGGAGATTCCTTAATCAGCGGAACAGACGCAAGGTTCTGTGGGCGCGATAGAGACACCCGGATGGTACGTTGCCTCAGGGATGTTCCGGCAGCCCAGATCAGCAGCAGGAGCAGAGCACAGCAAGGAGGCTTCTTGTAGGTTGATGATGCTTGTTTAAAAGGAGAGCTTCATGAGTGTTCGGGATCATTCTGGCGGCCCAATCAGCGACAGGAGCAGGCCGCAGCGACAAGGTTTCTCGCAGGTCAGAGATGTTTGTTTAAAAGTACAAAAGGGACAAGTGGGGCCTTGTTGGGAGTGGGTCAGTGGTGAGAGTAGGAATATCAGGCTCAAAGGAGGCTTCAGCTCAGAAGAGGCGTTGGCTCTGGGTCAGCTTCTGTAAGGTTTCCTTTTCTTCCTCTGACTGTACCTGGTGTAGTAAATGGCTGTTGTGTGTTCTTCATGCCGGATGTTGTTAGAGCTGTCGGGGAGGGTTTAAACTAATTTGGCAGGGCTGTGGGAACTGGAGTGAAGGGACTCGGGATAGGACAGATGGTAAAAAAGCAAAGATAGCGTGTAGTCAGACTGTCAGAATGGACATGCAGATGATAGGACACATTACAGCCAGCAAGGTGAGTATCAGTGCGTTAGGGATGCAAAATCATAAAGGGTAGCAAATACAGTACTCAAAGTGTTATATCTCAATGCACAGACTATAAGAAATAATGTGGATTATCTGTTTAACTATTGCAGATTGTCAGGTATGAATCGTGGCTGAAGGATGGTTGTAGTTGGGAGCTGAATGTCCAAGGCTACACATTGTATCAGAGAGATAGAAGTAGGCAGGGGGGAGGTGTGGCTCTGCTGGTAAAGAATGGCATCAATTCAGTAGAAAGATGTGACATAGGATTGGAAGATGTTGAATCCTTGTGGGTTGAGTTAAGAAACTGCGACGGCAAAAGGTCCCAGATTACAGTTAATAACAAGCCTCCCAACAGTAGCTGGGATGTGGACCACAGATGACACGGAAAATAGAAAAGGTGTGTAAAAAGGACATCGTTATGATAGTCACGCGGATTTCAACATGCAGGTCAATTGGTTTGGTAATGGACCGCAAGAGAGTGAGTTTGTTGAGTGCCTATGAGATGGCTTTTTAGAGCAGTTTGTCATTGAGCCTGCTAGGGGATCAGCTATACTGAATGGATTGGGTGTTATGAAATAACCTGGAGGTGATTAGAGAGCTTAAGGTAAAAGAACCCTTCTGGTGATCACAATATGATTGAGCTCAACTTGAAATTTGATAGGGAGAAAGTAAAGTCGGACAAAGCAGTATTTCAGTAGAGTAAAGGAAATTACAGTGGTATGAGAGAGGAGTTGGTCAAAGTAAATTGGAAGGAGATGTTGGCAGGGATGTCAGCAGAGCTGCAATGGCGTGCGTTTCTGCGATAAATGAGTAAGGTATGCTGGCATGGTGCGAAGACAATAACCTATCCCTCAACATCAGCAAGACGAAGGAATTGGTTGTTGACTTCAGAAGGAGTAGCGGACCGCACAACCCAGTTTACATTGGTGGTGTGCAAGTGGAACAGATCAAAAGCTTTAAGTTCCTCGGGGTCAATATCACAAATGACCTGACTTGGTCCAACTAAGCAGAGTTCACTGCCAAGAAGGCCCCCCAGCGCCTTTACTTCCTGAGAAAACTAAAGAAACTTGGCCTGTCCCCTAAAACCCTCACTAATTTTTATAGATGCACCGTAGAAAGCATTCTTCTAGGGTGCATCACAACCTGGTATGGAAGTTGTCCTGTCCAAGACCGAAAGAAGCTGCAGAAGATTGTGAACATGGCGCAGCACATCACACAAACCAATCTTCCGTCCTTGGACTCACTTTACACCGCACGCTGTTGGAGCAGTGCTGCCCGGATAATCAAGGACACGACCCACCCAGTTAACACACTTTTCGTCCCTCTTCCCTCCGGGAGAAGGTTCAGGAGCTTGAAGACTCGTACGGCCAGATTTGGGAGCAGCTTCTTTCCAACTGTGATAAGACTGCTGAACGGATCCTGACCCGGATCTGGGCCGTACCCTCCAAAAATCTAGACCTGCCTCTCGGTTTTTTTGCACTACCTTACTTTCCATTTTTCTAATTTTTCTATCTATGATTTATAATTTAAATTTTTAATATTTACTATTGATTTGTAATCCAGGGAGCGGGAAGCGCAGAATCAAATATCGCTGTGATGGTTGTACGTTCTAGTATCAATTGTTTGGCAACAATAAAGTAAACTATAAAGTAAAGGTACAGGAGAGATGTATTCCAAAAACGAAGAACTATACAAATGGCAAAATTGTACCACCATGGCTGACATGGCAAGTCAAAGCTAATGTAAAAGCAAAAGAGAGAGCATACAACAAAGCAAAAATTAGTGGGAAGATAGAGGATTCAGAGTATTTAAAAACCTACAGAGAGCAACTAAAAGAATCTTTAGGAGGGAAATGATGAAATATGAAAACAAGCTAACAAACAATATCGAAGTCGATAGAAAAACTTTTTCAAGTATGTAAAAAATAAAAGAGAGATGAGAGTGGATATAGGACCACTAGAAAATGAGACCACAGAAATAATAACCAGGAGTAAGGAGATGGCATATGAACTAAATTAGTATTTTGCATCAGTGTTCACAGTGGAAGACTCTAGCAGTGTGCCAGATGTTGAAGAATGTGAGGGAAGAGAAGTGAGTGCAGTTATTATGACAAGAGAGAAGGTGCTCAAAAGACTGAAAGACCTAAGGGTACATAAGTCACCTGGACCAGATGTACTGCACCCTAGGGTTCTGAAAGAGGTAGCAGTAGAGATTGTGGAAGCATTAGTAATAATCTTTGAAAGCAAATCATCATACTCTGGCGTGGTGCCAGAGGGCTAGAAAACTGCAAATGTCACTCCACTTGTTAAGAAAGGAAGAAGACAGCAGAAAGGAAGTTACAGACCAGATAGCCTGACTTCAATGGTTGGGAAGATGTTGGAGTCAATTGCTATGGATGAAGTTATGGAGTACTTAGTGACACAGGACAAGATAGGACAAAGTTAGCATGGTTTCTTAAGAGAAAATCTTGCCTGACGAATGCGTTGGAATTCTTTGAGGAAATTACAAGTAGGATAAATAATACTGGATTGTGTAAACTTGGACTTTCAGAAGGCCACTGACAAGGTGCCGCATGTGAGGTTGCTTACCAAGTTAAGAGCCATTGTATTACAGGAAAGTTACTGGCATAGAGCATTGGCTTATTGGTAGCAGGCAGCAAGTGGGAATAAAAGGATCCTTTACTGGTTGGCTGCCAGCTACTTGTGGTGTCCTGCAGAGGTTGATGTTGGGTCCGTTTCTTTTTATGCTGTATATCAATCATTTAGATGATGGGAATGATGGTTTTGTGGCCAAGTTTACAGATGATGCAGAAAAAGATGGAGGGGCAGGTAGAGTTGAGGAATAAGGTAGGCTGCAGAAGGACTTGGACAGATTAGGAGAATGGGCAAGAAAGTGGCAAATGAAATACAAACAAGGGAAAATTTGCAAATGCTGGAAATCCGAGCAACACACACAAAATGCTGGTGGAACGCAGCAGGCCAGGACAATGTTGGAAAATGCATGGTCATGCACTTTGGTAGTAGAAATAAATGTGCAGACTATTTTCTAAACAGGGAGAAAATCCAAAAATCTGAGATGCAAAGGGACTTGGGAATCCTTGTGCAGAACACCCTGAAGGTTGACCTGCAGGTTGAGTTAGTGGTGAGGAAGGCAAATGCAATGTTAGCATTTATTTCAAGAGGTTTAAAGTACAAGAGTGATGATGGGGTGATGCTGAGGCTCTATAAAGCAGTGGTGGGTCCTCACCTTGAGTATTTTGGGCTGCCCATCTAAGAAAAGATGTGCTGACGTTGGAGAGGATTTAGAGGAGGTTCACAAGGATGGTTCTGGGAATGAAGGTGTTATCATACAAGGAAGTTTTAATGGCTCTAGGTCTGTACTCACTGGAATTTAGGAGGAAAGGAGGGGATGTCATTGAAACCTTTTGAATGTTGAAAGGCCGAGACAAAAAGGCCTAGTAGATGTGGAAAGGATGTTTCCCATGGTAAGGGAGTCCAGGACAAGAGAGCACAGCCTCAGGATAGAGGGGCATTCATTTAAAACCGAGATGCAGAAAAATTTCTTTAGCCAGAGGGTGGTGAATTTGTGGAATTTATTACCATAGGTAGTTGTGGAGGCCAAGTTGTTGGGTGTATTTAAGGCAGAGATTGACAGGTTCTTGATTGGATACAGCATCAAAGGTTATGAGGAGAAGGCCAGGGAGTGGAGCTGAGCAGGGGAAAAAGGGATCAGCTTTGATTGAATGGCACAGCAGACTCAGTGGGCAAAATGGGCTAATACTGCTCCTATGCCTTATAGTCTTATGTTTCGGATCATGTCTGTGGCATTCTTGAGGGCAAGGGTAAGCAGCCAGAAGTCTTGACATAGGTGAGAAGATCCTGAAGAGAGATTTTAGGGAGCTAAGTGGAAAACTGAGAAGGTAGAATTCTATATTGCTGCTTGTGCCGTGTGCCAGTGAGGGGGAAAGTAGGATGATTTGGTAGATGATTGCATAGCTGAGAAACCGGTGGAGGGGCAGGGGTTCAGAATTATGGATCACTGGGATCTCTTCTGGGGAAGGTATGACCTGTACAAAAGGTCATATCTCAGGGTAAAACCTGAACCCTAAGGGGCCCAATATCCTTGTGGACAGGTTGGCTACAGTTGTTCAAGTGGGTTTAAGCTAATTTGGCAGGGGGATAGGTACTGGAGTGGTAGTGCTGAAGATGAGGTAGTCAGTTTACAAACAGAGGCAATGTGTAGTGAGACACGGGGGATGGGAACCAGTATGACAGAGCTGAGGATGAACCAGCAGGTTTACAAGTAGATGATGGGTGTAACATGAATGTAAGGAAGGACAAGCCAATGATTGGGTACAAATGCAGACAGAGCAAAGAGTTAAATTGTACCACAGAGGCAAAATACAAAAGGGGGAAGAACGCAGGACTGAAGGTGTTGCATTTAAATGCGTGCAGCATTCGGATTAGGGTGGATGAACTGATGGCACAGCTAGAGATTGGTTGGTATGACGTTGTGGGCATCATTGAGTTGAGGCTGAAAGAAGGCCATAGTTGGAAGTTTCATCAAAAAACATCAAAGGATATACTTTGTATCAAAAAGACAGGTAGGAAAGCATAGGTGGTGGTGTGGCTCTGTTGGTAAGAGATGGAATTATATCTTTACAAAGAGGTGACATAGGGTCAGAGAATGTTGAGTCTCTGTGGATGGAGTTAAGAAACTGCAAGGGTTAAAAAAAAAACCATGATGGGAATCATATATAGGCCTCCAAATAGTAACCAAGATGTGGGGTTGAGATTGCAAAGGGAGCTGTTAAAGGCATGTAATAAGGGTAATGTCACAATCGTAATGGGGGACTTCAATACGCAAGGGGATTGGGCAAATCAGGTTGGTGTCAGATTGTAAGAAAGGGAATTTGTTGAATGCCTATGAGATGGCTTTTTAGAGCAGCTTGTGCTTGAGTCTACTAGGGAAAGGCTATCTTAGATTGGGTGTTGTGTAATAATACAGATCTTATTGGGGAACCCTTAGGAGACAATGTTCATATGATTGAATTCATACTTCAACTTGAGAGGGTGAAGCATAAGTTGAGTGTATCAGTATCACAATAGAATAAAGGGAGTTACAGAGGCATGAGAGAGGAGCTTGCCCAGGTGGATTGGAGGAGGATACTGGCGGGGATGATGGCAGAACAGAGATGGCTGAAATTTCTGGGAATCGTTCACAAGGCACAGGATAGATATGTCCCACAGAAGTGGTTCTCAAATGGCAGGGTAGGCAACCATGGCTGACCAGAAAAGTTGAGGACAGCATAAAAGCTAAGGAAAGGGCATATAAGGTAGCAAAAGTATCTGGGAAGTTGGACAATTCGAAAGCTTTTAAAATCCAACAAAAGGCAACTAAAAAAGCTATAAGAAGGGAAAAGATGAGGGCAAATCAGCCGATAATGTGAAGCAAGATACTAAAAGTTTTTTTCAGTTAAATGAAGAGTAAAAGGGAGGTGAGAAAAGGGAGTGGGAAAACAGGGGGGCTTTTCTGTTTGACTGCCAGTGATGAGTGCTGTTCCCCACGGGGTCAGTATTGGGACCACTAACTTTTTAAACTGATACGAAGATAGGTGGAGGGGTAGGTGGTGCTGAGGAAGCAATGCGATTGCAGCAGGACTTAAACAAATTGGAAGAATGGGCAAAAATGTGGCAGATGGAATAGTGTTGGGAAATGTATGATAATGTATTTTGAAATTCAAACATCAGAAATTCAGAGGGACTTAGGAGTCCTTGTGCAAAGCTCCCATAAGGTTAATTTACAGGTTAAGACTGTGGTTAAAAAGAAGGCAAATGTAACGCTGGCATTTCTTTCCAGGGGAATAGAGTGCAGCCAGTGGCATGAGTTACAGGGCAAGAGAGGTGTGGAGCAGTTAAAACAGAAAGCAACAAATACTGGACTGAAAGTCTCATATTTGAATGCACGCAACATAAGGAATAAAATGAACAATCTTGAAATTCAGCTACAGATTGGCAAGTATGACATTGCGGCCACCTCTGAAACTTGGCTAAGGGATGGCTGCCCTTGGGAGCTGGACATAGAAACACAGAAAACCTACAGCACAATACAAGCTCTTCGGCCCACAAAGTTGTGCCAAACATGTCCCGACCTTAGAAATTACTAGACTTACCCATAGCCCTCTATTTTTCTAAGCTCCATGTACCTATCCAAAAGTCTCTTAAAGGACCCTATTATATCTGCCTCCAACACCATTGCTGTAGTCCATTCCACTCACCACTTTCTGAGTAAAAAAACTTACCCCTGACACCTCATCTGTACCTGCTCCCAACTACCTTAAACCTGTGCCCTCTTGTGCCAGCCATTTCAGCCCTGCGAAAAAGCCACTGACTCTCTAACGTCCAAGAATATACGGTGTATCAGAAAGATAGGTTAGTAGACAGAGAGGGTGATGTGGCTCTGTGTATAAGAAATAATATTAAATCATTGGAAAGAGATGACATAGGATTGGAAGGTGTAGAGTCTCTATGGGTTGAGTAAGAAATGACAAGAGTAAAAGGACCCTAATGGCAGTTGTATACAGGCCTCCAAACAGCAGACGGGATGTGGATTACAAATTACAGCAGGAAATAGAAAAGGTATGTCTGAAAGGTAATGTCATGATAATGGTTGGAGTTGATTGTTCAGGATGTGGTTTTGGAGTACTTGAAGACACATGATAAGTTATGACGTAGTCAGCAGGGTTTCCTCAAGGGAAAATCTTGCCTGACAAATCTGTTGAAATTCTTTGTGGAAATAACAATCAGGAGAGAAAAAGGAGAAATGGTTGTTGTTGTGCATATGGATTTTCAGAAAACCTTTGACAAGGTGCCACAAACAAGGCTGCTTAACAAGTTACGAGCCCATTGTATTACAGGAAAGATTCTAGCATGGATAAAGCAGTGGCTGATTGGCAGGAGGCAAAGAGTGGGAATAAAGGAACCCTTTTGTGGTTGGCTGCTGGTGACTAATTATGTTCCCCAGGGGTCTGTGTTGGTACCGATCCTTTTTACATTATATGTCCACAATTTGGATGATGGAATAAGACCATAAGATTTAGATTATGAAGACACGTAGTCCCCTTTTATTGTCATTTAGTAATGCGTGCATTAAGAAATGATACATTATCTCCTCCGGTGTGATATCACAAAACACAGGACAAACCAAGACTGAAAAAAACTGACAAAACCACATAATTATACATATAGTTACAACAGTGCACAATACCATAGCTTGATGAAGAAGTCCGTAAGCACAGTAAAGTTCAAAGTTTCTCAAATGTCCCACATCTCATGCAGACGGGAGAAGGAAGAAAAACTCTCCCTGCCATGCTGACCACAATCCGACTCTGAGTCATCCGAAAACTTCGAGCTCTGATCAGCTCTCTGACACCGAGTACTGAGCGCCATCTCTGTCCGAGCGATTCGACCTCTTTCTCGGTTGCCAAAAGCAGGCAAGGCCAGGGATCTTGAGGCCTACCCTCCGAAAGATTCCCGACCACACAGTAACGACAGCAGCGGACAGGCGTTTCAGAAATTTCTCTAGATGTTCCTCTGTGCTTTCTCGTCTGTCTCCATCAAATCAGAAATTGTCCACGGCCCCCATTTAACAGATACAATGTCATTTTTCACCGGAGAGCTGCGCACGCGTTGTGCGCTGCCATCTTCTCCTCCCGTCTACTCCCGATTTAGGAGTAGAAGTAGGCCATTCGGCCCATCAAGTCTGCTCCGCCATTCAATCATGGGCTGATCCACTTCATCCAGTCATCCCCATTCCCCTGCTTTCACCCCATACCCTTTGATGCCCTGGCTAATCAAGAACCTATTTATCTCTGCCTTAAATACACTCAATAACATGGCCTCCACAGCCACTCGTGGCAACAAATTCCACAGATTTACCACCTTTTGACTAAAATAATTCCTCCACATCTCAGTTCTAAAAGGACATCTTTCAATCCTGAAGTAGTTCCCTCTTGTCCCAGAATCTCCTACCATGGGAAATAACTTTGCCATATCTATTCTGTTCAGGCCTTTTAACATTCTGCATGTTTCTATGAGATCCCCCCTCATTCTCCTGAACTCCAGGGAATACAGCCAGACATTCCTCATACAGTAACCCTTTAATTCCTGGAATCATTCTCGTGAATCTTCTCTGAACCTTCTCCAATGTCAATATATCCTTTCTAAAATAAGGAGCCCAAATATTTCCACAGCACTCTTAGTGGGGTCTCATGAGTGCCTTATAGAGCCTCAACATCACATCCCGGCTCTCATATTCTTTCCCTCTAGAAATGAATACCAACATTGCATTTGCCTTCTTCACAACCGACTCAACCTGCAGGTTAACCTTTAGGGTATCCTGCACAAGGACTCCCAAGTCTCTTTGCACCTCTGCATTTTGAATTCTCTCCCCATCTAAATAATAGTCTTCCCGTTTATTTCTTCCACCAAAGTGCATGACCATACACTCTCCAACATTGTATTCCATTTGCCACTTCTTTGCCCATTCCCCTAAACAATCTAAGTCTCTCTGCAGGCTCTCAGTTTCCTCAACACTACCCGCTCCTCCACCTATCTTTGTATCATCAGCAAATTTAGCCACAAATCCCTTAATACCGTAGTCCAAATCATTGACATACATCATAAAAGGTAACGGTCCCAACTCTAACCCCTGTGGAACTCCACTGGTAATCGGCAGCCAGCCAGTGTAAGATCCCTTTATTCCCACTCTCTGTTTTCTGCCGACCAGCCAATGCTCCACCCATGCTAGTAACTTCCCTGTAATTCCATGGGCTCTCATCTTGCTAAGTAGCCTCATGTGCAGCAACTTGTCAAAGGTGATGTCTTTGTTGCAAAGATTGCAGACAATATGAAGACAGATGGAGGGGCAGGTAGTTTTGAGGAAATGGAGAGGCTACAGACAGAATCAGAATCGGGTTTGTTATCATCGGCATGTGTCATGAAAAGAAAGTTCAAAGTACATTTTATTATCAATGTATGTGTACATTATACAACCTCCTAATAGGCAGCCTAACAGAAATTCCCTAATAGCAGCAACAGTTCAGTGCAATACATGATAATATAGAGAAAAAAAGTAAATCAATTACAGTAATTGTATATTTGTATATAAAATAGCTAGATTAAAAATAGTGCAAAACAGAAATACTATATAAAAAAGTGAGACAGTGTTCATGGATTCAATGATAGATTAGGATAATAGGCAAAGTGGCAGATGGATAACAGTGTTGGGAAGTATCTGGTCATGCACTTTGGTAGAAGAAATGAAAGAATTGACTATTTTCTAAATGGAGAGAAAACACAAAAAATCTGAGACGCGAAGCAATTTGGGAGTCCTCGTGCAGGTTTCCCTAAAGGTTAATTTGCAGGTTGAGTCTGTGGTGTGGAAGGCCAATGCGATGTTAGCATTGTTTTCAAGAGGACTAGAATATAAAAGCAAAAATGTAATGTTGAGACTTTATAAAGCACTGGTGAAGCCTCAGTTGGAGTATTGTGAGCAGTTTTGGGCCCCTTATCTTAAAAATGATGTGCTAAAACTGGAGGATCATGAAAATGATTTCAGCATTGAACGGTTTGTCATATTAAGAACGTTTGATGACTCTGGAATTGAGAAGAATGAGGGGTGACCTCATTGAAACCTATCAGATGATGAAAGGCCTTAATAGAGCGTATGGGGAGAGGATGCTTCCTATGGTGGGTGTGTCTAAGACCAAAAGACACAGCCTCAAAATAGAGGGGTGTCCTTTTGGAACAAAGATGAGGAGGAATTTCTTTAGCCAGAAAGTGGTAAATCGGGAACTTGTTGCCACAGGCAACTGTGGAGGCCAAGGCCAAGTATATTTAAAGCAGAGAATAATAAATTCTTGGTTGGTCAGGGTATGAAGGAATACGGGGGGAAAGCAGGAGATTGGGGCTGAGAAGAAAAATGTATCAGCCATGATGAAATGGCGGAACAGACTGGGCGGGCCAAGTGGCCTAATTCTGCTCCTATATCTTATGATATAAATATGATAACAAATTATGAGGCTATAAGGCTAGAACTTGCTGGTGTGAATTGGGATGATGTTTTTGCAGGGAAATGTACTATGGACATGTGGTCGATGTTTAGGGATCTCTTGCAGGATGTTAGGAATAAATTTGTCCGGGTGAGGAAGATAAAGAATGGTAGGGTGATGGAACCATGGGTGACAAGTGAGATGGAAAATCTAGTCAGGTGGAAGAAGGCAGCATACATGAGGTTTAGGAAGCAAGGATCAGATGCGTCTATTGAGGAAAATAGGGTAGCAAGAAAGGAGCTTAAGAAGGGGCTGAGGAGAGCAAGAAGGGGGCATGAGAAGGCCTTGGCAAGTAGGGAAAGGAAAACCCCAAGGCATTCTTCAATTACGTGAAGAACAAAAGGATGACAGGAGTGAAGGTAGGACCGATTAGAGATAAAGGTGGGAAGGTGTGCCTGGAGGCTGTGGAAGTGAGTTATCTACAGATGACTTATCTACCTTCAAACCTTTCAGTTTCCCAAGAACCTTCTCCCTAGTAATGGCAACTTTAACACATTTCATGATCCTTGACACTTTGGAATTTCCACCATGCTGCTAGTGGCTGCCACAGTGAAGACTGATGCAAAATACTTGTTCAGTTTGTCCACCATCACTGACCCTGTTGACCTACAGAGGATGCGAAACTGTCAGCAGATCTTCTCAGCCGTGTCCTCTGCCAGGGTCAATTGGGGAAAGTGCTCTGGTCATTTAGTAGGTCAGTGGGATAGGGACACCCTGCCAGAGGAGCTAAGACCATTTGTGTGGAGCACCACACACCTCCTCTATCGAGGGTCTACCTAAGCTCCACTGTGGAGACTTGGCCGGCAAACTAGTGTGACTTAGAGTCAAAAATCTCTGTCTGGCTGTGACGCCAGTCAGGTCTACTCCGTGCAATCTCATACGGGCACAGCATTGGTTATTAATCAGTGGTAGCTTCCTTGTTTCACCAGTACCCGGTAGAAATTTGTGGACTTCTGGGGCAACAGGAGGCTTTGGGTCTCCGTTGTGGCCCTGAGTCTTCCAACTGCAGAAGGCAGTCAGTCACTGGTGTGCGTACATACCCAGCTGGCAGTTCTCCTCCTCTGGACCCTGGACCCTGGACCCTGCAGAGATACATGTACACTGAGGTGACAAGACGATTTCTTTGCTGGGGGCATTATCTTCAAGAGGGTACACAACCCCCGGCGGCAAGCATCAACAGTGCCGCTATTTGGGAGCTGCCAGATTTTTACCAGGAGCTACTGCAGATCTGGGGTAGGGTCTTCTCCGGTCAGAGTGCTCCTGTGCCCACAGGGCACGGTGCTTTGGCTGCAGTAGAAATCGTGTCCCATCCCGTCACGGTGGGTGTTGGGGTGGCTAGAGGATGTGGAGTGGCTCCGGCAGTGCCAAACCAGCTCCTCTGGAGGTGGTCATAGGACCCAATCCCCAAGATCTCCTTCAGGAGCCGCCTCACAGAGACACCGAGCGTGCTGAGACAGTTCCTGTATGAGCTGCTCGTGCACATTTTTCACTTCATTGCCCTCACTTGCCATCCAGACACGTCATGGTGGTCTGTCTTACCATCAGGCGATGAGGAGTTTCTCTATGTAGGGTTCTTTTCCCTGTCCATTGCGCACCTGGGGTGGAGGGTGTTGCACAGGGCAGTACTGTGAGATATATTCCTGGGCAGGTTCGCTACCCTGTCCACCTGTCCTTCCTGTGGATGGGGGAGTCAGTGTACCACGTCTGCATGGAGTGTGAGAGGTTGTGCAGGTTTTGGCTGCACTTCAGTCCCACGCTCCTGATTTATGGGCACCCGGCAGGGGCGGAGGGTTACTCAGAGGATGTCCTGGTAGGCTTGTTCTTGGGCCTGGCCCTGGCCCTGTTGGCTGTTCATGGATCCAGGCAGTGGGCTGTCTAGGGCTCTGCCTGGTCCGACTGCCTGGCTCTCTTCCCGGGATTACATCCGTGCCAGGATCTCAGAGAGGGAGCATGCGACCATTATGGGTTTGGGGGGATTTTCGGGAATGGTGGGCCCACCAGGGAATTGAGTGCATTATGGATGGTAATACTGTACATTAGTTTGAATTCAGTAGCTGTGTTGTAACCCTTAACCTTTGTATGTCTTCTGTATTTGAATAATTTTTGTATGATTGTGAGAAAAAGGAGCGGTACAAAGGGAGTGCTGTCTACATAATGTGCTTTGCATGTGAATGCTGGAATTTTGGAACAGTTGTTTTCTGGATGAGGTGTCGGGTTAAGTCAGAGGGGAATCAGAGATAGCTCTGGCCCTGTGAGAATGGCAGGGCAGGGCAGATCAGAGTGTCTCCAGCCCAGCTGGGAGAATTGGCTGTGTACTGAGTGTGATGAGTTTTCACAGGTGCCGCAGTGGCTGTCGGGTTGGCGTGATACCCTGTAGCAGGAATGAAAGGTTTCCTCACTCTACTCATGTATTCCTGACTGTCTGATGGTTGAAGCTTTCTAGGCACTGCGCTTGGGGACAGTCATTACAGTCTGTTCCTACTGCAACACTGCACACTCCCTGAGCCCTCAGTTGGGACAGTTTTAGCCAGTGTTACAAGGCATGCTGTTACTAAGGGGGAGGATTTACTGTGTCAGGAGAATGTCATGTTGTTTCTGAGGGCAAAAGTTGAGTGTTACTCTAATAACCTGTTGTTATGGAGTCCTGAGGAAGGGTCTCGGCCTGAAACGTCGACTGTTCCTCTTCCTAGAGATGCTGCCTGGCCTGCTGCGTTCACCAGCAACTTTGATGTGTGTTGCTTGAATTTCCAGCATCTGCAGAATTCCTGTTGTTTATGGAAGCCTTGATGTTCAGGATTGCTAGGGGTACAAATACAGAGCAGTTTAAATCATCACCTGCTGCAAGACTGCATAATCCAACATCAATGTCAAGTCAAGTTTATTTGTCATTTAACTATATACATGTTATAACGTATATAACATTTCAGTGTGTATGGAAACAAAACGTTTCTTTAAACCAGATAGTACGCTTAACACACGATAATGTATAAAGGTAAGGATAAAATCTAGAGAAGAGTCACACATAAATAACAAACTAAAGTGCAGTAATGTTAAATATTGTAAGGTACCCATCCCGGATTAACCAGTGACTCTTTGAATACGATGCAGCAGGGAGTTCAGCAGCCTAATAGCCTGGGGGAAGAAACTGTTTCTCATCCTGACTGTTCTTGTTTTTATCCATCCAAGTCTCCTGCCTGGTGGTAGAAAGTTAAAGAGGATGCTGGATAGATTGGTGGGATCCTTAATAATACTAAGTTCTTGAGTTACACAGCATTACTGATAAATGTCCCCGATGGATGGTAGGGAGACCCCTGTGATCCTCTCGGCTACTCTCACAGTCCTCGGGAGGGACTTCGGGTCCGATGCTGGACTACTCCCATACCAGATGGAGATGCAACTTGTCAGGGAGCTCTCAGTGTATAGGGACAGTGTAGAGAGAGCTTTATTCTCTCTAACCCAGCTGTCCCTGACCTGGGAGTGTGTGACGGGATAATGCAAAGCTAATGGCATGCTGGCCTTCATAACAAGGGGAATTGAGTATAAGAGCAAAGAGGTCCTTCTGCAGCTGTACAGGGCCCTGGTGAGACCACACCTGGAGCACTATGTGCAGTTTTGGTCTCCAAATTTGAGGAAGGACATTCTTGCTATTGTGGGAGTGCAACGTAGGTTCACAAGGTTAATTCCTGGGATGGCGGGACTGTCATATGTTGAAAGATTGGAGCGACTGGGCTTGTATACACTGTAATTTAGAAGGCTGAGAGGGGATCTTATTGAAACATATAAGATTATTAATGGATTGGACACGCTGCAGGCAGGAAGCATGTTCCTGCTGATGGGTGAGTCCAGAACCAGAGGCCACAGTTTAAGAATTAGGGGTAGGTCATTTAGAACGGAGTTGAGAAAAAACTTTTTCACCCAGAGAGTGGTGTATATATGGAATGCTCTGCCCCAGAAGGCTGTGGAGGCCAAGTCTCTGGATGCTTTCAAAAAAGAGATGGATAGAGCTCTTAAATTTAGTGGAATCAAAGGTTATGGGGATAAGGCAGGAACTGGATACAGATGGTGGATGATCAGCCATGATCACAGTGAATGGTGGTGCTGGCTCGAAGGGCCGAATGGCCTACTCCTGCGCCTATTGTCTATTGTCTATTGAATTAATACTGTGTCTAACCCAGCTGTTCCTGACCTGGGAGTGTGTGACGGGATAGCGTAGAGGTATGAATACTGTGTTTAACCCAGCTGTTCCTGTCCTGGGAGTGTGTGAAGGGACATTATAGAGAGAGCTTTATTCTCTCTAACTCAGCTGTCCCTGACCTGGGAGTGTGTGACAGGATAGCGTAGAGGTATGAATACTGTGTTTAACCCAGCTGTTCCTGTCCTGGGAGTGTGTGAAGGGACATTGTAGAGAGAGCTTTATTCTCTCTGACCCAGCTATCCCTGATCTGGGAGTGTGTGATGGGATAGAGTAGAGGAATTAATACTGTGTCTATCCTAGCTATTTCTGTCCTGGGAGTGTGTGAAGGGACATTGTCGAGAGAGCTTTATTCTGTCTGTCCTAGGAGTGTGTGACGGGGTAGTGTAGAGGAATTAATACTGTGTCTAACCCAGCTGTCCCTGTCCTGGGAGTGTGTGACGGGATAGTGTAAAGGGTTGAATACTGTGTCTAACCCAGCTATTCCTGTCCTGGGAGTTTGTGATGAGATAGTGTGGAGGGATTAAAGGCTGATTTATACTTCTGCGTCAATTTGACGCCGTAGGTATGGCGTAGCTGCGAACCCTATGCTGTGCTTACGCGGATCCCTACGCCGTAGCCTGACGCGCACCTCTCCCAAAATGTAAC
This sequence comes from Mobula birostris, assembly GCF_030028105.1. Classification (NCBI taxonomy): domain Eukaryota; kingdom Metazoa; phylum Chordata; class Chondrichthyes; order Myliobatiformes; family Myliobatidae; genus Mobula; species Mobula birostris. Next base: position 2,754,690 of record NC_092376.1, read on the forward strand.
TACGCGTTGCAGCAACGCAGACCGCAACAACTGTGATTGGTCCGCTTGGTAGCATCGCATTTCCTCCTATGCTGCAATAGCTTCCCATTGGGTGTCTGAAGGGCAGGGAAGGAACTCTGGCTGCAACTCTGGTGGGTTGGCAAGTTTGCAGATGACACAAAGGTTGGTGGTGTTGTAGATAGTGTAGAGGATTGTCGAAGATTGCAGAGAGACATTGATAGGATTCAGAAGTGGGCTGAGAAGTGGCAGATGGATTTCAACCCGGAGAAGTATGAGGTGGTACACTTTGGAAGGACAAACTCCAAGGCAGAGTACAAAGTAAATGGCAGGATACTTGGTAGTGTGGAGGAGCAGAGGGATCTGGGGGTACATGTCCACTGCCCTGAAAGATAGATAGGGTAGTTAAGAAAGCTTATGGGTGTTAGCTTTCATAAATCGAGGGATAGAGTTTAAGAGTCGCGATGTAATGATGCAGCTCTATAAAACTCTGGTTAGGCCACACTTGGAGTACTGTGTCCAGTTCTGGTCACCTCACTATAGGAAGGATGTGGAAGCATTGGAAAGGGTACAGAGGAGATTTACCAGGATGCTGCCTGGTTTAGAGAGTATGGATTATGATCAGAGATTAAGGGAGCTAGGGCTTTACTCTTTGGAGAGAAGGAGGATGAGAGGTGACATGATAGAGGTGTACAAGATATTAAGAGGAATAGATAGAGTGGATAACCAGTGCCTCTTCCCCAGGGCACCACTGCTCAATACAAGAGGACATGGCTTTAAGGTAAGGGGTGGGAAGTTCAAAGGGGATATTAGAGGAAGGTTGGTGCGTGGAATGCACTGCCTGAGTCAGTGGTGGAGGCAGAAGCTTAAGAGACTACTAGACAGGTATATGGAGGAATTTAAGGTGGGGGGTTATATGGGAGGCAGGGTTTGAGGGTCGGCACAACATTGTGGGCCGAAGGGCCTGTACTGTGCTGTACTATTCTATGTTCTATGTTCTATAAAGCTTTACAGACCTCCGAAACTATGGAGGACACATCTCGCTTTTACGAAAAAAGGCGCTCGCTTTAAACTTGTTTACCCCAAGAAAGACTACCATGACCATGAAACCTTATGCGGGCAGGTGTGTGTGCATGCGCGACGTGCCTGAATTGCAGAGCGACGCAGACACACCAACGCACAAGTATAAATGCTCACAACACATGTAGGCCACTTGCGTAGGTTACGGCGTCGAGTTGACGCAGAAGTATAAATCAGCCTTAATACTGTGTCTAACCCAGCTGTCCCCGTCCTGGGAGTGTGTGACGGGACATTGTAGAGAGAGCTTTATTCTCTCTAACCCAGCTGTCCCGGTCCTGGGAGTGTGTGACGGGATAGTGTAAAGGGATGAATACTGTGTCTAACCCAGCTATTCCTGTCCTGGGTGTGTGAAGGGACAGTGTAGAGAGAGCTTTATTCTCTCTAACTCAGCTGTCCCTGTCCTAGGAGTGTGTGACAGGACAGTGTAAAGAAAGTTTTATTCTGTCCAACCCAGCTGTCCCTATCCTTTTCTTTCAGAAATATAAGTGGGGAGTAGTGCCTCTTGGTTCTTGTATCCTCAGCTGGCTCTGCATCCTCTTGTCCTTTTGAACTTGTGGCCCTTGGATCTGATGTAAGGCTTGGCGTGACTGTGCGGAGTTCCTGGAACCGGTCCGAAATGTCTGTACACCTTCCATCCCTTTTGAGGTCCTGACGACTGTACAGTGCCCTGACCCTTGGGGGCAGCCTGTGCCAGTTGGTCGAAGATCATAAACACAAAATAATCTGCAGATGCTAAGATCAAAGCAACACTCACAACACTCACGTCCTGCCTTCAGGATGCAGTACCTTGCCACATCTGTCACACGAAGGGCACACACTTTCAGTTTCGGGATATCCCAAGTTCAGACATCATCCATCACGGTGTCTACCACCATGGCAGTCTTGTTCTCCTGTCCAAGCAGCTTCATCTTACGGATCAGGCGAGCCCAGCGAGAGTGCAGCCTGTTGGCGTGGCTCTTGGACAGACGCTTGAGGATGACCTTGTTCAATGGGGAGTTAGAGCGACAAGCCAGGAGCCTGTAGAACTTGACCAGCAGGCGGAGGTATATGTCTTGGCTCTTGGGCTCCTTACAGCGAACCTTGCAGTCCTTGTTGTGGCGGATCTGGATACCCACCTATCCTGGGAGTGTGTGACGGGACAATGTATTAATATGTCTGATTCAGCTGTCCCTGTCCTGGGAATATGTGACAGGACAGTGCATTGAATTGAATTTATTTAGATCTTACATCCATCCCACAACTTGAGGGAGTAAAAATCTTTGTGTTATGACTCCATCGCAATGTACAGACATGTGAATGTATAACTCTTCTTCGGTTGTCCATCGAAATCTGATGACGACGTCCTTTAACGGTGAGCTCTTTGATGACTATACAGTCCCAATCTGGACCCACAAGCTCTATTGCAGACGGGACATGTATATGTGGTAGTGGCGGCAACCATGGCTGCATTTCTCCTGGCTCTCTTCTGCTGTCTTCTGGTTGTTCTTTCCATCTCCAGAATACCAACCCCATCCCTACACAGCCGTCGCCAAGTGGTACGGTCAGCAGCAACCTCGACCAGGTCCTCGGGTCTGATCTTGCACTTCCTTAAAGCATTCTTCATCTGATCCTTACAGTGCTTCTTCGGCCCTCCAGCTGAGCGTCGACCATGATGTAGCTGGCCGTATAACACTCTGCGGGGTAGCCGACATGGGAGCATTCTTATCACGTGCCCCAGCCACTGCAGCTGACGCTGGGTGATCATGGCCTCAATACTTCTGCAGTTGGTCTTTACAAGCATTTCAGTGTGAAGCACCCGCTCATGCCAGGTAATTCCCAGGATGCGCTGGAGACAGCTTATGTGATGGCTGTAGGCTGTAGGTTAATGGTTTGTAAAGAAGCTGTCCTGTAGCCTGTTGGTCCTGGCTTTAATGCTGTGGTACCATTTGCCAGAGGGAAGCAGCTGAAACAGGTTATGGTTGGGGTGACTGGTGTCCCTGATGATCTTCCAGGCCTTCTTTCTGCTGTAAATGTCCTCAATGGAGGGAAGTTTATGTCCATAGATGTGCTGGGCTGTCCATACTACTCTCTGCAGCGCCCAGTGATCAAGGTTGGTGCAGTTCTAGTACCAGGCGGTGATGCAGGTGCCCCTGTAGAAAGTCTTGAGGATTTGGGGGCTCATGCTGAACTTCTTCAGTCACCTGAGGTAGAAAAGACGCTGTTGTGTTTTTTTCGCCCCACAGCTGGTGTGTACAGTCCAAGTGAGATCTTCGGTGATATGTATACCAAGGAACTTGAAACTACTCACCCCCTCAGCTGCAGACCCATTGATGTTGATGGGGGTGAGCCTGGGATCATCACTGTGTCTGATCCAGCTGTCCTTGTCCTGGGATAGTGTAGAGCAGCGGTTCACAACCTTTTATATGCTACAGACAAATGTCATCGAGCAAGGGGTCTGGGGTCTAGGGACCCCAGGTTGGGAACCCCTGGTTCAGGGGGATTATTATTGTGTCCCTGCTCTAGGAGTGAATGACGGGTTGGTGTTGTGTGAACAAGCTCAAGGTTCAAAGGAAATTTATTATCAACAATGTTATGTCAACATACAGTGCCTTGTAAAAGTATTCAGCCCCCAACCCTTTGTTCAACTAAATGAGAACAACCAAGGATTTTGAACGATTTAACTGAGAAGTTTTATTGGTGAATCACATGCTCCTTTTTTTTTTAACGGTGGAGCCCCAAAACAGGGAAGATTGTCAAGCATGAAAAGCATTCAACAACTGAAATGTCAGCAATTCAACACATTCTCCCCCTTTGCTCAATACATAGTTGAACCACCTCTCACAGCTATTACAGCCAGTTGGCTTTTTGGATAAGTCTCTATTAGCTTTGCACAACGTGATGGAGCAAGATTTACCCATTCCTCCTTGTAAAATTGCTCAAGCTCTGCCAGGTTAGTTGGGGAGGAGGGGTGGACAGCAGTCTTGAGGTCTTGCCAGAGATGTTCGATCTACAATGCTAGCAAGAAAATAATCTCAGGGTTGTATACAGTGTCTTGTAAAAGTATTCAGCTCACAACCCTTTTTTTTTCAAATTATTGAGTATTAAACTAGGGATTTTGATCAATTTAACTGAGAATTGTTATTTGTGAATAACATGCTCCTGGTTAAGGTCAGGGCTCTGACTAAGCCACTCAAGAAGGTCATTTGAAGCCACTCTGTGGTTGCTGTAGCAGTGTTCCTTGGGTTGTTGCCCTGCTGAAAGATAAACTTTCTCCCCAGTTTAAGCTTTCTAGCAGAGGCTAGAAGGTGGTATTTTTTTTTATCCAGGATAACTCTGCATTTAGCAGCAGTCATTTTCCTACCAATCCTGACCAGGTTTCTAATCCCCGCTGCTGAAAAGCATTCCCATAGCATGATGCTACCTCTACCATACTTTACAGAAGGGATGGTGTTACGTGGCTGATGTGCAGTTTTAGATTTATGGCACATGTACTGCTTAGTGTTGAGGCCAAAAAAGTTCCACTTTAGTTTCACCTGACCACAAGATCTTCTTCCACACCTATGCAATATCTACTAAGTAACACTTGCAAAGTCTTTATGGGCAAGGATATGCTTTTTCTTTTAGTAGTAAGTGTGGTATAAATCTAATACTGAGCTTCAGCCATGTAACACCATCCCTTCTGTAAAGTATGGTGGAGGTAGCACCATGCTGTGGGAATGCTTCTCAGCAGCAGGGACTAGAAACCTGGCCAGGATTGGTGAGAAGATGAATGCTGCTAAATACAGGGCTCTATTGTGACCAAAGGAGCATGTTATTCACAAATAAAAATTCTCAGTTAAATTGATCAAAATCCCCAGTTGTATAATATGAAAAAAAAGGGTTGTGAGCTGAATACTTTTACAAGACACTGTATACAACCCTGAGATTCGTTTTCTTGCGAGCATTGACAGTAGATAAAAGAAACACAATAGAATCAATGAAGAACCACGCACAACAGATACACAACCATTGTAAAAGACAACAAACTGTGCAAATACCAAGAGAAAGATAATAAATAAACAAACAAACAAACAAGCAAGCAAGCAATGAATATTGAGAACATGAGGTGAAGAGTCCTGGAAAGTGAGTCCACAGGTTGTGGGAACAATTTAATGATGGGGGGAGTAAAGTTGAGTGAAGTTATCCCCTCTGGTTCAAGAGCTTGATAGTTGAGGGGTAATAACTGTTCCTGAACCTGGTGGTGTGGGACCTGATGGTTGAGGGGTAATAATTGTTCCTGAACCTGGTGGTGTGGGACCTGATGGTTGAGGGGTAATAACTGTTCCTGAACCTGGTGGTGTGGGACCTGATGGTTGAGGGGTAATAATTGTTCCTGAACCTGGTGGTGTGGGACCTGATGGTTGAGGGGTAATAACTGTTCCTGAACCTGGTGGTATGGGACCTGATTGCTGAGGGGTAATAATTGTTCCTGAACCTGGTGGTGTGGGACCTGATGGTTGAGGGGTAATAACTGTTCCTGAACCTGGTGGTGTGGGACCTGAGACGCCTATATGTCTCAGTAAGCTGTACCATAGAGCTGACCACCCTTGACATTGATACTGGAGGCTGGGGTGTTGTTACCTTTTCCACTCTCACATGCTTGTCTCTGGTTTGCAGTGACACGTCACAACCACCTGAAAGACTTCATGCTGGTGGTTTCCATAGTGATTGGTGTGGGTGGCTGTTGGTTTGCCTACATCCAGAACCGATACTCCAAAGAGCACATGAAGAAGATGATGAAGGACCTGGAGGGGCTGCAGAAAGCCGAGCAGAGTCTGCATGACTTGCAGGAGAGGTGAGAGCCTGGCGTTGAATATCCCTCACTGGTAATGAATGCCCCATGCTGGTAACCAATATAGTACTGTGAAGAAGTCTGAGGCACCTCAGATTTTTTATATAAATTTTGCCTTAGATGTTTAATTTTTGTCTTCTGCACTAGTGTGTCAGTAGACTAGATCAAATTTTAGATCTCCAAACATTAATTTTCCAAAAAAATCAAATGTTACAGAGAAATTTTTGTAATTTGTTAAAGTAATATATTAAGTCATAGACCACTTTTCAAATAAAAACTTGATTACTTTGTAGGTATTTAAGTTCAAAGTAAAATTTATTATCAGAGTACATACATGTGACCACATAATAGAAACATAGAAAACCTACAGCACAATACAGGCCCTTCAGCCCACAAAGCTGTGCTGAACATGTCCCTACCTTAGAACTACCCAGGCTTTACCCATAGCCCTCTATTTTGCTAAGCTCCATGTAGCCATCCAGGAGTCTCTTAAAAGACCCTATCGTTTCCGCCTCCACCACCGCCACCGACAGCCCTTTCCACGCACTCACCACTCTCTGCGTAAAAAACTTACCCCTAACATCTCTTCTGTAACTACCTCCAAGCACCTTAAAACTGTGTCCTCTTGTGCTAGCCATTTCAGGCCTGGGAAAAAGCCCCTGGCTATCCACACGATCAACACCTCTCATCATCTTATACACCTCTATCAGGTCACCTCTCATCCTCCGTCGCTCCAAGGAAAAAGGCCAAATTCACTTAACCTATTCTCATAAGGCAAGCTCCCCAATCCAGGCAACATCCTTGTAAATCTCCTCTGCACCTTTTCTATGGTTTCCATATCCTTCCTGTAGTGAGGCGACTAGAACTGAGCACAGTACTCCAAGTGGAGTCTGACCAGGATCCTATATAGCTGCAACATTACCTCTCGGCTCCTAAACTCAATCCCACGATTGATGAAGGCCAATACACCGTATGCCTTAATCACAGAGTCAACCTGCGCAGCAGCTTTGAGTGTCCTATGGACTCGGACCCAAGATCACTCTGATCCTCCACACTGCCAAGGGTCTTACTGTTAATGCTATATTCTGCCATCATATTTGACCTAGCAAAATGAACCACCTCACACTTATCTGGGTTGAACTCCATCTGCCACTTCTCAGCCCAGTTTTGCATCCTATGAATGTCCCATTGTAACCTCTGACAGCCTTCCACAACACCCACAACCTTTGTGTCATCAGCAAATTTACTAACCCATCCCTCTACTTCCTCATCCAGGTCATTTATAAAAATCACAAAGAGCAGAGGTCCCAGAACAGATCCCTGAGGCACACCACTGGTCACCCACCTCCATGCAGAGTATGACCCATCTACAATCACTCTTTGCCTTCTGTGGGCAAGCCAGTTCTGGACCCACAAAGCAATGTCCCCTTGGATCACATGCCTCCTTACTTTCTCAATAAGCCTTGCATGGAGTACCTTATCAAATGCCTTGCATAAAACCATATACACTACATCTACGGCTCTACCTTCATCAATGTGCTTAATCACATCCTCAAAAAATTCAATCAGGCTCGTAAGGCACGACCTGCCTTTGACAAAGCCATGCTGACTATTCCTAATCATATTATGTCTCTCCAAATGTTCATAAATCCTGCCTCTCAGGATCTTCTCCATCAACTTACCAACCACTGAAGTAAGACTCACTGGCCTGTAATTTCCTGGGATATCCCTACTCCCTTTCTTGAATAAGGGAACAACATCTGCAACCCTCCAATTCTCCGGAACCTCTCCCGTCCTCATTGATGATGCAAAGATCATTGCCAGAGGCTCAGTAATCTTCTATCTCGCTTCCCACAGTAGCCTGGGGTACATCCCATCCAGCCCCGGTGACTTATCCAACTTGATGCTTTCCAAAAGCTCCAGCACATCCCCTGCCTTAATATCTACATGCTCAAGCTTTTCAGTCCGCTGTAGGTAATCCCCACAATAGCCAAGATCCTTTTCCGTAGTGAATACTGAAGCAAAGTATTCATTAAGTACCTCCGCTATTTCCTCTGGTTCCATACACACTTTTCCATTGTCACACTTGATTAGTCCTATTCTCTCACGTCTTATCCTCTTGTTCTTCACATACTTGTAGAATGCCTTGGGGTTTTCCTTAATCCTGTCCACCAAGGCCTTCTCATGGCCCCTTCTGGCTCTCCTAATTTCATTCTTAAACTCCTTCCTGCTGGCCTTATAATCTTCTAGATACATATCATTACCTAGTCTTGTGAACCTTTTGTAAGCTCTTCTTTTCTTCTGGACTAGATTTACAACAGCCTTTGTGCATCACGGATCTTGTACCCTACCATCCTTTCCATGTCTCATTGGAACGTACCTACTCAACCTCATGCAAATATCTCCTGAACATTTGCCACATTTCTTCTGTACATTTCCCTGAGAACATCTGTTTCCAATGTGTGCTTCCAAGTTCCTGCCTGATAGCCTCATAGTTCCCCTTACTCCAATTAGACGTTTCCCTAACTTGTCTGTTCCTATCCCTCTCCAATGCTATGGTAAGGGAGATAGAATTGTGATCACTATCTCCAAAATGCTCTCCCACTGAGAGACCTGACACCTGACCAGGTTCGTTTCCCAATACCAGATCAAGTACTGCCTCTCCTCTTGTAGGCTTATCTACATATTGTATCAAGAAACCTTCCTGAACACACCTAACAAACTCCACCCCATCTAAACCCCTCACTCTAGGGAGATGCCAGTCAATATTTGGGAAATTAAAGTCTCCCACCACAACAACCCTGTTATTATTACTCCTTTCCAGAAGTTGTCTTCTTATCTGCTCCTCGATGTCCCTGTTACTATTGGGTGGTCTATAAAAAACACCCTGTAGAGTTATTGATCCCTTCCTATTCCTAACTCCCATCCACAGAGACTCAGTAGACAACCCCTCCATGACTTCCTCCTTTTCTGCAGCCGTGACACTATCTCTGATCATCAGTGCCATGCCCCCACCTCTTTTGCCTCCCTCCCTGTCCTTTCTGAAACATCTAAAGCCTGGCACTTAAAGTAGCCATTCCTGCCCCTGCACCATCCAAGTCTCTGTAATGGCCACCACATCATAGCTCCAAGTGCTGATCCACGCTCTAAGCTCATCTGCTTTATTCACAACACTCCTTGCGTTAAAATAGACACATCTCAAACCACTGGACTGAGCGCATCCCTTCTCTATCATCTGCCTATCCTCCCTTTTGCATTGTCTCCAAACTTTCTCTATTTGTTAGCCAACCTCCTTTTCCTTCATCACTTCAGTTCAGTTCTCACCCCCCAGCAATTCTAGTTTAAACTCTCCCCAATAGCCTTTGCAAACCTTCCCACCAGGATATTGGTCCCCCTCGGATTCAAGTGCAACCCGTCCTTTTTGTACAGGTCACACCTGCCGCAGAAGAGGTCCCAATGATCCAGAAATCTGAATCTCTGCCCCCTGCTCCAAACCCTCAGCCATGCATTTATCCTCCACCTCATTCTATTCCTATACTCACTGTCACGTGGCACAGGCAGTAATCCCGAGATTACTACCTTTGCGGTCCTGCTTCTCAACCTCCTTCCTAACTCCCTGCAGTCTGCTTTCAGGACCTCCTCCCTTTTCCTACCTATGTTGTTGGTACCAATATGTACCATGACCTCTGGCTGTTCTCCTTCCCACTTCAAGGTATAGTGGACGCGATCAGAAACATCCTGGACCCTGGCACCTGGGAGGCAAACTACTGTCCGCATTTCTTTCCTGCATCCACAGAATCGCCTATCTGACCCCCTAACTATAGAGTCCCCTAAAACTCTGAAATTATTTTACTGTGGGTATACTTAGCAAATCTATAGAACAGTAATTGTAAACAGGATCGATGAACAACAAACTGTGCAAATGTAAATAAAAATAAATAGCAATAAATAACGAGCATGAAATAACAAGGTAAAGAGTCCTTAAGGTGAGACCATCAGTTGTGCGAACATCAGCAGTAGAAAGAGTGTAGTTTTTTGTTCAAGAGCCTGATGGTCGAGGGGTAGTAACTGTTGTTGAACGTGGTGGTGCGAGTCCTGAGGCACCTGTACCTCCTACTTGGCAGCAGTGAGTAAAGAGCATGGCCTGGGCGGTGAGGATCTTTGACGATGGTGGCTGCTTTCCTGCGGAAATGTTTCATGTAGATGTACTCAATGCTTGGGAGGGTTTTACCCGTAATGTACTGGGCAGAATTCACCACCTTCTGTAGGATTTTCCATGCAAGGGCATTGGTGTTCCCATACCAGGCCATAATGCAGACAGTCAGCACAGCTACCACCACACATCTGTAGAAGCTTGCCAAGGTTTCTGATGACATGCCAAATCTCTGCAGACTCCTGAGGAAGTAGAGGTGCTGTCGTACTTTCTTTGCAGTTATATTTATATGATGGATCCAGGACACGTCATCTTGAGATAGTGACATCCAGGAATTTAAAGTTACTGACCCTCTCCACCTCTGATCTTCGGATGATTACTGGCTCATGGACCTCTGCTTTCCCTCTTCTGAAGTCCACAATCAGTTCCTTGGTCTTATTGACATTGAATGTGAGGTTGTTGTCATTACACCACTCAGCCAAATTTCCAATCTCCCTCCTGTATGCTGATTCATCACCACCTTTGATGCAGCCCGCAACAGTGGTGTCATCAGAAAATGTGTATATGGTGTTGGAGCTGTACTTAGCCACACAGTCATAGGTGTAAAGCGAGTAGAGCAGGGAGCTAAGCACACATCCCTGTGGTGCTCCTATGCTGATTGAAATTGTGGAGGAGATGTTCTTAGCCCAGTGCATGATTAAACAAAGATAACGCACAGGGGCTGATGATCAATGACATCATGAGTTGAATGGACTAAGCGATTGACTGAAACAGAAATGGGTGTAGAAGGAATCAAACTGGGTGACAACAACCAAACTAAAAGCTGAAGGTGTTGCAGGTGTGACAGTTTAACCTTCAAATCAATTCTTACACCATGGCATGAGTGAGCTTAGCAACAAGGCACAAGGTGGTCATCCTGCATCAACGGGGTCTCTCCCAAGCAGAAATTTTGCAACAGACAGGAGTTTCGAATTGCGCTGCCAAGCTCTTCTGAAGAAGCACGTACAAACGGACAAAATTGCGGACGAGAAATGCAGCGGTTGGCTATGGAAACTGAGTGCAGCAGATGAAAGATACGTGAAACTGATGTCCCTTCTAATTTGGAAGAAGTCCAGCACTACTTTCAGCTCTGAACTCACAGAAACCACTGGATCACAAGTACACCCCTCTACAGTCCAGAAAAGTCATGAGAGAAGTGTTGCATAAAAGAGTTGCTGCCAAAAAGCCATTCCTCTGAAGTGGAAACAAAGCCAAGAGACTCACTTACGCACAAAAACACTAGGGCCAGGGTGTTGAACATAGGAGCAAATGCTCTGGACTAACAAGTCAAAATTTGAAATTTTTGCCTCAAACAGGGGAGGCAGTTTGTCTGTGGGAGAGCTGGAAAGTGCTCCATGGGTGAGTGTCTGCAGCCAGCAGTGAAGCACGGTGCAGGTTCCCTGCAGAGTTGGGGCTGCATTTCTGTAAATGGAGTTGATGATCTTCCATCCATATACTCTAGTTGGTGAGTTGGCGAAATGGAATCCTCAATGCTGAGAAGTACAAGCAGATTCTCATCCATCATACCATCAGGGAGGCGTCTGATCTTTCCCAACTTCATTCTGCACCAGGGCAATGACCCAAACACATGGCCAGGGTCATAAAGAACTATCTTCAGTAGAAAGAAGAACATGGACTTGTGCAACAGATGATATGGGCTCCACAGAGCCTGATGTCATCATCAAGGCTGTCTGGGATTACCAGGAGAGACAGAAGCAAGCGAGACAGCCAAAGTCTGCAGAAGAACTGTAGCAAGTTCTCCACGATGCTTGGAACAACCTACCAGCCGATTTTCTTATAAAACTGCGTAGTAGTGTGCCTAAAAGAATGGATGCAGTTTTGAAAGCAAAGGGTGATCACACCAAATATTGAGTTCCTTTAGATTTTTACTGTTTATAGTGATTTTTTTGGTATTTAGAAGCTTTTCATTTCATTATTTTTAAAGCATCTTTGCTTTACAGAATTATTTTTACATGTCCCCAAGACTTTTGCACAGTATTGTTGCCCCTCTTTGTCAATGAACACCCCCTCACTAGTAATGAATACTCTTTACTGGCAATGGATGCCCCTTGCTTGCACCACTGTCTGGTGCTGCTCTAAAGAAGCTGATCACTTGCCCTGCTCAGTGGTGGCAGGACATGTAGAGGAACCTTTCTACCACAACCGCAGGCCTCCCATGTATGTTGTCAGTGTTACAGAGCACTGAAACAGGCCCTTTGGCCCAGCTCCTCCATGCGAACCATGGTGCCTCCCCATTTGTCTGCCTCCATCTGAACCTTTGCTGTCCATTAAACATTGTAATTGTACCTATATCAGGCAGTTCCACATACCCACCACCCTCTGTGTGGAAAAGGTTTCCCCTTAGGTCCCGTTTAAACCTCACTTAAACCTATACGCTCCGGTTATATAGAGCATTACTGTACAGAAACAAACCGTTTGACCCATTTAGTCCATGCTGAACTAGTACTCTGCCTAGTCCCACCAACCTGCACCTGGACCTTAGCCCCCCCATACCCCTCCCATCCATGTACTCTAGACAAGACTATGACCATGACAACCTGCACCAGGACCATAACCCCCCCATACCCATCCCATCCATGTACCAGTCCCACCAACCTTCACCAGGACCATAGTCCCCCATACCCGTCCCATCAATGTACTCTAGACATGACTGTGACAATCCACCTTTATATTCCCTCATGAATTTGTCCACTCCTCTAATGTTTGCAGATTTCCTGTATGCTCTTTAGGATGATGGGCAGCGTTTAGTGCCTCCTCCCAAGCAGCCTTGCCTTTTCAAAACGCAAGTTGAATGTGGCTGTATAATGAGCTCCATGTCCTGACTTTAAATAAATCCTCTGACAGTGAGACAACACTGTCACCTGCAGAAGCTCCAGCAGTCACACAATGGTTTGCAGAGCTCCCCTGCACAGCAAGTAAACACAAGAGATTCTGCAGATGCTGGAAATCTTCAGCAAGGCACATAACATGCTGGACGAACTCAACAGGTCAGTCAGCATCTATGGAAATGAATATGCAGTCAATATTTCAGGCTAAGGCCATCAGGACTGGAAAGAAAGGGGGAGGGAAGAGGTCAGGGAAGAAGAGGAGTGCAAGTTGTCAGATTATAGGTGAAGCCAAGTGAGGAGGAGGTGGGTGGGGGGTGGGGAAGATCCTGGAAGGTGATAGGTAGGAGGTAAAATTGAGAGGGATAATAAGTCATCCATGATGGAATGGCGGAGCAGACTCGATGGGTCGAATGACCTAATTTTGCTGCTAGGAATGTGGTAGGAGTGGAGAGTGGACATTGGTAGAAAGGGAAGGAGGAGGGGAACCAGGGGGAGCTGATGGATGGGTGAGGAGATATGAAAGTCTGAGAAGGAAACGGGAATGGTGAATGGGAAAAGAGAGGAGGAGGAGGGCAAGGAGTAAGAATTGCCACCTGACCTACTGAGTGCCTCCAGCATTTGTGTGTTTCCCGCACATTGGAGGTGCTTTGGGACTCCAGGCCCCATCTGTCCTTTTGTGCTCTGTGTGGCCCCTTCAGTTGCAGTTGCAATGCAGTGGGGCCGTTTTGCATGGTTGGTGCAACGGATGTGCTAAGGGTTTGTCTCTGGGATTAACCGTGACTGCTGGCTGGGTTCACAGGCTCCTGAAGGCACAGGAGGAGCACCGATCAATGGTTGGTGTGGGCGATGAGCCTGGGCTTGAACGGGCTGTGTCCCTGGGATTAACCGTGCCTGCTGGCTGGGTTCACAGGCTCCTGAAGGCACAGGAGGAGCACCGGTCAGTGGCTGGTGTGGGTGATGTGCCTGGGTTTGAATGGGCCGTGTCTCTGGGAATAACCGTGCCTGCTGGCTGGGTTCACAGGCTCCTGAAGGCACAGGAGGAGCACCGGTCAGTGGCTGGTGTGGGTGATGTGCCTGGGTTTGAATGGGCCGTGTCTCTGGGAATAACCGTGCCTGCTGGCTGGGTTCACAGGCTCCTGAAGGCACAGGAGGAGCACCGGTCAGTGGCTGGTGTGGGTGATGTGCCTGGGTTTGAATGGGCCGTGTCTCTGGGAATAACCGTGCCCGCTGGCTGGGTTCACAGGCTCCTGAAGGCACAGGAGGAGCACTGGTCAGTGGCTGCTGTGGGTGATGTGCCTGGGTTTAAACGGGCCGTGTCTCTGGGATTAACCGTGCCCGCTGGTTGGGTTCACAGGCTCCTGAAGGCACAGGAGGAGCACCGGTCAGTGGTCGGTATGGGTGATGTGCCTGGGTTTAAACAGGCTGTGTCTGTGGGAATAACCGTGCCCGCTGGTTGGGTTCACAGGCTCCTGAAGGCACAGGAGGAGCACCGGTCAGTGGAAGTGGAGAAGGTGAACCTGGAGCAGAAGCTGCGGGACGAGATAAACGCGGCGAAGCAGGAAGCCCAGCGACTGCGTGAGCTGCGGGAGGGCACGGAGAATGAGCTCAGCCGCCAGAAATACGCTGAGGAGGAGCTGGAACAGGTGGGAATTTTATCCTTCGCTGGGATCGGGGCTGCGGACAGTTCATACGGGGGGGGGGGGTTGTGGACAGTTCATACGGAGGGATAGTGGACAGTTCGTACGGGGGAGGTGGTGGACGGTTCGTACGAGGGGGTGGTGTACGGTTCATACAGGGAGGGGGTGGTGTACGGTTCATACAGGGAGGGGGTGGTGGACGGTTCGTACGGGGGGGGTGGTGGACGGTTCGTACGGGGGAGTTGTGGACGGTTCGTACGGGGGAGGTCGTGGACGGTTTGTACGGGGGGGGTGGTGGACGTTTCGTACGGAAGGGGGTGGTGGACAGTTCATACGGGGGGGTCGTGGACAGTTCATACAGGGGGGTTGTGGATTTAGCCAGTTTCAGTTCACTGCCAGCTGGGGGTGGGGATGGTGAAGAACAGACACTGGGGTTCAGAAAGCAAGTTCAGGGCTTTACACCTGATGTGCGCAGAATGGTCTGTCCTGTGCCTCGAGCAGAGTGGGGCCTGTGATGAGGGAGACAGGATGATAAAGTTTAAAGATTACTGTATTTGTCACATGTACATCAAAACATTCAGAGAAACGTGTCATTTGCACCAACAACCAGCACAGTCCGAGGATTGTGCTGGGCAGCCGGTAAGTGTCGCCAGGCTTCCAGCGCCAATGGAGCATGCCCGCAGTTAACCGATATGTGTTTTGAATATGGGAGGAAACCCACACGGTCACGGTGAAACATACAAGCTCCTTGCAGACAGTGGCGGGAATTGAACCCGGGTTACTAGTGCTGTGAAGCATTACGCTAACCACTACGCTCCTGTCCCGTGCCGTCATGAGGCCTGCACGTGTGGAGCGGGTCCTGGTCCTAGATCAGAGAGAGAGTTAGTGCTGAGATGGTTGGGTTGATCCAGCACACGGGCTACCAGATGGAGGACTGGTTTGGCACCATTGTAGTGTATCAGCTAGCATAATATTTTACAGTGCCAGTGACCTGGATTCAACTTGCACTATGGCCTGTAAGGAATTTGTATGTTCTCCCCTTGACTGCGTGGGTTTCCTCTGGGTACTCTGGTTTTCTCCCATGGATTGGGGTTAGAAAATTATAGACGCGCTCTGTTGGTGGCGGCGGAAGTGTGGTGATGTTTCCGGGTTGCTCCCCGAACATATTCGCTGATTTGATTTGATGTAAATGATGCATTTCACCTTTTGTTTCGATCTACATGTCATAAATAAAACTAATCTTTTGAAATTGGTCCCATGCTAGGCTGATGTGGGAGGTTTTGCGTGCGTGTGTGTGCTTGCGTGCGTGTGGGGGGGTGCGTGCGTGTGCTTGCGTGCGTGTGGGGGGGTGTGTGTGTGTGAGACTCCTGAATCCAGCTACGCATGAGCCCTGTGGCTCTCTGGATGAGGGACGGAATAGATGCAGAGGTACCCTGCGGGACAGCCCTGTGAAAGGGGTATCTTCACTGAAGTGACACACACCTGCTTGCTTGACATGGGGAATGAAACAGAGACCTGCCTCTCCCAGGTGCGCATGGCACTGAAGAAAGCGGAGAAGGAGCTGGAATCGCGTGGGAGCTGGTCCCCACCAGAAACTCTGCAGAAGTGGCTGCAGCTGACTCACGAAGTGGAAGTGCAGTACTACAATATCAAGAAGCAGAGCGCTGAGAGGCAGCTGTATGTCGCCAAGGAAGGGGTGAGTGCTGTCGGAAATTCAACAATAATGTTTTAGCTCTGTGAAACTCTTGAGTAGATAGATTAGGGTGCAATCAGAAATCTCTTAAATAGAAAAATGGAGGGCCACTGTAGGAAGAAAGGGTAGAATTTATCTTAGAGTTGGTTAAAATGTCAGAATAACATTGTGGGTCAAAGGGCCTGTACTGTACTGTACTGTACTATTCTGTGGTTAGGCCATACTTGGAGTATCGTGCTCAGATATGGTCCCCTCTTTATAGGAAGGATGTGGAAGCTTTAGAGAGAGTGCAGAGGAGATTTGCCAGGATGCTGCCAGGATTAGAGAGAATGTCTTGTGAGGAAAGGTTGAGTGAGATAGGGCTTTTCTTTTTGGAACTAAGAAGGATGAGAGGTGACTTGACAGAGGTGTACAAGATGTTAAGAGGCATAGATCGAGTGGACAGCCAGAGATTTTTTTCTCCTGGGCGGAAATGGCAAGAGGACATAATTTTAGGGTGATTGGAGGAAAGTGCAGGGGGGATGTCAGAGTTTGGTTTTCTACACAGGAGAGTTGAGGGTAAATGGAACCAGAAATCAGGAATGGTGGTAAATGCAGATACATTAGGGGCATTTAAGAGACTCTTTGATAGGCGCATGGATGATAGAAAAATTGAGGGCTATGAGATAGGGAACGGTTAGCTCTAACACTAGATTAAAAGGTCAGCATAACATTATGGGATGAAGGGTCTGTACTGTGCTGTACTGGTCTGTGTTCTAATGCCTCACAGAAGAGTCCAAGGCGGAACTTGGAGTGGGATGGAGAGATCAAGTGACAGGTGATTGGAAATTCGGAGTCACTCCTGACAACTGAACGGAGGTGCTCTGCAAAGTGGTCACCCAGTCCTTATTCATTTTGTTTTGATTTAGAGATACAGTACAATAACAGGCCCTCTGCACCAATGAGCCTGTGCTGCCCAGTGACACCTGTGTGACCAGTTAACCTACTTACCCATACATCCTTGGAATATGGGAGGAAGCCCATGCAGTCACGGGGAGAACGTCCGGACTTCTTACAGACTGTGGCAGGAATTGAACCCGGATCGCCGATGCTGAAATAGCACTATGCAATTCCAAAATGCCAACTTGGAACAGTTACCCTGGTGCACACTTTGGGCCTTCAGCAGACTTGCAGGGTAAATGTACCACGATCTTTGGAGAAGCACTGAATTCAACAAGTTGATGGCTTGTTGAATCTCAGGTTTATCGAGAACATGCCTTGTGAGGGGAGATTGAGCAATCGTGGGCTTTTCTCTTTGAAGCAAAGGAGGAAGAGAGGTGACGATAGAGATATGTAAGATGATAAGAGCCATATATAGAGTGGACAGCTAGAGACTTTGCAGAGCGGAAATGGCTAAATTGTGGCATAATTTGAAGGTGATTGGAGGAAAGTATGGGGGGGCATGTCAGAAGTAGGTTTTTCACACAGGGTGGTGGGTGTGTAGAACACCTTTCATCTGTCAGGGTGGTGGTAGAGGCAGATATTGTAAGAGCATTTAAGAGACTCTTAGATAGGCACATGGATGATAGAGAAATAGAGGACTATGTGGGAGGGAAGGGTTAGATTGATCTTGGAATAGGTTAAAAGATTAGCATGTCATCACAGGCTGAAGGGCCTGTACTGTGCTGTAATGTTCTATATACAGACAACCAGCCTTTACATTGAATTGAAGTGAATTATTTTTCTGCTTGGTTTTGCCAAACACACACAGGCTCTGAGCAGCACATCACTTTAAAAATCTCACCTTCTGAAGCTGAATTTCTGCAAATTCTTCCCTCTTCGTCTCTCACTTCCACCCCCACCCCCTTCCCCTCCCCACATCCCTTCCACAGGCAGAGAAAATAAAGAAGAAGAGAAACACCTTGTTTGGAACTTTCCACGTGGCACACAGCTCCTCGCTCGATGACGTAGATCACAAAATCCTGGCTGCAAAGTAAGCACCGAACCCCTGTTGCAGAGGGAACCAGAGGGGGGATTGCTCAGTTATGCTATTATCTTCTTAGTGACTTGATCTTTTATTATAGCTGCCAGTGTTCTTCCACCCATCAGTTCAGGTTAGCTGGTTGTCAGTTCTCTGTGTTTTCTCTTTGCTTCCTTTCTTAAATAGTGGGTCATGTTTTGTGGTCTCTAGTCTGCAAGAAACCTTTCCAGAATCTACACAAAATGCTGGAGCAACTCAGCGGGCCAAGCATCAGCCATGGAAAAGAGTACAGTCGACAAAAGTCAGAAGTTTGTGTTGCAGCTTTATAAAACCCAAGTTAAGCCACGTGTTGAGTACTGCATGCAGTTCAGGTCACCCCGTTATAGCAAGGATGTCGAGGCTTTGGAGAGGGTGCAGAAGAGGTTTGGAGGGCATGAGCTATAACGAGGGCTTGGACAAACTTGGGTTGTTTTCTCTGGAGTGGCGGAAGCCGAAGGGAGATCGATAGAGGTTTAGAAGATTATGAGAGGCATAGAGTAGACAGATGGTATCTGTTTCCCAATACCAGAGGTCATACATTTAAGGTGAGGGGGGTAATTTCAAAGGAGATGTGAGGGACAAGGATTTTTACAGAGAGTGGTGGATGCCTGGAATGTGCTGCCTGGGGTGGGGGTAGAGACAGAAACGTTAGAGACTTTTAGGAGACATTTACATAGGCACATGAATGTGAGGAACATGGAAGGATATGGACATTGTGTAGACAGAAGGGATTAGTTTAGTTGACCATTTGATAACTAATGTAACTGGTTCAGCACAACATTGTGGGCTGAAGAGCCTGATCCTATGCTATATTGTTATATGTTCTATCCACTGCATCCTTCGTTACCCCTTTCAAAGCTCTGGGTCGTAGATCACAATACCTTGGGATTTATCAGTTTTCTGCCTCACTAATTTCTCTGGCAATTTATTCCTAAATTGGGGCTAGTTGTAAGGGAATATTTTGGGATCTTGGTTTCTGGGACTGAGCAACACACAGAATATACTGGAGGTGATAGCTGACAGGTTGCAAGATATCTGACTGCGTCCCTATAGAGGGTTATGTGGATTGCAGCGAGGTCATTGGGGTCTCTCTTCTACCCATCCAAGATGCTTGCCAGGAGCTCTGCGTACACAGGACCCTTAGCATTGTCAGTGATCCCCACCCCCATCCATTCAACAATCTCTTTGACCCCTACCATTAGGCAGGAGGTACCATAGTATTAGGACAAGAACTGTTAGGATGGGAAATAGCTCCTTCCCCAAGACCGTAAGACTACTGAACTCCCTGCCACCACCCAGTTTCATCATGCATGAAGCACCAGTAGCATTATAAGACCATAAGACATAGGAGCAGATTTAGGCCATCTGGCCCATCGAGTCTGTTCCACCATTCAATCATGGCTGATCCTGTTTTTATTCTCCTCCTCAACCCCAGTTTCTGGCCTTCTCCCCGTAACCTTTGATACCACGTCCAATCAAGAACCTATTGATCTCTGCCTTAAATACACCCAACGACCTGGCCTCCACAGCTGCACATGGCAACAAATTCCACAAATTCACCACCCTTTGGCTAAAAAAACTTCTCTGCATCTCTGTTTTGAAAGGGCACCCCTCTTTTCTGAGGCTGTGCCCTCTTGTCCTAGACTGTCCCACCATGGGAAACATCCTTTCCACATTTACTCTGTCTAGGCCTTTCAACATTCAAAAGGTTTCAGTGAGATCCCACCCCCCCCCCACCATCCTTCAGAGTTTAAGCGAGTACAGACCCAGAGCCATCAAACATTCCTCGTATGAAACCCTTTCTTTCGTTCCTGGAATCAACATGTTATATGTTTACTTTTTAACTTGTGATGTAAATTGAACCCTATTATTTGTTAATTTATTTGTGGTAATACTACTTTTGTGTTGTGTGTGTTATATGTACTGGGTTGTGCACCTTTGTCTACAGGAACATTGCTTCATTTGGCAGTATACATGCGTACAGTTGAATAATAATATATTGAGTTGAAGAGAAAGATGGGTTGGTGGAGGATGGGGGGAATGAAGCTGGGAGGTGATAGGTAGAAGTGGTAAAGGGCTGAGGAAAAAGTAAATGGACGGCTATGTGCAGAGCCAAAAGAGATGGGGGAGATTTTGAACAATTTCTTTTCTTCGGTATTCACTAAGGAGAAGGATATTGAATTGTGTAAGGTAAGGGAAACAGGTAGGGAAGTTGTG
Organism: Mobula birostris; assembly: GCF_030028105.1. NCBI lineage: Eukaryota > Metazoa > Chordata > Chondrichthyes > Myliobatiformes > Myliobatidae > Mobula > Mobula birostris. The sequence goes on from NC_092376.1 coordinate 2,775,164, forward strand.
GAAACTATGATGATTAAAGAGGAGGAAGCGCTAGCGCTTTTAAGGAATATAAAAGTGGATAAGTCTCCGGGTCCAGACGGGATATTCCCTGGGACCTTGAGGGAAGTTAGTGTAGAAATAACAGGGGTTCTGACAGAAATATTTCAAATGTCATTAGAAACGGGGATGGTGCCGGAGGATTGGCGTATTGCTCATGTGGTTCCATTGTTTAAAAAGGGTTCTAAGAGTAAACCTAGCAATTATCGACCTGTGAGTTTGACGTCAGTGGTGGGTAAATTGATTGAAAGTATTCTTAGAGATGGTATATATAATTATCTGGATAGGCAGGGTCTGATTAGGAACAGTCAACGTGGATTTGTGCATGGAAGGTCATGTTTGACAAATCTTATTGAATTTTTTGAAGAGGTTACTAGGAAAATTGATGAGGGTAAAGCGGTGGATGTTGTCCATATGGACTAAAGTAAGGCTTTTGACAAGGTTCCACACGGAAGTTTAGTTAGGAAGGTTCAATCGTTAGGTATTAATATTGAAGTAGTAAAATGGATTTAACAGTGGCTGGATGGGAGATGCCAGAGAGTAGTGGTGTGCCTCAAGGATCTGTACTGGGTCCAATGTTGTTTGTCATATACATTAATGATCTGGATGATGGGGTGGTAAATTGGATTAGTAAGTATGCAGATGATACTAAGATAGGTGGCGTTGTGGATAATGAAGTAGGTTTTCAAAGCTCGCAGAGAGATTTAGGCCAGTTAAAAGAGTGGGCTGAAAGATGGCAGATGGAGTTTAATGCTGATAAATGTGAGGTGCTACATTTTGGTAGGACTAATCAAAATAGGACACACATGGTAAATGGTAGGGCATTGAGGAATGCAGTAGAACAGAGGGATCTAGGAATGATGGTGCTTAGTTCCCTGAAGGTGGAATCTCATGTGGATAGGGTGGTGAAGAAAGCTTTTGGTATGCTGGCCTTTATAAATCAGAGCATTGAGTATAGGAGTTGGGATGTAATGTTAAAATTGTACAAGGCATTGGTGAGGCCAAATTTGGAGTATTGTGTACAGTTCTGGTCACCGAATTATAGGAAAGATGTCAATAAAATTGAGAGAGTACAGAAGAGATTTATTAAAATGTTGCCTGGGTTTCATCTCCTAAGTTACAGAGAAAGGTTGAACAAGTTAGGTCTTTATTTTTTGGAGCGTAGAAGGTTGAGGGGGGACTTGATAGAGGTATTTAAAATTATGAGGGGGATAGATAGAGTTGATATGGATAGGCTTTTTCCATTGAGAGTAGGGGAGATTCAAACAAGAGGACATGAGTTGAGAGTTAAGGGGCAAAAGTTTAGGGGTAACACAAGGGGGAACTTCTTTACTCAGAGAGTGGTAGCTGTGTGGAACGAGCTTCCAGCAGAAGTGGTCTTGGCAGGTTCGATGTTGTCATTTAAAAAAAAAATTGGATAGGTATATGGACAGGAAAGGAATGGAGGGCTATAGGCTGCGTGCAGGTCGGTGGGACTAGGTGAAAGTAAGCGTTTGGCATGGACTAGAAGGGCCGAGATGGCCTGTTTCCGTGCTTTAATTGTTATATGGTTATATGAAAGTGATAATGGACCATGGGCAAAAGTGAAGGAGGAGGGCCCCATTCTGGTTCCCTTTTTACTCCTTTCTCCTTTCCCCACCGGCCCATCATCACCTTCTTGTTCCACTCTTGGGGACGAAGTGAGAAGCTGGCTGAGGCCAGGTGTGGGGGGAGGTGGGATGAGCTAGAAGCTGGGAGGTGGTGGGTGAAAGAGATTGAGAGGCTGAACAAGAAGGACTATTGAGGTGGAGAGCTCAGTGAATCTGAGTTGCTATCAATGTTTCTGGGCTGGAATAAAAAGGTTCAGAAATACCTGGACTTGTTGATCGTGCCTGTTGACTGAGCTATGGCATCCACAGCATCCCTTCCTCCACAGGCAGTCTCTGAGTGAGGTTACCGCCGCACTGCGGGAGCGACTCCATCGCTGGCAGCAGATCGAGGTGCTCTGCAAGTTTCAAATTGTCAACAATCCTGGCATCAGTGCTCTCCACTCATTACTGAACATGGATCCAAGCTGGCTTGGACAGAGCAGATCCACGCCAACACATTTCATCCTGACTGATGACCTGGATGACATGGAAGAGGAGCTGGTCACCCCCGTCACCCTCCAATGTAAGTAACTGATCTCGTTAATTACCACAGGAACTGCAGCACAGACAACCAGGCTAAAACTCACTCAGCACCACGTTCACCATCTCCCCCGACTCCCCACAACCTTTTGGCCCATCTAATCTGTGCCTAGTCCCATTGACCTGCCCTCTATACTCCTTCCATCCATTCTTCTCAAATGTTAAAATTGAATCTGTGTCCAACACTTCCACTGCAGGTCATTCTCTAACCATCTTCCTCAACCGTAGCTTGCTCCCATTTTCCTGTATTCCCATCAGGCAGTGAATTTGGACTAAAATATAGAACAGTACAGCACAGTGCAGGCCCTTTGGCCCATGATGTTGTACTGACCTTTCAACTCTTAAGATTGATCTAACCCTTCCCTCCCCCATAGCCCTCCATTTTTCTGTCATCCATGTGTCTATTTAAGAGTCTCTTAAATGCCCCTAATGTATCTGCCTCTACCACCACCCCAGGCAGCACATTCCATGTACCCACAACTCTCTGAGTGAAAATCCTATATCCAGCATACCTCTATACTTTCCTCCAGTTGCCTTAAAATTATGTCCCCTCATATTAACCATGTTAATTGGAACATGATATTTGTTCCTTACACTGACAGCCACATTCCCCAGCTGAAGGGGTCAAGGGATGCTGCACTTATTGCTCATTCTGGAAGGGCTGGATGTGTTATTCTGGGTCTGGCATTGGACCATGGCCAGGCCTGGTGTTCCTGATAAGTAAGACTGAATCATAGAACATAGAAAACCTACAGCACAGTACAGGCCCTTCGGCCCACGATGCTGTGCCGGACATGTACTTCCTTTAGAAATTACCTAAGGTTACCCATAGCCCTCTATTTTTCTAAGCTCCATGCACCTATCCAGGAGTCTCTTAGAAGACCCTATGGTATCTGCCTCCACCACGTCGCTGGCAGCCCATTCCACACACCCACCACTCTCTGCGTAAAATATGTACCCCTGACATCTCCTCTGTATCTACTTCCAAGCACCTTAAAACTGTTCCCTCTCATGTTAGCCATTTCAGCCCTGGGAAAAAGCCTCTGACTATCCACACGATCAATACCTCTCATCCTCCATCGCTCCAAGGAGAAAAGGCCAAGTTCACTCAACATTTTCTCATGAGGCATTCTCCCCAATCCAGGCACATTCTTGTAAATCTCCTCTGCACCCTTTCTATAGTTCCCACATCCTTCCTGTAGTGAGGCGACCAGAACTGAGCACAGTACTCCAAGTGGGGTCTGACTGGACTCCCATATAGCTGTAACATTACCTCTCGGCTCGTAAACTTATCGTATACCGCCTTAACCACACAGTCAGCCTGCGCAGCAGCTGTGAGTGTCCTATGGACTCAAACCCCAAGAACCCTCTGATCCTCCACACTGTCAAGAGTCTACCATTAATACTATATTCTGCCGTCATATTTGACCTACCAAACTGAACCACTTCACATTTATCTGGGTTGTACTCCATCTGCCACTTCTCAGCCCAGTTTTGCATCCTATCGATGTCCCATTGTAACTCCTGACAGCCCCCCACACTATCAACAACACCTCCAACCTTTGTGTCATCAGCAGATTTACTAACCCATTCCCTCACTTCTTCATCCAGGTCATTTATAAACATCACAAAGAGGAGGAGTCCCAGAACAGATCCCTGAGGCACACCACTGGTCACTGATCTCCATGCGGAATATGACCCATCTACAACCACTCTTTGCCTTCTGTGGGCAAGCCAATTCTAGATCCACAAACACAAAGCAATGTCCCCTTGGATCCCATGCCTCTTTACTTTCTCAATAAGCCTTGCCTGGGGTACCTTATCAAATGCTTTGCTGAAACCCGTATACACTACATCTACTGCTCTACCTTCATCAATGTGTTTAGTCAGATACTCAAAAAAATTCATTGAGGCACAGGGAGCCCCCATTGACTGATCATAGGTGGAATCAGTCTGTGTGGGACAGAGCTGCAGACTGTTTGTCTGGTCAGAGGGAGAACCGACCTGTAGGGGACAGAGCCTCTGAATTTGTTTGACCAGCCGGAGTGGATTCGATCCGTGGGGAACAGAGATGCTGACGGTGTTTGACCCGTCAGAGGGAGATTGGTCTGCCAGGGACAGAGCTGCTGACTGCATTTGATTGGTCAGAAGAAAATCAATCTGTGGGGAAAGCTGCTGACTGTTTGATTGGTCAAAGGGGGAACTGATCTGTGGGGGACAGAGGTGCTGTCTGTGTTTGATCAGTGGGAAAGGTAATTTATCTATGGGGGACTATACCAGAGTTTGTCTGGTCAGAGAGGGAACCGAACTTTGTGGGGTTGAGCTGCTGACTGTGTTTGACCAGTTTAAGGGAGAACCGATCTGTGTGGGACAGAGCTGATGACGGTGCTTGTCCCGCCAGAGGGGGAACGGGTCTGTTGGGGATAGAGCTGCTGACCATGTTTGACTGGTCAGAGCAGGATGTGACCTGTGGGGAACTGGACAAGATGTACCCCAGTTTACTGTGGGAGGCGAGGGAGGAAATTGCTGAGCCTCTGGCAATGATCTTTGCATCATCAATGGATATGGGAGAGGTTTCAGAGGACTGCAGGGTTGCAGATGTTGTCCCTTTATTCAAGAAATGGAGTAGGGATAGCCCAGGAAATTATAGATCAGTGAATATTACGTTGGTGGTTGATAAGTTGATGGAGAAGATCCTGAGAGGCAGGATTTATGGACATTTGGAGTGGCATAATATGATTAGGAATAGTCAGCATGGCTTTGTCAAAGGTAGGTCGTGCCTTACGAGCCTGATTGAATTTTTTGAGGATGTGACTAAGCACATTGATGAAGGTAGAGCAGTAGATGTAGTGTATATGGATTTCAGCAAGGCATTTGATAAGGTACCACATGCAAGGCTTATTGAGAAAGTAAGGAGGCATGGGATCCAAGGGGACATTGCTTTGTGGATCCAGAACTGGCTTGCCCACAGAAGGCAAAGAGTGGTTGTAGATGGGTCATATTCTGCATGGAGGTCAGTGACCAGTGGTGTGCCTCAGGGATCTGTTCTGGGACCCCTACTCTTCGTGATTTTTATAAATGACCTGGATGAGGAAGTGGAAGGATGGGTTAGTAAATTTGCTGATGACACAAAGGTTGGGGGTGTTGTGGATAGTGTGGAGGGCTGTCAGAAGTTACAGCGGGACATTGATAGGATGCAAAACTGGGCTGAGAAGTGGTAGATAGAGTTCAACCCAGATAAGTGTGAGGTGGTTCATTTTGGTAGGTCAAATTTGATGGCAGAGTATAGTATTAATGTAAAACTCTTGGCAGTGTGGAGGGTCAGCGGGATCTTGGGGTCCGAGTCCGTAGGACACTCAAAGCTGCTGCACCAGTTGACTCTGTGATTAAGAAGGCATACGGTGTCTTGGCCTTCAACAGTCGTGGGATTGCATTCAAGAGCTGAGAGGTAACATTGCAGCTATGTAGGACCCTGGTCAGACCCCACTTGGAGTACTGTGCTCAATTCTGGTTGCCTCATTACAGGAAGGATGTGGAAACCATAGGAAGGGTGCAGAGGACATTTACAAGGATGTTGCCTGGATTGGGGAGCTTGTCTTATGAGAATAGGGTGAGTGAACTCAGCCTTTTTTCCTTGGAGCAGAAGAGGAAGACAGGTGACCTGATAGAGGTGTACAAGATGATGAGAGGCATTGATCGTGTGGATAATCAGAGGCTTTTTCTCAGGGCTGAGATGGCTAGCACATTTTTAAGGTGCTTGGAAGTAGGTACAGAGGAGATGTCAGGGGTAAGTTTTTTTACGCAGAGAGTGGTGAGTGCGTGGAATGGGCTGCCGGCAACAGTGGTGGAGGCGGATCCGATAGGGTCTTTTAAGAGACTCCTGGGCAGGTACATGGAGCTCAGAAAAATATGGGTAACCCTCGGTAATTTCTAAAGTAAGGACATGTTCAACACAGCTTTGTGGGCCGAAGGGCCTGTATTGGGCTGTAGGTTTTCTATGTTTTTGTGACACAGCTACTGATTGTGTTTTACCAGTTGGAGGTGGAATCTATAGAAGGGGAACTGAGCTTTATCCACTTCTTTTTTGTAGTCTTTTCCATTTCAGGGTATTTGTGTTTGCATATGAGGCCGTGCTGATTGTTTTTGTATATTTTCCTGTTTCTTTTCACGGATTGTCTGGCACCAGATATGGCATGGTTAATGGATCACAGAGTCACTGATCGCTCCAGGACACCCCTAGACAATCTGTCAACATGGAGCTCCACTGGTTTGAGATTACATATGTTCTGTTTCTTTATCACCACTGACGCTCACCAATTGCAGGGCATGCTGTACTGCTGTTTACCTCTTTGTTGGTAATGACTGAGCTGCCAGAATGGACACTGTGATGAGGAGCTTCCCTTCATTCAGGCTAATGGGTCAGGCACCAGCCTTTCACAACAGCTAGCTCACTCCCTAAGTCCAGGCTGTTCCAGTTGACCATTGCACTTGGGCTCTGGGAGAACCTGAGTTGAGTCATTAAGAAATCGGGAAAGGAGAAGATGACAGGGATGGGGAAATGATTGGTAAGAGTGGAGATAAACAAAACTGGTTGAAAAAGGTTTAACGCTATAGTGATAGGAGATTCAATGGTTAGGAGAACAGACAGGAGGTTCTGTGGACAAGTACGAGATTCCTGGAATGTATGTGGCCTCCCAGAGGCCAGGGACAGGGACATCTCAAATTGAGTCCTCAGCGTTCTTAAGTGGGTGGGTGAGCAGCTAGAGGTCGTCGTCCATATCAGTACAATGACATGGTAGGAGCAGGTGACACGGTCTCGCAAAATGAGTTCAGGGAGTTAGGTGCTAAGTTAAAGGACAGGATGTCCAGAGTTATGATCTCAGGATTGCTACCCATGCCACGTGCTAGTGAGGCCAGAACTAGGAAGAGTAATCATACAGTTAAATATGTGGCTAAGGGATTGGTGGAGGAGGGAAGACTTCAGATTTTTCAATCATTGGGCTGTCTTCCAGTCAAGATGGGACCTGTACAGAAGGGATGGTTTGCACCTGTGCAGAATGGGGACTAGCGGGAAGGTTTGCTAGTACTGTATGGGGGGAGGGTGTTAGTTTAAACTAGAGTTGCAGGGGGATGCCAACCAGTGGAGAGGTTTTGGAGAAGGTTGTTAAGCCTACATACAATGTCAGCAATCGAAAGGTAAAGGTGAGACTAATGTTCTAAGCTGCATATTTTTCAATGCAGGAAGTATTGTAGGAAATGTGGATGAGCTTTGGGCATGGATCAGCATGCAAAATTATGATATCGTAGCCATTAGTGTCTTAGTTGCAGGAGGGGCAGGACTGGCGACTCAACATTCTGGGGTTGTGTTGCTTTAGACATGGTAGAGCAGGAGGGATGGCACAGCAGTGCTTCAACAGGACCCACTGGAGAAATCATCTACTGAGGCTGTTCTGGGGAATAGAAAGGGTGACCACATTATTGGGAATATATTATCGACCACACAGTCGTAAGCAGGATTTAGAGGAGCAAGCTTGTAGAGAGATTGCACACTGTCGCAAGAAACATAAGGTTGTTATGGTAGGTGATTTTAAACTTCCCACATATTAACTGTAGATCCCATACTGTAAAAGGACTAGATGAGATAGAGTTTGTCAGATGTGTTCAAGAAAGTTTCCTTAAGCAGTACATAGAAGTCCCAACTAGAGAGAGTGTGATACTAGATCTCCTGTTAGGGAATGAGACAGGGCAGGTGTCAGAAGCTTGTATAGTGCAACACTTTGCATCTAGTGATCACAAGGCCATTAGTGTCAAGATAAATATTCAGAAGGATAGGCAGGGAAAATCCTGCCTGACAAACCTGTTGGAATTCTTTGAGGATTACAAGTAGGATAGATAAAGAGATGTTATATATTTGCACTTTCCGAAGGCTTTTGACAAGGTGCCACACATGAGGCTGCTTACCAAGTTAAGAGGCCATGGTATTACAGGAAAGTTACTAACATGGCTAGAGCATTGGCTGATTGGTAGGAGGCAGTGAGTGAGAATAAAAGGATCCTTCTCTGGTCGGCTGCCGATAACTAGTGGTGTTCCACAGGGGTCAGTGTTGGGGCCGCTTCTTTTTGTGCTGTATATCAATGATTTAGATGATGGAATAGATGGCTTTGTTGCCAAGTTTGCAGATGATACGCAGATTAGTGGAGGGGCAGGTAGTGTTGAGGAAACAGGTAGGATGCAGAAGGAATTAGACGGATTAGGAGAATGAGCAAGAAAGTGGCAAATGAAATACAATGTTGGAAAATGCATGGTCATACACTTTGGTAGTAGAACTAAATGTGCGGACTATTTTCTAAACCGGGAGAAAGTCCAGGAACCTGAGATGCAGAGGGACTTGGGAGTCCTTGTGCAGAACAGCCTAAAGGTTAACTTGCAAGTTGAGTCAGTGGTGAGGAAGGCAAATGCCATGTTAGCCTTCATTTCAAGAGGACTAGAATACAAGAGCAAAGGTGTGATACTGAGGCTTTTAAAGGCACCTGTGAGGCCTCACCTTGAGTATTGTGAACAGCTTTGAGCCCCTCACCTTAGAAAAGAGGGCCCAGAGGAAGTTCACAAGGATGATTCCAGCAATGAAAGGGTTATCATATGAGGAATATTTGATGGCTCTGGGTCACTGGAATTCAGAAGGATGAGGGGGGATCTCATTGAAACCTTTTGAATGTTGAAAGGTCTAAATGGAGTAGATGTGGAAAGGATGTTTCCCATGGTGGGAGAGTCTAGGACAAGAGGGCACAGCCTCAGGATAGAGGGGCGCCCTTTCAAAACAGAGATGCGGAGAAATTTCTTTAGCCAAAGGGTGGTGAATTTGTGGAATTTGTTGCCACATGCAGCTGTGGAGGTCAGGTCATTGGGTGTATTTAAGGCAGAGATTAATAGGTTCTTGATTGGACATGGCATCAAAGGTTACGGGGAAAAGCCTGGGAACTGGGATTGAGGAGGAGAGAAAAGATGGATCAGCCATGATTGAATGGTGGAGCAGACTCGATGGGCCAAATGGCCTAATTCTGCTCCTTTGTCTTACGGACTTTTGTTATGGGGAGTGATGAATAGGCTAGGCATGTTTTCCCTGGAGTGAGGGAGTTTGAGGGGTGACCTAATGTGGGATTATGAGAGACATACAGTAGATACTGAATACAAGAGGGTGTAGGTTTAAAGGAAGGAGCTTTAAAGAGCATTTTGAGGGGAAAGTTTTTAAGTCAACAGAGTAATTAAAATCTCAAGCTTGCTGCCAGATGAGGCAGTGGAATGAGGTACATTCACTGCTTTTCAGAGAGATTTTGATTGGCAGGGGATAGGTAATGGGCTCAGTTTAGGCAAACAGTGTAGATGGGCAAGTGATGGGCCAAAGGGCCCATTACTGCAAATTACAACTCAACCAGATGTTATTTCATTTCTACTTTGGGTATGTCCTGCAAAGCCCATTAGAATGCAGGTTATTCCTCAGGAGTCAGGGTGGGTATCAAGCCAGAGCAGTAGGTGCCAGAAAAGCAATGGGCCAGTGGTGTCTGTGCAGCTGAGCTCAGTCACTACCTGCAGGTACTGAAAGGCAGAATCCCTCCACGCAACTGATTACCCAGCCCCCTCCAACACCCTCACCTACTTCATCTGATCTGAGACTAACCTCTGCTCATCTCCACTTCTCACCTCCCAGCCTCTGTCACTATTCCCACTCTGCCCTCCTCCACCTGTCATCCCTCCTCACATGGACACATCAAACCTCCTTTCAGGATCAGTCAGTTTCTCAAAGCATCACTGTATCCGCTCTGCAGGAACATACGAGATGAGTTCAGGAAACTGCTCCTGCATCCCGGGAACGGCACTGCTCTCAGTAATATGTGGAGTGATCACTATAGAGGCATGTGTCCGATCTGCCCTGACCTCTTCTCTTCTCTCTTCCCTTCTCCTTCAGACCTTCTCACTCTCCTTTCCCTCTCCCTTCCATCCTACCCCCATCTCTCTCTCTCTCTCTGACCTCCACTCCCTCCTCTACGACTTGGTCTCACACCCATTTCCACCTTCACCTTCCCCCCCCTTTCTTTCCACTCTTGTGACAAGCCTGTTTGGTCAGTCCCTGAAATGTGGTTGAAGGTGTCCTTGCCACTGATCTAACAGCTGTCCCCCCACAGCCTGCCCAGTACCACTCCTGTCGTGTGGAAGCTTTTGCACAACCACGTCTAATAACCCTTCAGCTTGCTCCTGTCGTTGTTTGCACAGTATTTCAGTCAGTAGCAGGGCAGTTGACAGGCAAACTGCCCCTTTGCCCATGGTCCTGCTCACTGAGGGCCGTAGGTTGGCTTCGTTCATCCGACAGCTTCCTGCCCCTCTCAGGCTGCTCCGAGCCACCCAACGACCACGAGGTTTCCGCTCCTCACCAGGTGGCCTGTAATGCTGAAGCTCAGTGCCCCGCCCCGCTTCACTGGCACAGGGCACTCCTAGCGTTAAATATTAGCTTTGTTTGTCACATGTACAGTGAAACTTCGAAACACCACAAAGTGTGTCATTTGCGTCAATGACTAGCACAGTCCAAGGATTGTCCTGGGGGCAGCCCACAATTGTCTCCATTTTCCGGCATCAACATTGCATGCCCACAACTCACTAGCCCTAACTTTGGACTGTGAGATGAAACCGGAGCACCCAGAGGAAACCCATGTGGTCACGGGGAGAACATACAACCTCCTTATAGGCAGTGGCTGGAATTGAACCCCGATCGCTGGCAATGCAAAGCGTTATGTTGACTGCTACGCTACCTCCGCTGTGCTACTGTACCACCCTTCACGCATTCGTGCCCTGCAGTACGGAAGGAGGGAAGGGAGGTTGTTTCCTTTGCTCTAACTCACCTTCTTCTCTTCTCCTCGCAGCTTCCCTCAGTGTGCACCCATCTGTTCGCCAACGCCAGGTTGACCCCCAGCATGCTGCTGGCTCACAGAGGTTGGTAGAAGGTTTTAATGCTGGCCAGAGTGAATCTCTTCAGTGGAGCAACAGGGCATCTCTCCGCCGTATGCAAAGCCTTTCCCATGTGTGTCCCTGTTCTGATGTGTTTGGACCTACCTTATCCTCCTCCTGCACTCACTCCTGCTTCCATCACCTCTCCCACTATCCTTCGCTGGAAACCATTCATGACCTCCCCCCTCCTGATGTCACCGCTGGAATCCGTGTGCGAACTCGGAGTCACGGGTACTGCTCGTTTCCTTCTCTTCCTGCCTGCCTGCCTGGCTTGCTCTGACCTCCAGCTCCTGTTTAACATTTCTGATGGGGGGGTGTGTGTGTGTGTGCGCGTGCGCGCGTCTCTTTTCACTGTTCACTCACAGAGTGTGGGCATTGTTGGTAAAGCCAACGTATTGTTTGATTGTCAGTGGACCGAGATGCAGTGGAAAATCTTTGTGTGCCATGCAAGTCAAATTTAAAAGAAAGCATGCAGACCAGATGAGGAAGGATCCCAAACACGAGATTCTGCAGATGCTGGAAATCCAGAGTAACATACACAAAATGCTGGAGGAACTCAGCAGGTCAGGCAGCATCTGTGTAGAGAAATAAACAGTAGACGTTTTGAGCCTAGACCATTCATCAGGTCTTAGGGTGAGGTGCCAAAGGATTAGAGGATGGCTAATGTTATTCTGTTGTTTGAGAAAGACATTAAGAATATGCTGGGAAATTATAGGCCCATGAACCTGATATCAGTAGTGGGTTTGCATCATACACCAAGGTGCTCTCTTCAGTTACCTGATAAGGTAACTGAGTTTGTTGAATGCCTATGAGATAGCTTTTTAGAGCTGTTTGTCGTTGAGCCTACTCGGGGGTTGGGTGTTACGTAATAAACCAGAGGTGATTAGGGAGCTTAACGTAAAAGAACTCTAAGGAACCAGTGATCACAATATGATTGAGTTCAACTTGAATTTTAATAGGGAGAAAGTAAAGTCTGACATAGCAGTATTTCAGTGGAGTAAAGAAAATTAAAGTGGTATGAGAAAGTAGTTGGCTAAAGTAAATTAGGAGATGCTGGCAGGGATGACAGAAATGGTGTGAGTTTCTGGGGAAAATGAGGAAGGTGCAAGATAGATGTATTCCTAAAACAAAGAAATACTCAAATGGCAAAATAGTACAACCATGGCTGACAAGGGAAGTCAAAGCTAATGTAAAAGCAAAACAGAGGGCATACAACAAAGCAAAAATTATTGGTTAGACAGAGGATTGGGGAGCTTTTAAAAAACTACAGTGAGCAACTAAAAGAATCATTAGGAGACAAAAGGTGAAATATGAACGAACAATATCAAAGCTTTTTCAAGTATGTAAAAAAGTGGATATAGGACCACTAGAAAATGAGGCCAAAGAAATAATAATGGGGGACAAGGAGATCACAGATGAACTAGATGAGTATTTTGCATCAGTCTTCACTCTGGAAGACACTAGCAGTGTGCTAGATTAGATTATGAGGACACGCAGTCCTCTTTTATTGTCATTTAGTAATGCTTAGATGTTGAAGGGTGTGGGGGAAGAGAAGTGAGTACAGTTACTATTACAAGGGAGAAGGTGCTCAAAAATCTGAAAGAGCTAAAGGTACATAAGTCACCCAGACCAGATGAACTGCACCCTAGGGTTCTGAAATAAGTAGTGGTAGAGATTATGGAGGCATCAGTAATGATCTTTCAAAAATTAGGAGAATTAGACAGATTAGGAGAATGGGCAAGAAAGTGGCAAATGAAATACAATGTTGAAAAATGCATGGTCATACACTTTGGTAGAAGAAATAAGTGTGCAGATGATTTTCTAAATGGGGAAAAAATCCAAAAATCTGAGTTGCAAGGGGACTTGGGAGTCTTTGTGCAGAACACCCTGAAGGTTAACTTGCAGGTTGAGTCAGTGGTGAGGAAGGCAAATGCAGTGTGAGCATTCATTTCAAGAGGTCTAGAATACAAGAGCAGGGATGTGATGCTGAGGCTTTATAAGGCACTGGTGAGGCCTTACCTCGAGTATTGTGAACAGCTTTGGGATCCCCATCTTAGAAAAGATGTGCTGATATTGGAGAGGGCCCAGCAGAGGTTCACAAGGATGATTGCAGGAATGAAAGGGTAATCATACGAGGAACATTTGATGGCTCTGGGTCTGTACTTGCTGGAATTTTGCAAGAAGAGGGGTGATCTCATTGAAACCTTTCGAATGTTGAAAGGCCTGGAAATGGTAGATGTGGAAAGGATGTTTCCCATGGTGGGTGTGTCTAGGACAAGAGGTGACAGCCTCAGGATACAGGGGCATCCATTTAAAGCAGAGATGCGGAGAAACTTCTTTAGCCAGAGGGTGGAGAACTTGTGGAATTTAGCACTACAGGCAGCTGTGGAGGCTAGGTCATTGGGTGTATTTAAGAGAGAGCTTGATAGGTTCTTGATTGAATACGGCTTCAAATGTTACTAGGAGAAGGCCTGGGAGTGGGGCTGAGGAGGGGGAAAGAAAAGGATCAGCCATGATTAAATGGCGGAGCAGAATTGATAAGCCAATATCTTATGGTCTTATGGTTTTATTGGACTCTAGCATGGTGCCAAGGGAATGGAAAATTGCAAATGTCACTCTGCCCTAAGAAAGGAGGAAGGCAACAGATAGGAAACTATAGACCAGTTAGCCTGACCTCAGTGGTTGGGAAGATGTTGGAGTCAATTGCCAAGGATGAGGTGACACAGAGTAAATAGAGTATCTGGTGACACAGGACAAGATAGGACAAAGTCAGCATGGTTTCCTTAAGAGAAAACCTTGCATGACAAACCTGTTGGAATTCTTTGAGGAGATTACAGGTAGGATAGATAAAAGGGATGCAGTGGATGTTGTATATTTGGATTTTCAGAAGGCCTTTGACCAGGTGCCACACATGAGGTTGCTTACCAAGTTAAGAGCCCATGGTATTACAGGAAAGTTACTGGCATGGTTAGAGCATTGGCCGATTGGAAGGAGGCAGTGAGTGGGAATAAAAGGATCTTTGTCTGGTTGGTTGCCAGTGACTAGTGGTGTTCCACAGGGGTCAGTCTTGGAACTGCTTTTTATGCTGTATATAAATGATTTAGATGATGGAATAGGTGGTTTTGTTGCCAAGTCTGCAGATGATACAAAGATTGTTGGAAGGGCAAGTAGTGTTGGTGAAACAGGTAGCATGCAGAAGGACTTAAACAGATTAGGAGAATGGGCAAGAAAAGTGGCAAATGAAATGCAGTGTTGGAAAATGCATGGTCGTACACTTGGGTAGTAGAAATAAATGTGCGGACTATTTTATAAACTAGGAGAAAATCCAAAAATCTGAGATGCAGAGGGACTTGGGAGTCCTTTCGCAGAACACCCTAAAGGACCAGGTAGGATCTTCTCTCAGCCCCCAGTGTATGCAGCTGTGATGGTGTAGGGAGTGTCGTACTCGGACTACAGAGGGAAAGAAATGTGGAAGGGCTCCTAAATCCAAAGCTCTGGCCAAGCGATCTTCAGCTTGGGAAGATCCCATTTCCTCCAGGCACGCTGTGTCTCCAACTCCACTACCTTCGAAAACCATCTCTCGTCCTCGCGGTTCCGTACCTCTGCCTGGACCGTGTCACGCCTATCCCTTGCACTTACACTCCCCCATCGTTGGAAGTGTGCAGAGCCAAGGCTTTGCCATCTCAGGCATGGGCTGCCAAGTTATTGGAAAGTATTCTTAGGGACCAGTTATGTAAGTATTTGAATAGATAAGGACTAATTAGGGATAGTCAATATGGCTTTGTGCATGATAGGTCATGTTTAACCAATTTTAAGGAGTTTTTCAAGAAGGTTACCAGCAAAGTTGATGGAGGAAAGGCAGTGGATGTTGTCCACATGGACTTTAGCAAGGTCTCTGACAAGGTCCCACATGGGAAATTGTTCAAGGATGTTAAGTCGTTTGGTATCCAAGACGAGGTAGTAAATTGGATTAGACATTGGCTTTGCGGGGGAAGCCAGAGAGTGGTAGTAGATGGTTCCCTCTCTGACTTGAAGCCTGTGACTAGTGGTGTCAGTGCTGGGTCTGTTGTTGTTTGTCATCTATATGATCGATCAGGATGATAATGTGGTAAACTGGATCAGCGGATTTGCGGATGACACCGAGATTGGAGTCTAGTGGACAGTGAGAAAGACTATCAAAGCTTGCAGTGGGACCTGAAGCAGCTGGAAAAATGGCAGATGGAATTTAATGCGGACAAGTGTGATGTGTTGCACTTTGGAAGGACCAGCCAGGGTAGGTCTTGCATGGTGAGCGGTAGGGCACTGAGGAGTGCGATAGAACAGAGGAATCTGGGAATATAGATCTACAAGCCCTTGAACACAGCGTCACAGGTAGATAGGATCGTAAAGAAAGATTTTGCCACATTGGCCTTCATAAATCAGAGTATTGAATACAGGAGATGGAATGTTATGTTGAAGTTGTACAATACATTAGTGAGGACAAATGTGGAGTATTATGTGCAGTTCTAGTCACCTTCCTACAAGAAACATATCAGTAAGATTTAAAGAGTACAGGGAAAATTTGTAATCATGTTGCTGGGACTGAGTTATTGGGAAAGATTGAGTATCTTAGGACTGTATTCCCTAGAACATAGAAGATTGAGGGGAGATTTGATAGAGATTCTGAGGGGTATAGGATGAATGCAAGTAGGCTGTTCCCACTGAGATTAGGGGAGTTAAGGTTGAAAGATGAAATGTTTAGGTGGAATATGAGAGGCTGATTTCTTCACTCAGAGGAGGGGTGAATGCTAATCACTACTTGTGAGGTCATGCCTGATTGATGTCTAGGTTGTTCTGCATGCAAGTACGGACAGGAGTTATGAATGGGATTGAACATCGTCCGACCATCAGGAAGCAAACAGCCTCCTTCCTGATTTTACAGTGCCTATCCTTTATGAAGCTGCTGAGGATTGTTTTGTGTGTGTGCGCGCGCGCGCACGCGCGCACACATCTGTTTCTGTGCACGTGTCTGCACCCGTGACCATCACTGAAGACCGGAGGAATTCAGCAGGTCAGTCAGCATCTGTGCAAGGAAATGGACAGTGGAAGAGTCTCGGTCTGAAACATCGATGGTTCATTTCCCTCCATGCTGCTGCCCGACCTGTGGGTTCACTCCTGTAGTTTGGCTTTTAGCTATGTGTGGTTTGTGAGTGTTTGCATCCTTGTATGTATTTGAGTACATTTGTTATCGACTGGAGTGGTCACATTGCTTCTCTTAGATGTTTGAGTACGTCTGTTATCCAATAGTGTGGTCCAGTTGGAGTTGGAAACCTTACACAGTTTAGTCTGCACTGGCTGCTGTGTGGTTTTGATTTTGTTGTGTGCCTACCCTTCCCATTTTACTCTAACTTCATTCAATTTCTTACTACTTCCTCTTTCCCTGTCCCTGCTTCCACTTTCCTATCGCTCTGAGCTGTCCCTTGACAGCAGCCTTTGTTTTGGACTGGTGAGACTGCTTCCCAGTCTGGTGTGAGCAGAATGTGCTGGCCTGCCAGTTAACCGGGAGAAAAATCAGAAGGCAATTCAATGTGGGCTATTTATTCATGTTTCAGACAGTACAGAGTCATTCAAACAGCCAGCCTCCTCGATGATGTAGGAAGGCAGGGTGTGATGGGTGGGCATGTTGGCCTAACAACTATAGCATGATAGACACAAGCCATTCAAAGTCAGGTGATGCAGTGAAACTTCCAGAACTGCTAACTGGACAGAGTTGAGTCAGGGTGCTGGGGCCTGAATACATAGAAACAGAAAACCTACAGCACAATACAGGCCCTTCGGCCCACAAAGCTGTGACGAACATGTCCCTACCTTAGAAATTACTAGTGTTACCCATAGCCCTCTATTTTTCTAAGCTCCATGTACCTATCCAAAAGTCTCTTTAAAAGATCACATTCTTGCCTTCACCACCGTTGCCGGCAGCCCATTCCAGGCACTTACCGCTCTCTGAGTAAAAAAACTTACGCCTGACATCTCCTCTGTTCCTACTGCCAAAAGCTGCAAACATTCAGGTTTATTTATACGTACATTGGAATGTACAGCAAAATCTGCTGAAGGATGTCCGGGGGGTGGGGGGGGTTGCGGCCACATTCTGATGCCAACATTGCGAGCCCATGGGGCTC
The DNA here is from genome assembly GCF_030028105.1 of Mobula birostris. Lineage (NCBI taxonomy): Eukaryota > Metazoa > Chordata > Chondrichthyes > Myliobatiformes > Myliobatidae > Mobula > Mobula birostris. Next base: position 2,792,523 of record NC_092376.1, read on the forward strand.
AGCAGAACAACACAAGCTACAAACAACAGCTCACACTCACTCTCACACAGAGAGGCCTCCAGCCCAGGACAGGCTACTTCCGGGTCTCCAGTCCTTAGCCCCAGACTCACTCAAACTCGCGTCCATCGCATGTTGACTTTGGACTTAAGGCTCAAGTTCTGGGAAGTCGGTGGGGGGGTGGGGGGTGTAGTGCCAGGGAAAGCTGGGGTTGTTCTTGGAGTTCAGAGAGGTTTGCAAACTATGCCAGGTTAGCAGAAGGCATTGGAATACTAGCTCACATCCATTCTGTGCTGCGTTGGGGGCAGGCCAAGTGCCTCTGGCTGAGGGAGAATGGAGAATACCTCACATTCTTGCCTTCAATCATGAGCTGTGAAATGAACATGCAACACAAACACAGACCATGGAACACCACAACTCAGCCCATTTGATGTTATGCCAATGTTTTAACATACTCTAAGATCAATCTAACTCTTCCCTCCCACACAACTCTCCATTCTTCTATCATCCACATGCCTATCAATGAGCCTGTTAAATATCCCCGAGGTATCTGCCTCCATCACCATCCTTGGCAGTGTGCTCCACGTGCCTCTGACGTTCCCCTATACTTTCCTCCAATCACATTAAAATTATGCCCTCTCATGTTAGCCATTTCGGCCCTGGGGAAAATGTCTTTAGCTGTCCACTCTTGTACATCTCTAACAAGTCACCTCTCATCCTCCTTTGCTCCAAAGAGAAAAGCCCTGGCTCGTTCAACCTCTCCTGATAAGACATGTTCTTTATCCAAGCATCACCCTGGTAAATCCCTGCCCATGGAGATTGAATACAGAATCTAGTCGGATGTAGATTTGGAGGTTTCAGTGCCTGCCTGCTCAATCTGCTGGAGTTATTTTCAGAACTGAGGTGTTCAAGCAAAAAGTTACATTGATGCCCCTGTGATTTTTCTCTCCGGATGTGTTGGCAATTAGCCTGGAGACCACAGGATGAGCCAAGGGAGATGGCAGCCATGACTGGAAGAGTTTGCATGTGTGTATACTGCAAGAGAGGGTCAGGCCAGGCTCTGAGTCTCCTGAGGCTGTGTGACATTGTGTCAGCTGGTACCATAGTGTGACGCTGTTACAGCTCAGAGTGTTTCAGAGTTCAGTTCCAACGCTGTCTCTGTAGAGTTTGTATGTTCTCCCAATGAGCGCGTGGGTTTCCTCCGAGTGCTCCCGTTTCCTCCCACCGTCCAAAGACCTACCATATAGTAGGTTAATTGGTCATTGTAAATTATTTTGTGACTAGGCTGGGGTTAAATCGGTTGGTTGCTGGGCAGCACGGCTCGTTGGGCCACAAGGGTCTGTTCTGCACTGTATCCCTAAATAAATAAATTTCAAGAGCAGGGCAGGTGAAGGGTCTCTACCTGTCCATTTCCCTCACCAATGCTGCCTGATCCACTGACTTCCTCCAGCTCTGTGTTATATGGCTTCAGGAGGGGACTGGGCAGGTGCCAGACCACTGCACATGAAGTCATCCTCGGTAGACTTAGCAGACAACTGGAATCACACAGCACAATTCCCTAACCCTGGCACAAATGACGAGTTTTCATTGAAGAACTCGGCGCACTGCGTTGCGATGTCCCTACTTCATCCCGTGTGGGTGCCCAGCCCCTCTCCCCTCGGCAGGAGACCCTGCCTCCCTGTCCCCTCCCCGTGCCCACCCATGCCCCACTACCCCGTGTCCAGTGGTCACAGTGTCCAAGTTGGGAATTCAATTCCAGTGTCCTCCCGTGTGAGCATGGGTTTCCTCTGGATGCTACAGTTTCCTCCCACAGTCCAAGGATCTATTGGTTAGTAGGTGAATTGGTGATTGTAAATTGTCCTGTGATCAGGCTGGGGTTAAGTAGGCCTATAACTCCCCCACTATATGAAACATCCTCTCCCCATTCACTCTATCTAGGCCTTTCAACATTCGATAATGCTTCACTGAGATCCCCCTTCATTCTTCTAAACTCCAATGAGATAGCCACGTTCTCCCTGTTTGAGCCCAGTCAGTGAGGCTGAGCCTGGCCTTGCCCCAGGCTGATGGCACGGAGTTCTGAGTGTGGGGAGGACGGCTCCAATGGCTTTGTGTCGGGGGAGAGCTCTGATGGCTTTGTGTGTGGGGGGAGAGCTCCAATGGCTTTGTGTTGGGGGGGGAGCTCCGATGGTTTTGTGTGGAGGGAGAGCTCTGATGGTTTTGTGTGTGGGGGGAGAGCTCCAATGGCTTTGTGTTGGGGGGGGAGCTCCGATGGTTTTGTGTGTGGGGGGAGCTCTGATGGTTTTGTGTCGGGGGGGGAAGAGCTCCGATGGCTTTGTGTTGGGGGGAAGAGCTCCGATGGTTTTGTGTGTGGGGGGAGCTCCGATGGCTTTGTATGGGGGGGGGAAGCTCTGATGGTTTTGTGTGGAGGGGGAGCTCTGATGGTTTTGTGTGGGGGGAGAGCTCTGATGGCTTTGTGTGTGGGGGGAGAGCTCCAATGGCTTTGTGTTGGGGGGGGGAGCTCCGATGGTTTTGTGGGGGGGAGAGCTCCGATGGTTTTGTGTGTGGGGGGAGAGCTCCAATGGCTTTGTGTTGGGGGGGGAGCTCCGATGGTTTTGTGTGTGGGGGGAGCTCTGATGGTTTTGTGTCGGGGGGGGAGCTCCGATGGCTTTGTGTCGGGGGGGGAGCTCCGATGGCTTTGTGTGGGGAGGGGGAGCTCCGATGGCTTTGTGGGGGGGGGAGCTCCGATGGTTTTGTGTGTGGGGGGAGCTCCGATGGTTTTGTGTGTGGGGGGAGCTCCGATGGTTTTGTGGGGGGGGGAGCTCTGATGGCTTTGTGTAGGGGGAGAGCTCCGATGGTTTTGTGTGGGGGGAGAGCTCCGATGATGGCTTTGTGTCGGGGGAGAGCTCCGATGGTTTTGTGTGGGGGGAGAGCTCCGATGATGGCTTTGTGTCGGGGGGGGAGCTCCGATGGCTTTGTGTCGGGGGAGAGCTCCGATGGTTTTGTGTGGGGGGAGAGCTCCGATGGCTTTGTGTCGGGGGAGAGCTCCGATGGTTTTGTGTGGGGGGAGAGCTCCGATGATGGCTTTGTGTGGGGGGAGAGCTCCGATGGCTTTGTGTGGGGGGGAGAGCTCCGATGGCTTTGTGTGGGGGGAGAGCTCCGATGGTTTTGTGTGTGGGGGGAGAGCTCCGATGATGGCTTTGTGTGGGGGGAGAGCTCTGATGGCTTTGTGTCGGGGGAGAGCTCCGATGGTTTTGTGTGTTGGGGGGGGAGCTCCGATGGCTTTGTGTGGGGGGGGAGAGCTCCGATGATGGCTTTGTGTCGGGGGAGAGCTCCAATGGCTTTGTGTGTGGGGGGAGAGCTCCGATGATGGCTTTGTGTGGGGGGAGAGCTCTGATGGCTTTGTGTCGGGGGAGAGCTCCGATGGTTTTGTGTGTTGGGGGGGGAGCTCCGATGGCTTTGTGTGGGGGGGGAGAGCTCCGATGATGGCTTTGTGTCGGGGGAGAGCTCCAATGGCTTTGTGTAGGGGGGGAGCTCCAATGGCTTTGTGTGGGGGGAGAGCTCCGATGGTTTTGTGTCGGGGGGGAGAGCTCCGATGATGGCTTTGTGTCGGGGGAGAGCTCCAATGGCTTTGTGTAGGGGGGGAGCTCCGATGGTTTTGTGTGTGGGGGGAGAGCTCCGATGGTTTTGTGTCGGGGGGGAGCTCCGATGGTTTTGTGTGTGGGGGGAGCTCCGATGGTTTTGTGTGGGGGGAGAGCTCCGATGATGGCTTTGTGTCGGGGGAGAGCTCCGATGGCTTTGTGTGGGGGGAGAGCTCCGATGGCTTTGTGTAGGGGGGGAGCTCCGATGGTTTTGTGTGTGGGGGGAGAGCTCCGATGATGGCTTTGTGTGGGGGGAGAGCTCTGATGGCTTTGTGTCGGGGGAGAGCTCCGATGGTTTTGTGTGTTGGGGGGGGAGCTCCGATGGCTTTGTGTGGGGGGGGAGAGCTCCGATGATGGCTTTGTGTCGGGGGAGAGCTCCAATGGCTTTGTGTAGGGGGGGAGCTCCAATGGCTTTGTGTGGGGGGAGAGCTCCGATGGTTTTGTGTCGGGGGGGAGAGCTCCGATGATGGCTTTGTGTCGGGGGAGAGCTCCAATGGCTTTGTGTAGGGGGGGAGCTCCGATGGTTTTGTGTGTGGGGGGAGAGCTCCGATGGTTTTGTGTCGGGGGGGAGCTCCGATGGTTTTGTGTGTGGGGGGAGCTCCGATGGTTTTGTGTGGGGGGAGAGCTCCGATGATGGCTTTGTGTCGGGGGAGAGCTCCGATGGCTTTGTGTGGGGGGAGAGCTCCGATGGCTTTGTGTAGGGGGGGAGCTCCGATGGTTTTGTGTGTGGGGGGAGAGCTCCGATGGTTTTGTGGGGGGGGGAGCTCCGATGGCTTTGTGTCGGGGGAGAGCTCCGATGGCTTTGTGTGGGGGGGGGGAGCTCCGATGGCTTTGTGTTGGGGGGGGAGCTCCGATGGTTTTGTGTGTGGGGGGAGAGCTCCGATGGTTTTGTGGGGGGGGGAGCTCCGATGGCTTTGTGTCGGGGGAGAGCTCCGATGGCTTTGTGTGGGGGGGGGGAGCTCCGATGGCTTTGTGTCGGGGGAGAGCTCCGATGGCTTTGTGTAGGGGGGGAGCTCCGATGGCTTTGTGTGGGGGGAGAGCTCCGATGGTTTTGTGTGTGGGGGGAGCTCCGATGGTTTTGTGTGTGGGGGGAGCTCCGATGGTTTTGTGTGTGGGGGGGGGAGCTCCGATGGTTTTGTGTGTGGGGGGAGAGCTCCGATGGCTTTGTGTGGGGGGGGGAGCTCCGATGGCTTTGTGTGGGGGGAGAGCTCCGATGGCTTTGTGTTGGGGGAGAGCTCCGATGGTTTTGTGTCGGGGGAGAGCTCCGATGGCTTTGTGTAGGGGGGGAGCTCCGATGGCTTTGTGTGGGGGGAGAGCTCCGATGGTTTTGTGTGTGGGGGGAGCTCCGATGGTTTTGTGTGTGGGGGGAGCTCCGATGGTTTTGTGTGTGGGGGGGGGAGCTCCGATGGTTTTGTGTGTGGGGGGAGAGCTCCGATGGCTTTGTGTGGGGGGGGGAGCTCCGATGGCTTTGTGTGGGGGGAGAGCTCCGATGGCTTTGTGTTGGGGGAGAGCTCCGATGGTTTTGTGTCGGGGGGGGAGCTCCGATGGTTTTGTGTCGGGGGGGGGAGCTCCGATGGTTTTGTGTGTGGGGGGGGGAGCTCCGATGGCTTTGTGTGGGGGGAGAGCTCCGATGGCTTTGTGTGTGGGGGGAGAGCTCCGATGATGGCTTTGTGTGGGGGGAGAGCTCCGATGGCTTTGTGTCGGGGGAGAGCTCCGATGGCTTTGTGTGGGGGGAGAGCTCCGATGGTTTTGTGTCGGGGGGGAGCTCCGATGATGGCTTTGTGTGTGGGGAGCTCCAATGGCTTTGTGTAGGGGGGGAGCTCCGATGGTTTTGTGTGTGGGGGGAGCTCCGATGGTTTTGTATGGGGGGAGCTCCGATGGCTTTGTGTCGGGGGAGAGCTCCGATGGTTTTGTGTGGGGGGAGAGCTCCGATGGCTTTGTGTCGGGGGGGAGCTCCGATGGCTTTGTGTCGGGGGGGAGCTCCGATGGCTTTGTGTGGGGGGGGAGAGCTCCGATGATGGCTTTGTGTGGGGGGAGAGCTCCAATGGCTTTGTGTGTGGGGGAGAGCTCCGATGGCTTTGTGTGGGGGGGGGAGCTCCGATGGCTTTGTGTCAGGGGAGAGCTCCGATGGCTTTGTGTGGGGGGAGAGCTCCGATGGCTTTGTGTGTGGGGGGAGAGCTCCGATGGTTTTGTGTGGGGGGAGAGCTCCGATGGCTTTGTGTGTGGGGGGAGAGCTCCAATGGCTTTGTGTGGGGGGAGAGCTCCGATGGTTTTGTGTGTGGGGGGAGCTCCGATGGTTTTGTGTGTGGGGGGAGCTCCGATGGTTTTGTGTGTGGGGGGGGAGCTCCGATGGTTTTGTGTGTGGGGGGAGAGCTCCGATGGCTTTGTGTGGGGGGGGGAGCTCCGATGGTTTTGTGTGTGGGGGGAGAGCTCCGATGATGGCTTTGTGTGGGGGGAGAGCTCCGATGGTTTTGTGTGGGGGGAGAGCTTCGATGGCTTTGTGTGTGGGGGGGAGAGCTCCAATGGCTTTGTGTCGGGGGAGAGCTCCGATGGTTTTGTGTGTGGGGGGAGCTCCGATGGTTTTGTGTGTGGGGGGAGCTCCGATGGTTTTGTGTGTGGGGGGGGGAGCTCCGATGGTTTTGTGTGTGGGGGGAGAGCTCCGATGGCTTTGTGTGGGGGGGGGAGCTCCGATGGTTTTGTGTGTGGGGGGAGAGCTCCAATGGCTTTGTGTGTGGGGGGAGCTCCGATGGTTTTGTGTGTGGGGGGAGAGCTCCGATGATGGCTTTGTGTGGGGGGAGAGCTCCGATGGCTTTGTGTCGGGGGAGAGCTCCGATGGCTTTGTGTGGGGGGAGAGCTCCGATGGTTTTGTGTCGGGGGGGAGCTCCGATGATGGCTTTGTGTGTGGGGAGCTCCAATGGCTTTGTGTAGGGGGGGAGCTCCGATGGTTTTGTGTGTGGGGGGAGCTCCGATGGTTTTGTATGGGGGGAGCTCCGATGGCTTTGTGTCGGGGGAGAGCTCCGATGGTTTTGTGTGGGGGGAGAGCTCCGATGGCTTTGTGTGGGGGGAGAGCTCCGATGGCTTTGTGTGTGGGGGGAGAGCTCCGATGGTTTTGTGTGGGGGGAGAGCTCCGATGGCTTTGTGTGTGGGGGGAGAGCTCCAATGGCTTTGTGTGGGGGGAGAGCTCCGATGGTTTTGTGTGTGGGGGGAGCTCCGATGGTTTTGTGTGTGGGGGGAGCTCCGATGGTTTTGTGTGTGGGGGGGGAGCTCCGATGGTTTTGTGTGTGGGGGGAGAGCTCCGATGGCTTTGTGTGGGGGGGGGAGCTCCGATGGTTTTGTGTGTGGGGGGAGAGCTCCGATGATGGCTTTGTGTGGGGGGAGAGCTCCGATGGTTTTGTGTGGGGGGAGAGCTTCGATGGCTTTGTGTGTGGGGGGGAGAGCTCCAATGGCTTTGTGTCGGGGGAGAGCTCCGATGGTTTTGTGTGTGGGGGGAGCTCCGATGGTTTTGTGTGTGGGGGGAGCTCCGATGGTTTTGTGTGTGGGGGGGGGAGCTCCGATGGTTTTGTGTGTGGGGGGAGAGCTCCGATGGCTTTGTGTGGGGGGGGGAGCTCCGATGGTTTTGTGTGTGGGGGGAGAGCTCCAATGGCTTTGTGTGTGGGGGGAGCTCCGATGGTTTTGTGTGTGGGGGGAGCTCCGATGGTTTTGTGTGTGGGGGGGGGAGCTCCGATGGTTTTGTGTGTGGGGGGGAGAGCTCCGATGGTTTTGTGTGTGGGGGGAGAGCTCCAATGGCTTTGTGTCGGGGGGGGAGCTCCGATGGTTTTGTGTGTGGGGGGGGGAGCTCCGATGGCTTTGTGTGGGGGGAGAGCTCCGATGGCTTTGTGTCGGGGGAGAGCTCCGATGGCTTTGTGTTGGGGGAGAGCTCCGATGGTTTTGTGTGTGGGGGGAGAGCTCCGATGATGGCTTTGTGTGGGGGGAGAGCTCCGATGGCTTTGTGTCGGGGGAGAGCTCCGATGATGGCTTTGTGTCGGGGGGGAGAGCTCCGATGATGGCTTTGTGTAGGGGGGGAGCTCCGATGGTTTTGTGTGTGGGGGGAGAGCTCCGATGGTTTTGTGGGGGGGGAGCTCCGATGGCTGTGTGTGGGGGGGGAGAGCTCCGATGGTTTTGTGGGGGGGGGAGAGCTCTGATGGTTTTGTGTGGGGGGGGTGAGCTCCGATGGCTTTGTGTGGGGGGGGAAGCTCTGATGGTTTTGTCTGGGGGGAGAGCTCCGATGGCTTTGAGTGGGGAGGCACCAAATGACAGTGAATACATCGTGCCTGATGATGGTTTACTGCAGCATTCCCCGCTGAACCTCTGACCCATGGGACGTTGTTTGTCACAGGTCAGACGAGTTTCAGTTTGGGTTTGTGCCTTAAGGAGGGTTCGGATTCATATGTCCCAAAGCAATGAAGAGGTTCTTTGAAGACACGGCTTGGCATTCATTCATAATCCCTAAGTAAGAATTGTAAGGATTTGAGGATTTGTTCTAAGAAAATTGAGGAATTTGTGATTGACACATGACTATCTGTGCCAGGTCCTCTCTGCTTGAGAAGTGGTCTGTGTCACACTCCCCAAGGTGTGAGGTCACTTTCTTCACACACCCTCCCTTCCCCCTGCACAGTGCTGAGCCAGTCAGCTAACACTGCAGCTGAGAGTAAAAGCTGAAGCATGGCCGTTGGCCGAAGTGACATCCTGTGCCACGGTCCTGACAGATGGTCAGTGGTCAGACAGTGCTCCCTCCCATTCTCTTCCCACAGGGATTTAAGCCATTCTGCTTCCAGGTGTTAATTAGCGTTGCGGCGTGGAAGGTGTTGTGCTTGGGCCTGATGTACCCTCCCATTCTCTTCCCACAGGGACTTAAACCACTCCGATTCAGAATCTTCCATTTCCCAGTGCAGTGATCTGCAGCGCCTTCCTGCTTTGTCAAGCTCTCTGGGCAGCCTGCCACACAGCTCTGGGTCACGGTCAATGCTGTCCAAGCCTTCCTGCCTGCTGAAACTGACGGAGGAGATCACCCCTTCACCAAGCATGGCCTTGGACTTAAATACCCCCAGCCCGAATGGCAGCAGCAAGCAGGGTGACTCGCTCAGCAGCATGTACTCCGAGAGCATCCCGGACAGTCCCATGGGCAGCCGGCCGCCCTACCCCGGCCGAGGTCTGGAAAAGTCAGCCAGCCTGGGTGAGATCCACCGGGGGACCGAGGGGTCAGCCATCAGCCCATCTGAGTCCTCGCGCTCCCTCAGCCCCACCTCCACTGAACCCGAGGCCCCGGCCGCCGACAGCCGGAATGGAGCCAAGATCACCAAGATCCCGCAGCTGGCCTCCAGGAAATCCCCAATGGAGGAGGACAGTACATCCACCGGTGAAGAAACGGAGCCCAACCCCGGCAAGAAGAAGCCTGGCTTCAAACTCTTCAAGAAAAAGAACAAGTAGACAAGGACGGGCGGGGAAGACGTGGTGAGCCGGCCGAATCTGAACTGGGAGAGGCCCCATCTTGGCGCATTCTCCACCCAGGCCCTGGCCAAAGTGATTTGTTAGCAGCCTCTGTTCCCGGGGAGTGGATTTTATTTAATCTTATTTATTTTACAGACTGGTGTTCATATTCCGGTGGCTAGAGCAGAGAGGGCTTCATGCTGTGTGGGCCCTCGCACCCTCTCCCCCAATCTTGCTGCATGCATTCTCTTCCAGTGCTAGTGTCCATCCCTCCGTGACCCCCCCCCCCGCCCACCCGCCCAAAGCCTGAGCTGCATCAGACCAGTAATGCACGTGCAAGCTTCCGCAAAAAAAACAAAAGCAAAAAACACCCCTCTGGGAGCTTCGATTAAGGTTTGAAGATGAATAACCAAGGGAGAAGCTTTTTAGACTGTAACCTGGCAGATTACCTGGAGTCAGCAGCTTTCCTGTCCTCTGTGGGATGTGGTGGGTTGGGGAGTGATCTGCCCTGCTCAGTCCTCAGCTTTCTACACCGAAACTGCGCACAGTCACGTTTGGTTTCAAAGGTGCAGATTGATGAGTAGCGCTGGAGGCTGCCAAAACCCCCATGTTCACACCTCCTCAGGCTGTACTGAAAACAGATCAGGGATAGGACCCACTGGCTCACCCAGCCGTCACTGTCAGTAATACACACTGTCAATCTCTCACCCCCATTCCCTGTGCTGTCACTCTCTCACCCTCACTTTCCACACCATCACTCTCTCACACTCACTATTAATCTCTCTCTAAACCCTCACTATAGAGTGTTATTCCCTCTTTAACCACTTACTCCAGCGTTATTCCCTCTCTAACCCCTCACTCCACAATGTTATTCTCTCTCTAACTCCTCACTCCACAATGTTAATTTCTCTCTAACCCCTCACTCCACAGTGTTAATCTCTCTCTAACCCCTCATTCCACAGTGTTAATCTCTCTCTCACCCCTCACTCCACAGTGTTAATCTCTCTCTAACCCCTCGTTCCACAGTGTTAATCTCTCTCTAGCCCCTCACTCCACAGTGTTAATCTCTCTCTAACCCCTCGTTCCACAGTGTTAATCTCTCTCTAGCCCCTCACTCCACAGTGTTAATCTCTCTCTAACCCCTCGTTCCACAGTGTTAATCTCTCTCTAGCCCCTCACTCCACAGTGTTATTCTCTCTCTACCATTAATCCCCACCCCATTGCTCTGTCTGTCTCTAACCCTGCTCATCACCCACTACCCGTGCTGCTGTTACCTGGGCTAACGTATGCCATGCCTGCACGTCTTCACACTCTGCCCCAGGGGTTACTCGGTCTTTGTGGTTGAAAGAATTACTGATCTATTTTTGAAGCCTCTGCCAATAACCGGACTATTTGGACTGTATCCTGGTAACATCAGTAGCCCGGGGTGCGAGTTCTCCACGGGAGCCTGGGCCTGAGCCCCAGCCCGGCTCGGATCCACCTTTGCTCTGGATTTGTTGCGAGCTGCCCGACATGGGGCCCTGACGGCTCCCAAACGTTGTCGCTGACGTGACATTGCATTTGAAGGGCTACAAGCTGAGAGCCAGTGTGTGAGTCTGTCTTTCTGCCTGCCTACATCTGTGCTGCATGTGTGATCTGATACAATCAGTGTAGCGTTGCTGCTGTCAGGAAGCCTTCGGTTCTGGGCCACGCGGTGACTCCCTGCCAGCTCAGCGTCCTGTCGGTGACTGAATCCCGAGACACACCTCAAAGAGACGGATGTATCGTCAGTGCGAGGCCGGCTGCGGGCTGCCGACTCCTCTTCTGAATGGAGAGGCAGAGAAGTGGGATAATCTGCCAGTGGAGTGGACTGCACAGAAATCGAACTGGGAATCCCGCGTGTGTGCGTTCCGAGGGTTCTGCTAATGCACCTTAAGCATTTCAATATGTGTTGTGTGGTTTCTTGAGTGTTTGTGCAGCATGTTTTCTGGGCGGCTCCAGTGCTCTGGCCAGTCGCGGTCACAAGGAGAGCTGCCGGTGTTTTCACATACCAAACCTGTTAAATGTCTTTGCTTTGTAACGAGTGGTTGGGATGGTGATTGGGGGATTCAGTGGTCAGGCTCTGTTGGAGCCAGGGGTGGGGGTGACATGTTGCTTCCTGTTGTCATTGCATGCCGAGATGCTGTTGTGTGTAGACTGCATGCTGAAAGGACCCAACCCCTCCCTAATCCAGATCGTGGGCTCCTGATTGTTGAGTAGGCTGACTGCCCAGTCCAGTCCCAAGTCTGTCCCCACCACCCCCTGCCTCATCTGCCCCAGGAGCAAGCCAGGGTTACCCAGGGGGAAGCATGTGTCCAGCCATGGGTTTAATGGTGTTTGCCGCCACATGACCAAAGACCAGCCCTCCCAGTGGCCGAGTAGCACCCTCAGTTTCTTCCCATCTCTCTCTTGCACCACCCAGACCACTTCCTGTCCTCAGGCCAGTTGAGTGACTGCCTGAATCCTCCTCACCCCCACCTATAATATTTCCCCTGTTCCTGCTCACCACCACTGGGCACCCTTTCCCCACACCAGACTTTCCTCTGTCTCTGAACCCTCCTAGTACAGACCCTCTGTCTGATGTCCACCCTCTCCCTCCCTCCCAGAGCCCGCTCACTCACTCTGTTGTAGGCTGTTTCCTTGCCCTCTTCTGCCTGTGTGTGTACTCTCGTGGTCAAAGCAACCTGTGTGGGCACCTGCCTACAGTGTACCTCTCCTGTGTGAGTGAGTGTGTGTGTGTGTGTGCGCGCGCTCTCGTGAAGTTAAAGCAACCTGTGTGGGCACCTCCCTGCCAGCCAGCAGCCTGCCCGCGGTGTACCTCTCCTGTGTGTGGCATGCCCAGGAGCCGGGAACCCTTCACTGATGCTGTGTGTAATTTTCTAGACAAATGAAACAATTGCCTTCTCAACGTTCAACTGCTCCATCTCATTCTTTTTTTAAAGAGGAACATCTTTATTGAGCAATGGTGAATGATATTTACCGGTCAGCATACCGTGTGCACCTAGATGTTCTGCAATAGCAGCCCACTCACCACAGCAGACGATGGAGACACCCCCACATCCCACACCTCTGACACCCAGTACGGTCTCCAACCCTCAATATCGTTTGTGTTTATTTACTGTTCAAGATGGTGTGTCTGACCCTGGGAGTGTGTGATGGGTTGGTGTGGAGGGAGATTCACTCTGTGTCTGACCCCGGGAGTGTGTGATGGGACGGTGTGGAGGGAGCTTCACTCTGTGTCTGACCCTGGGAGTGTGTGGAGGGAGATTCTCTCTGTGTCTAACCCCGGGAGTGTGTGATGGGACAGTGTGGAGGGAGCTTCACTTTGTGTCTGACCCTGGGAGTGAGTGATGGGACAGTGTGGAGGGAGATTCACTCTGTGTCTGACCCCGGGAGTGTGTGATGGGACAGTGTGGAGGGAGCTTCATTCTGTGTCTGACCCCAGGAGTGTGTGATGGGACAGTGTGGAGGGAGCTTCACTTTGTGTCTGACCCTGGGAGTGAGTGATGGGACAGTGTGGAGGGAGATTCACTCTGTGTCTGACCCCGGGAGTGTGTGATGGGGCGGTGCAGAGGGAGCTTCACTTTGTGTCTGACCCCGGGAGTGTGTGATGGGACGGTGTGGAGGGAACTTTACTCTGTGACTGACCCTGGGAGTGTGTGATGGGACAGTGTGGAGGGAGCTTTACTCTGTGACTGACCCTGGGAGTGTGTGATGGGACAGTGTGGAGGGAGTTTCACTCTGTGTCTGACCCTGGGAGTGTGCAATGGGACGGTGTGGAGGGAGATTCATTCTGTGTCTGATGGGACAGTGTGGAGGGAGATTCACTCTGTGTCTGATGGGACAGTGTGGAGGGAGATTCCCTCTGTGTCTGACCCTGGGAGTGTCTGACGGGACAGTATGGAGGGAGCTTTACTCTGTGTCTGACCCCAGGAGTGTGTGGTTCGATAGTAGATAGGGAGCTTCGCTGTGACTTTGTGATGGGACTGTGTGGAGCAAGCTTCACTGCCTGACCATAAGACCTAGGAGCAGAATGATGCATTTCAGCCTACCAATTCTGCTCTGTTGTCCCATCCCAGCTGATCTATTATCTTTAACCCATTAATCAGGAACCTATCAATTTCCACTTTAAATATACCCAATGACTTAACCTCCACAGCCGTCTGTGGCAATGAATTCCACAGATTCACCACTCCCTGGCTAAATAAATTCCTCCTCATCGCCATTCTAAAGAGGCGTCCTCAGCAGGTCAGGCAGCATCCGTGGAAATGATGAGTCAATGTTTCCACGGATGCTGCCCGACCTGCTGAGTTCCTCCAGCGTGTTGTGAGTGTTGCTTTGATCCCAGCATCTGCAGATTATTTTGTGTTAAAGAGGCGTCCTGCTACACTGAGTCTGTACTCTCCCTATGATAGGAGCATTCTCTGCATACCCACTTTATCTATGCCTTTCCATAGTCGAAAGGTTTCAATGAAATTCCCACTCACTCTTCTAAACTCTAGCAAGTACAGGCCTGGAGATGTCAAACAGTCCTCATACATTAATCCTTTCATTCCTCTCGAGAATGGCATCTGGATCCTCTCCAATGTCGGCACATCCGTTCTTAGATAAGGGGCCTAAAGCTGCTGTCAAAATATCCAAGGGTAGACTGACCAATGCCTTATAAAGGTTCAGTATTACATCCTTTTATATTCCAGTTCTTTTGAAATGTACGTGCCTTCCTCATCACAGACTCAACTGGCAAGTTAACCTTTAGGAAATCCTGCAGTAGGACTCCCGGGTCCCTTTGCACCTCTGAGTTTTGAATTTGCTCCCCATTTAAAAAATAGTCTCTGCTTTTATTCTTTCTACTAAAGTGCAGGACCATACACTTCCCAACACTATTCAATCTGCCACTTCTTTGCCCATTTTCCTAATCTGTCTAAGTCCTTCTGCAGACAGTCTGTTTCCTGAACACCACCTATCTTTGTATTGTCCACAAACCTGCACAAGTCCATCAGTTCCATCATCCAAAGCATATAACATGGAAAGAAGTTCCATCACTGAACTCCTGTGGCACACCACTAGTCGCTGGCAAACAACCAGAAAAGGCCCCCTTTATTCCCACTCTTTGCCTCCTGCCAGCCAATCTTTTAAACATCATGGTATCTTTCTTGTAATGCCATGAGCTCTTGTTTGGCAGCCTCATCTGTGGCACCTAGTCAATGTATTTTGAAAGTCCAAATATACCACATCCACTGACTCTCCTTTGTCTATCCTACTTGTTATTTCCTCAAAGAATTCCAACAGATCTGTCAGTCAAGATTTTCCCTTGGCCTATTTTATTATGTGCCTCCAAGTACCCTGGAATTTCATCCTTAATAATGGACTGCAATGTCTTACCACCCACTGAAGTAAGACTAACTGGCCTATAATTTCCTTTTTTCTGCCTCCCTCCTTAAAGAGTGGGGTGACTTTTGCAATTTTCCAATCCTCTGGAACTATGCCAAAATCTAGCGATTCTAGAAAGATCATTACTAATGCCACCACAATCTCTTCAGCTACTTCTTTGAGAAGCCTGCGTGTAATCCAACAGAGCCAGGTGACTTACGTACCTTCAGAATTTTCAGTTCCTCAAGCACCTTCTCCCTCGTGATAGCAACTATGTTCACCTCTGTCATCTGACACCCTCAAACTCCCAGCATACTATTTGTATCTTTCACAGTGAAGACTGATGTAAGATACTTACTAAATGACCCTGGGAGTGTGTGATGGGACTGTGTGGAGGGAGCTTCGGTCTGTGTCTGACCCCGGGAGTGTGTGATGGGACTGTGTGGAGGGAGCTTCGGTCTGTGTCTGACCCCGGGAGTGTGTGATGGGACAGGCTGGAGGGAGCTTCACTCTGTGTCTGACCCTGGGAGTGTGTGATGGGATGGTGTGGAGGGAGCTTCGGTCTGTGTCTGACCCCGGGAGTGCGTGATGGGACGGTGGAGAGGGAGTTTCACTCTGTGTCTGACCCCGGGAGTGTGTGATGGGATGGTGAGGAGGGAGCTTCACTCTGTGTCTGACCCCGGGAGTGTGTGATGGGACAGTGTGGAGGGAGTTTCACTCTGTGTCTGACCCCAGGAGTGTGTGATGGGACAGTGTAAATGACAACAATGGATGTACAGAGTCTGTATGTGGGTGGTGCATGCCGATCCCTGTAGACTGTGACCTATTTTCCTTCCGGGACTGCTTGTGCAGGGTCTTGTTGCTGGCTGCACCAGTGGTGTCCTCAGCATGGTACCACAGCTAGACAGGAGGGTTTGTGTGACCTGTTTCCTTCACCTGGGCTTTGGATGGGGCCCAGAAAGTCACAGCCCTTCTCGGTCCCTTTTTCCATCTGTTTGTCAAATGCATCCTTTAGAGGGGTGGGAATGGTCAAATGTCTTACCCTGGGGAGCATAAGGACCATAGAATACAGAGCAGTACAGACCCTTTGGTTCATGATGATGAGCCAACCTTGTAACCTACTCCAAGATCAGCCTGACCCTCTTCTCCCACATAACCCTCCATTTTATTTTCATCCATCTGCCCAAGAGTCTCTTAAATGTCCCTAACATATCTGCTTCTGCACCACTCGCTGAGTAAAACAACCCACCTCTGACATCCCCCCTATACCCAATCACCTAAAATGGATGTCCTCTCCTATTAGCCATTTGCCACCCGGGGAAAAGGCTGTCTACTCTCTATGCCTGTTCACGTCGTGTACTCTATCAAGTCATCCCTCATCCTCCATTCCAAAAATAAAAGCGCTAACTTACTTAACCTCTCCTCGTAAGGCATACTGTCTACTCCAGGCAGCATCCTGGTAAGTCTCCCCTGCGCCCTCTCTAAAGCTTCCACATTCTTCCTATAATGAGGCGACCGGAACTGAACACATTATTCCAAGTGTGATCTAACCAGAGTTTCATAGAGCCGCAACATTACCTCACGGCTCTTGAATTCAGTCCCCCAACTAATGAAGGCCAACACACCGTACGCTTTCTTAACTACACAATCAACTTGTGCTGCACCTTTGAGGGATCTGTTGAGGTGGACATCTGTCGGGGGATCTGTTCCTCCACACTGTCATTAACCCTGCATTCCGGGAAGGATGGAGAAATGTTTTTTTTTTGCCTCGGGAGGAGGTGGTGCACCGGGGAAGGAAGTGAGTGTTGGGAGGGGGAGGTCTCTTGCTCCCTCCTACCGTCTCCCTCACTGATCTCTCCTCCAACCTTCCTTCCTCTCACTGTCGAGGAAAGAAAAGGCAATATTTGTAAAATGGAGTAAAAGCAAACTGTAAGATTCCTCAATTTCTGTACAAGTCTTTCCACCTCTCTAACAGCAATGCATGGAAGCAATAAATTGTTCAACTGTAAAGCGGTGAGTTCTCTCCCTGTGATTTTTGGCGTCCGACGCACCAGTGGACAGTCCTGTGGCTCTCAGTCGCCCATTACCGCTTCTCGGGAGTGATGATGCTCCGATCACGGTCCGAGCCTGCCGCCTAGCGTCAGCTCTCTGCTCACACAGAAAGCCGGCAGCCGCAAATCTCCCTCTCCCTTGGCGTGAGGAAAGTGATTTGGCCAATTCTTCAACCCACTGTCCAACGCACTTTCGAAAGGCGAGCACCTTCGCTCCGTCCGCCGCAGAAGGCAAGATGTCCCGGTGGCCGCCCATTTCAACCTCGCATTCCCATTCCGATTACTGTCCATGGACTCCTCAACAGCCACCATAAGGCCACTCTCAGGTAGAAGGAGAAACTCCTTATATTCCGTATGGATAACCTCCAAACTGATGATATGGACATTAATTTCTCCAACTTCCACTAATTTCTCCTCCTCCTTGCTCTTTCCATTCCCTTTTCTGTTCCGCGGTCACTCCTTCTCACCTCCCCCTGGTTCCTCTCCTCTCTTCCTCTCTCCCATGGTCGATTCTCCTATCAGGTCTCTTCCATCTATCACCTTCCAGCGGCTCACTTCATCCTCCCACCCGCCTTCCGTCTCACCTACTTTCTTTCCAGTCCTGAAGGAGGGTTTCAGTCCAAAAGCTTGACTGTTTATTCATTTCCATAGATGCTGCCTGGCCTGCTGAGTTCCTCCAGAGTTTTGGGTGCGTGTTATTCTGCATTTCCAGCTTCTGCAGAATCTTGTGTTTCTCCGAATGCTCACTCACTGTCCACATTTTCTGTGTTGGCACTGGTTATTCCACCTGCTCATTTCCTAATTCTTCCCGGCTACTGTTTGATTTCCGTCACCACCTCTCTCACATTTTCCCCCTCCTCCTCACCCTTTCTGCTCCCGGGAGAGGGGAACAGCCCTTGAAACAGAGCAGACGGCCCAGGATATCCCTGCGGCTAAAATGTTCCCCTCAATCTTCTCTTCATTTCCACAGCCCTGACTGCCCCAGGCTAGCTTCCAGACAACACCAGGTAAATATGAGATCACATCCACCCTGGGATTACAGGAGAGAGGTAATCAAAAGCAACAGACATGGAATTGGTTAGTTATTGTTATATGTACCAAGATACAATGAAAAGCTTGTCACCATCAGGTTTATTATCACGGTTCTGAGGTTTGTTGTTAGCCGCAGGAGTACAGTGCAAGACCAGAATTATTATAAATTATAACAAGGATCTATAGAAGAACAATTAGTGCATAAAGAAAGCTGGTGTTCATAAACAGTTCAGAAATCAGAAGGCGGAGGGTAGAAACTGGTCATGAATCTCTGAGTGTGGGTACATGTGTGCAGCACAGGTAAAAAGTAAACAACACAATGTCCTAGTCATAGAACTACAGCACAGAAACAGATCCTTCAGCCCCCCTAGTCCATAATCTGCCCAGTCCCACTGACCTGCACCTGGACCATAACCCTCCACATCCCTCCCATCCATGTACCTATCCAATTTCTTTTAAACTTTGAAATCGAACCCCCATCACCACTTCTGTTAGCAGCTCGTTCCACACACCCTTAGTGAAGATGTTCTTAAACATTTCACCTTTCACCCTTAACCTCTAGTTATAATCCCACCCAACCCCAGTGGGAAAAGCCTGCTGCCATTTAACCTATCTAAACTCCCCATAATTTCCTATAAATCTATCAAGTGAAACACCTTAGTAGGGAACCTTGGTTTTCAAGAGATAGTGTGGCATTGGTTAAGAGAAAAAAGGAGGTGCATAGCAGGTATAGGCAGGTAGGAACAAATGAGGTGCTTATGAGGTATAAGAAATGCAAGAGAACACTTAAAAAAGGAATTGGGGAGGCTAAAAGAAGACATGAATTTGCTCTAGCAGACAAGGTGAAGGAGAATCAGAATCTGTTTTATTATCACCGGCATGTGTTGTAACATTTGTTAATTTAGCCTAAGGGATTCTACAGATTTGTTAAGAACAAAAAGATTGCAAGGGACAAAGTTGGTCCCCCTGAAAGACCTGAATGCTAATCCATGTGTGGAGCCAAAACAGATGGGGAACAATTTTTTTGCATCTGTATTTACTCAGGAGACCGATGCAGTGTCTAGAGGCAAAGTGGTATCAACTTTTCAGATTACAGAAGAGGAGGTGTTTGCTACCCGGAGGCAAATCAGGGTGGATAAATCCTCATGTTCTGACAAGATGTTCCCTCAGACCCTATGGGAGACAAGTGCAGAAATTGCCAGGGCCCCAGCAAAGACATTTAAAACATTCTTAACAACAGGAGAGGTACCAGAGAATTGAAGGATAACCAATGTTGTTCTGCTGTTTAAAAATGGTCTAAACATAAACCAAGACATTTCAGGCCGGTGAGTCTGACATCAGTGTAGGAAAGTTATTGGAAGGTATTCTAGGGGTCCAGATATATAAGTGTTTGGATAGATATGGACTGATTTAGGATCACGCACAAAATGCTGGAGGAACGCAACAGGCCAGGCAGCATCTATGGAAAAAAAGTACAGTTGACGTTTTGGGCCAAGAACCTTTCCTTTAAGTTTTTCCATAAACGCTGCCTGGCCTGCTGAGTTCCTCCAGCATTTTGTGTGTGTTGCTTAGATTTCCAGCATCTGCAGATTTTCTCTTGACTGATCTAGGATAGTCAGCATGGCTTTGTGCATGGTAGGTCATGTATAACTAATCTTACAAAGTTTTTTTGAGGAAGTTATCAGGAAAGTGGATGAAGGCAAGGCAATAGATGTTGTCTGCTTAGACTTTAGTAAGGCATTTGACAAGGTTCTGCATGGGAGGCTGATCAGGAAGGTTCAGTCGCTCAGCATTCAGGATGAGGTAGTAAATTGGATTGGACATTAGCTTTGTGGGAGAAGCCAGAGAGACTGAAGGACTGTAAATAGTGATGTGTCACAGGGATCGGTGCTGGGTCCTTTGTTGTTTGTCATCTAGATCAATGATCTGAATTGAATTGAATTGACTTATTTCTTACATCCTTCACATACATGAGGAGTAAAAATCTGTATGTTACGTCTCCGTCTGAATGTGCAATTTATAGTATTTTGTAATAGAGAGTATGTACAACAGGACAATCAATACAACATAGAAATATAGTTGTGTCAGCGTGAATTAATCAGTCTGATGGCCTGGTGGAAGAAGCTGTCCTGGAATGCCTCTACTCCTCAGCCTTTTCTCTCCAGTCCTGCTGAAAGGTTTCAGCCCGAAACATCAACTGTACTTTTTTCCCCATAGATGCTGCCTAGCCTGCTGAGTTCCTCCAGCATTTTACACACCTGTCTTTGTAAACGTCCTGAAGGATGGGAAGTTCACATCTACAGATGTGCTGGGCTGTCTGCACCACTCTCTGCAGAGTCCTGTGATTACAGTTCTCATACCAGCCAGTGATGCAGCCTTTCAGGATGCTCTCAATTGTGCCCCTGTAGAAAGTTCTTAGGATTTGGGGACTCGTGCGAAACTTCTTCAACTGTCTGAGGTGAGAGAGGCGCTGTTGTGCTTTTTTCACCACACAGCCCGTATGTACAGACTATGTGAGATCCTCGGTTATGTGTATGCCAAAGAACTTAAAGCTGTTCACCCTCTCAACCCCAGATCCATTGATGTTTGTAGGGGTTAGCCTATCTCCATTCCTCCTGTAGTCCACAACCAGCTCCTTTGTTTTTGCGACATTGAGAGAGAGGTTGCTTTCTTTACGCTACTGTGTCAGGGTGATCTGGATAAAAATGTGGTTAACTGGATCAGCAAATTAGTGGATAACATCAAGATTGAGGGTGTAGTGGACAGTGAGGAAGGCTGTCATGGCTTGTAGAGGGATCTGCACCAGCTGGAAAAATGAGCTGAAAAATGGCAGATGGAATTTAATGCAGACAAGTGTGAAGTTTTGCACTTCAGTAGTACCAACCAGGGTAGGTCTTGCACAGTGAACAGTATGTCACTGAGGAGTGTGATAGAACAAATGGATCAGGGAACACAGGTACATAATTCATTGAAAGTGGTGTCACAGGTAAGGATGTGCTGAAACTAGGGAGGGTTCAAAGGAGGTTCACAAAAATGATTCCAGGATTGAATGGCTTGTCATATGAAGAGCATTTGATGGCTCTGGGCCTGTATTTACTAGAATTCAAAAGAATGAGGCATGACCCAATTGAAACTTATCAAATAGTGAAAGGCCTTGATAGAGTGGATGTGGAGAGGATGTTTCCTATGGTGGGAGAGTCTAAGACAAGAGGACACTGTCTCAGAATAGAGGTGCGTCCTTTTAGAATGGAGGAGATGAGGAATTTCTTTAGCCAAAGAGTGGTGAATCTGTGGAATTCTTTGTCACAGACAGCTGTGGAGGCCAAGTCTCTATGTATATTTAAGGCAGGTTGATAGATTCTTGGTTGGTCAGGGCATGAAAGGACATGGGAAGGTGGTAAGAGATTGGGGCTGAGAGGAAAATAGATCAGCCATGATGAAATGGCAGGGCTGACTCAATGGGCCAAATGGCCTAATTCTGCTCCTATATCTTATGGTCTAAAGATATAGTAGTTATCGTATTACTAAATATAGTATTATGGAAATAGTAGGGGACCAAAGGTCTAGTGAGATGGAGGAACTGAGTGAAATACATGTTAGTAGGGAGGTGGTGTTCGGTAAATTGAAGGGATTAAAGGCAGATAAATCCCCAGGGCCAGATGCTCTGCATCCCAGAGTGCTTAAGGAAGTAGCCCAAGAAATAGTGGATGCATTAGTGATAATTTTTCAAAACTCTTTAGATTCTGGACTAGTTCCTGAGGATTGGAGGGTGGCTAATGTAACCCTGCTTTTTAAAAAAGGAGGGAGAGAGAAACCAGGGAATTATAGACCGGTAAGCCTGACATCAGTGGTGGGGAAAATGCTAGAGTCAGTTATCAAAGATGTAATAACAGCACATTTGGAAAGTGGTGAAATCATCGGACAAAGTCAGCATGGATTTGTGAAAGGAAAATCATGTCTGACGAATCTCAGAATTTTTTGAGGATGTAACTAGTAGAGTGGATAGGGGAGAACCAGTGGATGTGGTATATTTGGATTTTCAAAAGGCTTTTGACACAGGAGATTAGTGTGCAAACTTAAAGCACATGGTATTGGGGGAAAGGTATTGATGTGGATAGAGAATTGGTTGGCAGACAGGAAGCAAAGAGTGGGAATAAACAGGACCTTTTCAGAATGGCAGGCAGTGACTAGTGGGGTACCGCAAGGCTCAGTGCTGGGACCCCAGTTGTTTACAATATATATTAATGACTTAGATGAGGGAATTAAATGCAGCATCTCCAAGTTTGCTGATGACACGAAGCTGGGCAGCAGTGTTAGCTGTGAAGAGGATGCAGGGTGACTTGGATAGGTTAGGTGAGTGGGCAAATTCATGGCAGATGCAATTTAATGTGGATAAATGTGAGGTTATCCACTTTGGTGGCAAGAACAGGAAAACAGATTATTATCTGAATGGTGGCCGATTAGGAAAAGGGGAGGTGCAACGAGACCTGGGTGTCATTGTACACCAGTCATTTAAAGTTGGCATACAAGTACAGCAGGTGGTGAAAAAGGCGAAAGGTATGCTGGCATTCATTGCAAGAGGATTCGAGTACAGGAACTGGGAGGTACTACTGCAGTTGTACAAGGCCTTGGTCAGACCACAGCTGGAGTATTGTGTGCAGTTTTGGTCCCCTAATCTGAGGAAAGACATTCTTGCCATAGAGTGAGTACAAAGAAGGTTCACCAGATTGATTCCTGGGGTGGCAGGACTTTCATATGATGAAAGACTGGATCGACTAGGCTTATACTCTCTGGAATTTAAAAGATTGAGGGGCGATCTTATTGAAACGTATAAAATTCTAAAGGATTGGACAGGCTAGATGTAGGAAGATTGTTCCCGATGTTGGGGAAGTCCAGAACAAGGGGTGACAGTTTGAGGATAAAGGGGAAGCCTTTTAGGACCGAGATGAGGAAAAACTTCTTCACACAGAGAGTGGTGAATCTGTGGAATTCTCTGCCACAGGAAACAGTTGAGGCCAGTTCATTGGCTATATTTAAGAGGGAGTTAGATATGGCCCTTGTGGCTGAAGGGATTGGGGGTATGGAGAGAAGGCAGGTACAGGGTTCTGAGTTGGATGATCAGCCATGATCATACTGAATGGCAGTGCAGGCTCAAAGGGCCAAATGGCCTACTCCTGCACCTATTTTCTATGTTTCTATGAAAGCTTTTGGCATATTGGCCTATGTTGAAATTGTATAAGACATTGATGAGGCCTAATTTGGAGTATTGTGGGCAGATTTGGTCACCTACCTACAGGAAAGATGTAAATAAGGTTGAAAGACTGCAAAGAAAATTTAGAAGGATGTTGCTAGGTCTGGAGGACCTGAGTTATAAGAAAAAGACTGAATAGGTTAGGACGTTATTCTTTAGAATGTAGAAGATTGAGAGGGTATTTGATAGAGGTATATAAGATTATGAGGGGTGTAGATAGGGTAAATGCATGCAGGATTTTGCCACTGAGTTGCATGTCTAGTGTAAAAG
Source organism: Mobula birostris (assembly GCF_030028105.1). Classification (NCBI taxonomy): domain Eukaryota; kingdom Metazoa; phylum Chordata; class Chondrichthyes; order Myliobatiformes; family Myliobatidae; genus Mobula; species Mobula birostris. Next base: position 2,815,616 of record NC_092376.1, read on the forward strand.
AGTTGAATAATCTCTATGACCTCGCACTTGTCTGCATTAAATTCCATCTGCCATTTTTCAGCTGGTTCAGATCCCTCTGCAAGCTTTGACAGTCTTCCTTACTGTCCACAACATCCCCAATCTTGGTGTCATCTGCAAATTTGCTGATCCTGTTAACCACATTATCATCCAGATCATTAATACAGATGACAGACAACAACACACCCAGCATTGATCCCTGGGCACTCCACTAATCATAGGCCTCCAATCAGAGAGGCAACCATCTACTCTCACTCTCCCACAAAGCCAATATCTATGGCCAGATCAGCTGTGATCCTATTGAATGGCAGAGCAGGCTTGGTGGGCCAGATGGCTGACTCCTGCTCCTATTTCTTATGTTCTTATCTAATCCAATTTACCACCTTATCGTGAATTCCAAGTGACTGAACTTCTTAACCAACCTCCCATGTGGGACCTTGTCAAAGGCTCGCTGAAGTCCATATAGACAATATCCACTGCCTTGCCTTCACCAAATTTCCTGGTAACTTCATCAAAAAACTCTAAAAGATTACTTAGATTCCAACAATTAGATTGGCTAGTGATGAGACCTCAGTGGTGGCAGGGTGTTCATTTGTCTCACAGCCTGAGGGTAGAAACTGTTACCCAGTCTGACACTCCTAGTCCTGATGCTTCTGTATCTCCTTCCTGAGGTAGTGGGTCAGAGAGATTGTGGGATGGGTGTTGGGGATCCTCTACAAAGCATCAGGCCCTTCATCTGCACTACTCCCGGTAAGTGTCACAAGTAGGGAGGAGGGGGACACTGGTGATCCTCTCAGCAGTTTTTACTGTCATTGGTAGGGTCTTGTGGTCTGATGCCTTGCAGTTTCCATGCCACACAACGACGCAGTCAGAACGGTCACTCCCGTAGAATGGGGGCACGAAGTCTTGCACGATGATAACAAGGTTTGAAGTAAGGGAAAGAGGGGTAAAGGGGGAAATTGGTGAATGGTTTGCTGACATGAAGGGATGCAGACTGCTGAATGGCAGAGACTGTCCACTGTCACAGGGACCAGTAACAGACGACATGTCACTTAGATTATGAGAACACTCAGTCCTCTTTTATTGTATTTAGAAATGCATACATGCATTAAGAAATGATTCAATGTTTCCCCAGAGTGGTATCACAGAAAACAGGACAAACCTAAGACTAACTTATAACATATAGTTACAGCAGTGCAAAACAATACCATAATTTGATGAAGAACAAACCATGGGCACGGTAAAAATAGTCTCAAAGTCCCCGAGTCGATCGACTCCCGAGTCCCTGATAGCAGGTGGCAAAAGGGAGAAACTCCCTGCCATAAACCTCCAGGCACTGTCAACGTGCCGATGCCTTGGAAGCAGCCGACACTGAGTCCGTCCGAAAACTCCGAGCTTCCAACCAACTTTTCCAATACAGCCTCCCGAGCGCCTTCGACCTCTCCGGGGCCACTGAAACACGCAAAGTCGAGGATTCAGGGCCTTCTGCTCCGGAGATTCCTGTTACCACACAGTAGCAGCGGCAGCGAAGCGGGCATTTCAGAAATTTTCCAGATGTTCCTCCGTGCTCTCAAGTCCGTCTCCATCAAATCAGGATTGTGCACAGTCCCCTACTTGACAGATAACAGATATTCATCACCGAAGTGGCCACACGCGCTGCCGTCGCGCCGTCTTCTCCCCCTCCCGGGCATGTCTGAGATGAGAAACGGGAGACATCCAAAACATTCAGCCGGTCAGGCAGCGTCTGTGGAGTGAGAAACTTTCAACGTTACAGGTTGAAGAACCATAGCCCCTGAGCTGGAAGGAAAACAAGTTAGTTTTGGGGATTTATTTTATTTTATTCACAAAGCCAGACAGCTTAGAAACAGCCCTTCAGCCCAATTGGCCAGAGTGCTTACCTAAGGTAATCCCATTTGCTTGCAATTGGCTCATATCCCGTGTCCATACTCAACCAGTGTTGCAATTCCCGTGTCCATACTCGACTGGCGTTGTAATTCCCGCGTCTGCGCTCGACCGGCGTTGCAATTCCCGCATCCACACCATGTCCATACTCAACTGGCATTGCAGTTCCCGTGTCCGCACACGACCGACGTTTTAATTCCCGTGTCTGCACACGACCGACGTTGTAATTCCCATGTCCATACTCAACAGACGTTGCAATTCCCGTGTCCGTGCCCGACCAGCGTTGTACTTGGACCCACCCCTAGCACTTCCTCTCCGTGATATTCAATGTGGAGTGAGCAGAATCTCACACTGTTCTACAAGTATGCTGTAAATAAGTTGGAGAAAGGTGTGGGCGTTTGTCAGGGTGGCAGGGGGAGTTGTGGAAAGCAGACCAGGGTCTCCAAGGTAACTCTGTTCCTGTGCTCTGATTGATAGTAAGTTGTTCCTGCCCTTGGATGCCCCCACTCCCGATACCTCTGTCTGACCACAACACCGACAGCAAACGCCACCCACTGTCACTGGCCTCTTCCCTCCAGCCTCAGTCCCCCAGAGCACACAAACACTTCCACCTTCTCCATAATGGCCATCAAGATGATGTGATTGTGAAGAGGAAGTCACGCCTGGCTGGATAGGTGGCTGAAGAGATGGTGGAGGCATCAGTAATGACCTTTTAAGAATCACGAGTCTGGAATGGTTCCGGACGCCTGGAAAGTTGCAAATGTTACCCAATCTTCAAGAAGGAGGAAGCCAAAGAAAGGAAATTACAGGCCAGTTAGCGTGACCTCAGTGGCTGGAAAGGTGTGGGACTGAATCGTTCAGGATGTGGTTTCAGGGTGCTTGGAGGCAGACGATAAACTAGGCCGTAGACAACATGGTTTCCTTGAGGGAAATTCTTACCCAACAAATCTGTTGGAAATCTGAAGAAATAACAAGCAGGGTTGACAAAGGAGAATCAGTTGATGTTGTCTACTTGGATTTTCGGAAGGCCTTTGACAAAGTGCCACACGAGGCTGCTTAACAAGGTATGTGCCCATGGTATAACAGGAACAATACTAGCATGGACGGAGAATTGGCTGAGTGACAGGAGGCAAGGAGTGGGAACAAAGGTTTTTTTCTGGTTGGCTGCCGGTGACTCGAGGTGTTCCACAGGGGTCTGTGTTGGGACTGATTATTTTTATGATCTATATTAGCATCATGCAGATGTTTCTGTAAGAAAGAAAGAATGACGGAATTAATGGCTACATGACCAAGTTTGCAGATGGTATGACAATAGGTGGAGAGTCAGTAAGTGTTGAGGAAGAAGGGTGTGGGGGTTTGTCAGGGTGGGGGGAGTGCTGTGAGCAGGTTTTGGCCCTCTATTTAAGAAAGCATGTGCTGACATTGGAGAGGGTTGGTGTTGAGTCACGATTGTGGCTGTGGAGTTAACGTTAGCTTCCTCCAGGATGCTGGAGTTAAGTACAGTACACCTCTTCTTCAAACTAACTCTCAGAATCTTTCTTTGTACTGAGTAACAATAGATCATGTCATCAACGAGGAACCGATTGTATAGGTGCTAATGTTATGTAAATTGTGGAAACAATGTCTGGCTGACCTAGTGTGATTAGATTTACCATACACATTTGAATTGTAACCTTGCATTGGGGCAGACAACTCCCCATGAATTCACGAAATAAAGGCAGTGTCCAGTTTCGAGGCCTTTGCCTACTTTGTGTTTGATTGGTACTAAGTTCTCTACAGTGGCTGAGCCCAGCCTCAGAATAGAGGGATATTGGGTGTACTTAAGACAGAGGTTGATAGGATCTCAATTAGTCAGGGTGTGAGAAGTTACTGGGAGAGGGCAGGAGAATGGAGTTGAGAGGAAAATGAATTGTCTGAAGACCCCTCTATCTCAGGATAGAGAGACGTCCATTTAAAACAGCTGAGGAGAAATGTCTTTAGTGGTGAATTACCACAAGCAGCCAGGTTGTTGGGTGTATTTAAGGCAGAGCTTGATACGGCATCAAAGGTTACAGGGAGAAGTCCAGGTGGTGGGCTGAGGAGGGAAAATTGAATCAGCCATAATTGGTTCGATGGGCAAATGGCCTAATCTGCTCCCATGTTTTATGGACATTTGCAATTGTCCTGTCCTCCAGAACCATTCCAGAATCTAGTGATTCCTGAATGATCATTACTAATGCCTCTACAACCCCTTCAGCCACCTCTTTCAGAACCCTGGGGAAAAAGACCAATCCCTTCTTCCTTCACATGGCCCATCTCTCTCTTGTGTATCCAGGTGCTTTACAGCCTCTTGAACACCTCCATTGTATCTGCCTCCACCAAACAGCTCCTTCCAGGTACCCAGGACTTTTCAGAGATACAGTGCAGTAACAGGCCCTTCTGGCCCGATAAGCCCACACCACCTGTGACCATGAGCCCATCTGTCTTTGGAATGTGGGAGGAAACCAGAGCACCCGGAGGAAACCCAAGGGGAGAGACTACAAACACCCTACAGACTGCGGCAGGAATTGAACCTAGGTCACAGGTGCTGTGCTAGTGTTACGCTAACCGCTACACTACCGTGCCACCACTTTGTGTGTAATATACTTTGTGAATACTTTCGTACTCTTGTATACTACCCAATGAAACAACATTCCTCCGACCAAGGATGATAGAGCTGAGGATGAGCTGGCAGGTTTACACGTATACTGCCAAACAAAACAATGTTCCTCTGGACCAAAGTGCACAACACAATACTGTACATACAACTCACACACAATACCTAAAGTATACCACCAAACAAAATAACGTTCCTCCGGACCAAGGTGCACAACCCAGTACATATAACTCACACACAACACAAACTAATATTACCACACATACATTAACAAAGTACATTGGCTACACAAATCAAAAAGTAAACAATATAATTGGGGGGGTGGGGAGGGGGTGCTGGGAGCGGATCCAAATGCAAGACACAGACACTGAAGTACTAGGAACAGGACCAGGACTGGAGATAAGCAAGCAAGGGAAGTGGGGAAGAAAGAACGTTGGACATTGACACAGGTTCAGGATGAGACTAGGATGCAGGGCCTGGGCTAGGACATGGACAAGAAACACGGAACCCGGACAAGGAACTAGGAACAAAGAGCCTGGACTAGTGACAAGGAACTCCGGAACAACAGCCTGGACAAGGACACAGAACCCAGGTCTTGACTCGGAACTGGAACCTGGGTCTAGGCTAGGACTCAGGACTAGAATTTTGGCAAGGACAGGACGTGGCACATGGACAGGATGAGAACACAAAGCCTTGACTTGAACAGGAAGAGGTTCTTGGACATGGCTTGGACAGGACGAGGGAACCCCACCACTGGGCTGGGGGAGATACAAGGACAGGACGAGACACCAAAGCCTTGACTTGGTCTTGGGAGACAGGAACACAGAGTCAGGACCCCTCCTAGGGAGCAGGATGTAGGGCCAGGACTCGTACACCGAACACAGAGACAGCTCCCAACACAAGGTAGCGGCAAACGGCAGGACCTACCTAGCGAAGGCGCGGACACAAAGACAGTTCCAAACAACGAAAGACATTTCCTTATATAGACACAGCAAGGCTCCAGTCTTGCTCCAGCTGTAGAACTTGACAGCGACACAGACGAGGACACAGGCAGAGGTTGCAGACAAAGCTTCAGGCAAGAAGGGGAAGAGAAGCGAACTGTCCAGCAAATGAAGCTGAACCCAGGAGCTATTTATATAACCAGCTCAAAATCAGAATCATGTGCCTCAATTAAGGCCCACAACAGGACAAGGGAAAACTGGAAAACCTGGAATACGGATTGATGGACCGGACTGTGAACCGGAATGCGGACTACATAGACCGGACCATGAGAGTACCCCCCTCTATGGAAGCCTCCTGGCAACCGAACAGGCTCTCCAGGACTAAGGATGGGTGGGTGGGAGGGTATTCAACAGAAGGGAACCCAGAATGGCAAGAGTAAAACAACAGTGTCTGTGTCGCTGGGTTCATGTTTGGCTGGACTGTTCTGTCATAAGGGGGGCACTGGGAGCAGACCAAATGCAAGACACAGACACTGAAGTACTAGGAACAGGACTAGGACTAGAGATAAGCAAGCAAGGGAAGTGGGGAAGAAAGGACGGTGGACATTGACACACGTTCTGGACGAGACTAGGATGCAGGGCCTGGGCTAGGACATGGACAAGAAACACGGAACTCAGACATGGAACTAGGAACAAGGAGCCTGGACTAGTGACATGGAACTCCGGAACCAGAGCCTGGACAAGGACCCAGAACCTGGGTCTTGGTTGGGACTCGAAACCAGAACCCAGGTCTAGGCTAGGACTTGGGGCTAGGATCTTGGCAAGGACAGGACGAGATCCCAAAGCCTTGATGTGGTCTTGGGAGACAGGAACACAGAACACAGAGCCGTGGTATTGGGAGACAGGAACTCAGAGCACAGAGCCAGGACCCCTCCTTGGGAACAGGACCTGGAGCCAGGGCTCTACACAGAGTCAGGACCCCTCCTAGGGATCGGGACATAGGGCCAGGGCTTGTACACTGAACACAGAGAGACAGTTCCCAACACAAGGTAGCGGAAAAACAGCCAGACCTACCTAGCAAAGGCATGGATACAGAGACTACCCAACACAAGGTAGCAGCAAATGGCCAGACCTACCTAGCAAAGGTATGGACACAAAGAGACAGTTCCAAACAGCAATAGACAGTTCCTTATCTAGACACAGCAAGGCTCCAGTCTTGCTCCAGCAGTAGAACTTGACAGCAATACAGGCAAGGTCACAGGAGAGTCTTCAGGCAGAGGTTGTAGGCAAGGCTTCAGGCAGAAAGGGGAGGGGAAGGGAACAGTCCAGAAAATGAAGCTGAACCCAGGAGGTATTTATGTAGCCAGCCCAAAATCAGAATCATGTGCCTCAATTAAGGCCCACAACAGGAGCAGGGAAACCAGAAAACCTGGAATACAGATCGATGGACCGGACCGTGAACCAGAATGCGGACTTCATGGACCAGTCCAGGACAATAATGCTACTGGTGCTTCATACGTGATGAGACCAGGGTGTGGCAGGGAGTTCAAGGTTTCACAGCCTGGGGGAAGAAGCTGTTTCCCATCCTAACAGTTCTTGTCCAAATGCTACAGTACCTCCTGTTTGTTGGTAGGGGGTCAAAGAGATCGTTGGATGGGTGGGAGGGATGACTGGCAATGGAAAAGGCCCTGCATATACCGATAGATATCTCTGATGTGTGGGAGAGGGACCCCGATGACCCTCTCAGCAGTGGTCACAATGCTTTGTAGGGACTGACGGTCAGATGCCCTGCGATTCCCGTACCAGACGGTCAGGACACTCTAATCTGCCTCCACTGGATAAACACCACGTGTGTCGCCCCCATTAGCAAATTAAACCCCCACCCCCACCCCACCACCAGCAACTGAGGCAGTGGGACTGGGAATGAAACCAAATCAGTGTTTCAATGCAAAGCTGGAAGACAATCTGTGGCTCTGGAATATTGACCCTGCTCCCCCCCCACACTCATCAGCCTCTCCTGTTGTTCACCACCCACACCGCGCTGTGGAACGGCAGGCGGAGATTGGGGATGAACTCACAGAGGGCCGGGGTGCACAGGGTATTGTAGACCAAAGCCCTGGAGCTGGGAGCATAGCATCTGTGGAGAGAGGGATGGAGTTCAAGGTCAGGTTTACTAACTTTGTCTTGTGGTGTGAAATTTGCGGTCGTACAGCAGGTAGCCATAGAGCACCACAGCACAGAAATGGGCCCTTCAGCACACCCAGTTCACAGCAGGTGACAATAAATAGATAGTGTAGTCTGGGATAATGAAGTCGTGTTCACAGACCATAACATTGTTCGAGAGTCGATGGTGGAAGAGCAGAAACTGTTCCTGAACCGTTGAGTGTGGGTCTTCTGATCTCCTCCCTGACAGTAGCAATGAGAAGAGAGCATGCCCTGGATGGCAAGGGTTCTTCATGATGGATGCTGCCTTTCTGAGTACTGCTGTTGGTCACGGACCATCCAGGAGTCCGATGACAGGGGAAGAGGCTGTTCCTGAAACACTGAGTTAATCATTGATTCATCTCATCGGAACCAGGAAGCGGGATTCCATTTTTCTGCATTGGAAAACTGATGGTGTCCCTGGTGTGTGTTGGACTGTAGCTGCCAGAGCAGGTCAGAGGTAGAGACTGCTGAGTGACATTCACTGGGTCATTAGGTATGGCTTTTCTCTTGAGCGCAAAGGATGCGAGGTGATTTGATCGAGGTATACAAGATGATAGGAGGCATAGATGGAGTGGACAGCCAGCTAATATGAGGGGACATAATTTGAAAGTGATTTCATGGGGGATGTCAGAGGCGGGATTTTCTACACAGAGAGAGATGGGTGCGTGGAACACATTGGCAGCGATGGTGGCACAGGCAGGTCCGGTAGGGGCATTTAAGAGAAATGGAGGGTTATGTGGAAGGGAGGGGTTAGGTTGATCTTTGAGTAGGTTAAAGGACAGACGCAGCATTGTGGGCCGAAAGGCCTTCACTGTGTGTGTTTTATTAATGGAAATACAGGAGAAAGGAGCTATCACTCGTTCAGTTACTGAGCAAGGACCATTTCTCAAAACCAGTAATCACCTGCCATTAAAGCACTCAGACTGGTCATACAACATTTCTCTTCCTGATGGGAATATCACCACCTCCATTTCCACTGTCCACAGCACCTTCACAGAAATTTCACACAACACTGGCTGTCCTGACCTCGGGAAAGTGTCCTAGGAATGTATAGAGGGTGTTTCACTCCGTGTATGGCCCTAGAAGTTTGTAGATAGAGGGAGTTATGAGGAGAGAGCAGGGCAATGGGATTGGTTTGGGGACTGACACAGGGCTGTGGGAGAGCGGGACAGTGGGATTAGTTTGGGGACTGATACAGGGCTGTGGGACAGTGGGATTCGCGTGGGGACTGACACAGGGCTGTGGGACAGTGGGATTCGCGTGGGGACTGACACAGGGCTGTGGGACAGTGGGATTCGCGTGGGGACTGACACACGGCTGTGGGACAGTGGGATTCGCGTGGGGACTGATACAGGGCTGTGGGACAGTGGGATTAGTGTGGGGACTGACACAGGGCTATGGGACAGTGGGATTAGTATGGGGACTGATACAGAGCTGTGGGACAGTGAGTTTCGTTGGGCACTAACACAGGGTTGTGGGACAGAGTGGGACAGTGGGGTTAGTGTGGGGAGAGAGCAGGGCAGTGGGTTTAGTTGGAGACTGGCACAGGGCTGTCGGGAGAGAGTGGACTAGTGGGTTTAGTGTGGGGAGAGAGCAGGGCAGTGGGTTTAATGTGGGGAGAGAGCGGGGCAATGGGTTTAGTGTGGGGAGAGAGCGAGGCAGTGGGTTTAGTGAGGGGAGAGAGTGGGACAGTGGGTTTTGTGTGGGGAGAGAGTGGGTTTAGTGTGGGGAGAGAGCAGGGCAGTGGGTTTAATGTGGGGAGAGAGCGGGGCAATGGGTTTAGTGTGGGGAGAGAGCGAGGCAGTGGGTTTAGTGAGGGGAGAGAGTGGGACAGTGGGTTTTGTGTGGGGAGAGAGTGGGTTTAGTGTGGGGAGATTGGAGCAGTAGGTTTAGTGTGGGGAGAGAGTGGGACAGTGCGATTAGTGTGGGGAGAGATCAGGGCAGTGGGTTTAGTGTGGGGACAGAGTGGGACAGTGGGTTTTGTGTGGGGAGAGAGTGGGTTTAGTGTGGGGAGAGAGTGGAGCAGTGGGTTTAGTGTGGGGAGAGAGTGAGACAGTGCGATTAGTGTGGGGAGAGATCAGGGCAGTGGGTTTTGTGTGGGGAGAGAGTGGAGCAGTGGGTTTAATGTGGGGAGAGAGTGGGGCAGTGGGTTTTGTGTGGGGAGAGAGTGGAGCAGTGGGTTTAATGTGGGGAGAGAGTGGGGCAGTGGGTTTAGTGTGGGGAGAGAGTGGGGCAGTGGTTTAGTGTGGGGAGAGAGTGGAGCAGTGGGTTTTGTGTGGGGAGAGTGGGTTTAGTGTGGGGAGAGAGTGGGGCAGTGGTTTAGTGTGGGGAGGGTGTGGAGCAGTGGGTTTAGTGTGGGGAGGGTGTGGGCCAGTGGGTTTAGTGTGGGGAGAGAGTGGAGCAGTGGGTTTTGTGTGGGGAGAGAGTGGGGCAGTGGGTTTAGTGTGGGGAGAGAGTGGGGCAGTGGTTTAGTGTGGGGAGGGTGTGGAGCAGTGGGTTTAGTGTGGGGAGGGTGTGGGCCAGTGGGTTTAGTGTGGGGAGAGAGCGAGGCAGTGGGTTTTGTGTGGGGAGAGAGTGGAGCAGTGGGTTTTGTGTGGGGAGAGAGTGGGTTTAGTGTGGGGAGATTGGAGCAGTGGGTTTAGTGTGGGGAGAGAGTGGGACAGTGCGATTAGTGTGGGGAGAGATCAGGGCAGTGGGTTTAGTGTGGGGAGAGAGTGGGACAGTGGGTTTTGTGTGGGGAGAGAGGGTTTAGTGTGGGGAGAGAGTGGAGCAGTGGGTTTAGTGTGGGGAGAGAGTGGGACAGTGCGATTAGTGTGGGGAGAGATCAGGGCAGTGGGTTTTGTGTGGGGAGAGAGTGGAGCAGTGGGTTTAATGTGGGGAGAGAGTGGGGCAGTGGGTTTTGTGTGGGGAGAGAGTGGAGCAGTGGGTTTAATGTGGGGAGAGCGTGGGGCAGTGGGTTTAGTGTGGGGAGAGAGTGGGGCAGTGGTTTAGTGTGGGGAGGGTGTGGAGCAGTGGGTTTAGTGTGGGGAGGGTGTGGGCCAGTGGGTTTAGTGTGGGGAGAGAGTGGAGCAGTGGGTTTTGTGTGGGGAGAGAGTGGAGCAGTGGGTTTTGTGTGGGGAGAGTGGGTTTAGTGAGGGGAGAGAGTGGAGCAGTGGGTTTTGTGTGGGGAGAATGGGTTTAGTGAGGGGAGAGAGTGGAGCAGTGGGTTTTGTGTGGGGAGAGTGGGTTTAGTGAGGGGAGAGGTGGAGCAGTGGGTTTTGTGTGGGGAGGATGTGGAGCAGTGGGTTTAGTGTGGGGAGGGTGTGGGCCAGTGGGTTTTGTGTGGAGAGAGAGTGGAGCAGTGGGTTTTGTGTGGGGAGAGAGTGGAGCAGTGGGTTTTGTGTGGGGAGAATGTTTTAGTGAGGGGAGAGAGTGGAGCAGTGGGTTTTGTGTGGGGAGAGTGGGTTTAGTGAGGGGAGAGAGTGGAGCAGTGGGTTTTGTGTGGGGAGGATGTGGAGCAGTGGGTTTAGTGTGGGGAGGGTGTGGGCCAGTGGGTTTAGTGTGGGGAGAGAGTGGAGCAGTGGGTTTTGTGTGGGGAGAGTGGGTTTAGTGAGGAGAGAGAGTGGAGCAGTGGGTTTTGTGTGGGGAGAATGGGTTTAGTGAGGGGAGAGAGTGGAGCAGTGGGTTTTGTGTGGGGAGGGTGGGTTTAGTGAGGGGAGAGAGTGGAGCAGTGGGTTTTGTGTAGGGAGAATGGGTTTAGTGAGGAGAGAGAGTGGAGCAGTGGGTTTAGTGTGGGGAGAGAGTGGAGCAGTGGGCTTAGTGAGGAGAGAGAGTGGAGCAGTGGGTTTTGTGTGGGGAGAGAGTGGAGCAGTGGGTTTTGTGTAGGGAGAGTGGGTTTAGTGAGGGGACTGGCACAGCAGAGCTTGTGGCTGAAGGACTGTGCAAAGGTATTACATCGAGGAATAGGATGCTGCTGGGACCTCAGCAAGGCATGACCCAGCACACACTGGCAAGGCCAAAGGAGGGGACAGGAACTTCGCTGGTACAGATGGAGCGGAAAAGCAGAGACCCCAGCGGTAATCAACCAAATCTCTAGAGGCCGGCATATTGGAACCAGGTTCAGTCAGTAAGTTTGTGGGTGACACTAAAACAGGAGGTGTTGTTGATAGTGAGGAAGGTTCTCCTTGATCAGTTGGGGGAAGTGGACAGCAGAGTGGCCAATGGATTTCAGCTGCGAGGAAAGTCAAACCAGCGCAGGACATAAAGTAAACTATGAATGGTGGAGCACTCGGGAGTGTATTGCAACGGAGGAACTGAGCTCATTGAAAGCGGCATCATCGGTCGACAGGGTGGCGAGGAAGACGGTCTGCACACTTGCCTTCATCCATCAGCTACAGCAGTTGGGATGTTAGGTTGCAGTTGTACAAGTCATTGGTGAGGCCGCACTTGGAGCCCTGGGTACAGTTCTGTTCTCCCTGCATGGGAAGGACGTGGTTAAACTGGAAAGAGTGCGGAGGAGATTTACGGGGATGTTGCCCAGGACTAGAGAATCTGTGTTATAGAGAGAGGCTGGCCATTCTGGATCCGTGTTCTTTGGGGTATGGGAGAATCAGGGTGACCTTACAGAAATAGTTAACATTATGAGGAGTATAGATAATGTGGACAGTGACAGTGTTTCCCCAGAGTCCAAAACTAGGGGGTATAGGTTTTGGGTGAGAGGGGAGAGATTTAAAGGGACCCAACGGGTAGAAGGTGCTAAGCATACAGAACACTGTGTGTCCGACAGAGTGATCAGCAGCACTGGGGCTCCACAGGGGGCTGTCTTGTCTCCCTTCCTCTTCACCATTTACACCTCGGACTTCAACTACTGCACAGAGTCTTGTCATCTTCAGAAGTTTTCGGATGACTCTGCCATAGTTGGATGCATCAGCAAGGGAGATAAGGCTGAGTACAGGGCTACGGTAGGAAACTTTGTCACATGGTGTGAGCAGAATTATCTGCAGCTTAATGTGAAAAAGACTTAAGGAGCTGGTGGTAGACCTGAGGAGAGCTAAGGTACCGGTGACCCCTGTTTCCATCCAGGGGGTCAGGGTGGACATGGTGGAGGATTACAAATACCTGGGGATACGAATTGACAATAAACTGGACTGGTCAAAGAACACTGAGGCTGTCTACAAGAAGGGTCAGAGCCGTTTCTATTTCCTGAGGAGACTGAGGTCCTTTAACATCTGCCGGACGATGCTGAGGATGTTCTACGAGTCTGTGGTGGCCAGTGCTATCATGTTTGCTGTTGTGTGCTGGGGCAGCAGGCTGAGAGTAGCAGACACCAACAGAATCAACAAACTCATTCGTAAGGCCAGTGATGTTGTGGGGATGGACTCTCTGACGGTGCTGTCTGAAAAGAGGACGCTGTCTAAGTTGCTGTCATCTTGGACAATGTCTCCCATCCACTACATAATGTACTGGGTGGGCACAGGAGTACATTCAGCCAGAGACTCATTCCACCGAGATGCAACACAGAGTGTCATAGGAAGTCACTCCTGCCTGTGGCCATCAAACTTTACAACTCCTCCCTTGGAGGGTCAGACACCCTGAGCCAATAGGCTGGTCCTGGACTTATTTCATAATTTACTGGCGTAATCTACATATTATTATTTAACTATTTATGGTTCTATTACTATTTATTATTTATGGTGCAACTGTAACGAAAACCAATTTCTCCCGGGATCAATAAAGTATGACTATGACTACTATGACTACAATGACTATGACTATGACTACAATGGGTGGGCCAAAGCTGGAGGGGTATGTCCCGCTCTGGGCCACAGCTGGCAGAGTGTATTCTGCTCTGGATCACAGCTGGAGGGGTATATCCTGCTCTGGATCACAGCTGGAGGGGTATGTCCTGCTCTGAATCACAGCTGGAGGGGTATGTCCTGCTCTGGATCACAGCTGGAGAGGTATGTCCAACTCTGGGCCACAGTAGGGGGGTACATCCTTAGAACAGAGATGAGGAGGAATTTCTTTAGCCAGGGGGTGGTGAATCTGTGGAATTCATTGCCATGGACAGCTGTGGAGGCCAAGTCATTGGGTATATTTAAAGCAGAGGTTTATAGGTTCTTGATTAGTTAGGGTGTCAAAGATTATGGGGAGAAGGCAGGAGAATGGGGTTGAGAGGGATAATAAATCAGCCATGATGGAATAGTGGAACAAACTCAATGGGCCGAAAGGCCTGATTCTGCTCCTCTGTCTTATGGCTTTCTCTTTGGAGCGAAGGAGGATGACAAACCTGATAGCACCATAGATCAAGTGGATAATCAGAGACCTTTTCCCAGGGCGGAAATGGCTAATACAAGAGAAGATCCGTTTAAGGTGATTGGAGTAAAGTATAGTGAGGATGTCAGAGGTCAGTTTGCTACACAGACAGTGGTGGGTGTGTGTCTAGATGCCCTCAGGGGTGGTGGTGGAGTCAGATACATCAGGGACATTGAAGAGACTGTTAGATAGGCACATGGATGATTGAAAAATGGAGGGTTATGTGGGTGTCATGTGGTAGCAGGGGTGGACCCAAATGCAAGACACAAACAACTCTTGTGAGGTCAACTTAAATTAAGTGTATTGCTCATTACAAGGAGAGCAAAACAGAAGCAGGGATAGCATACTGGGCAAAGACTCAGGCCCTGGACTAGGCTGGGACTAAGGGTCTGGGCCAGGACGAGGAATCACGGACCGCCAGGGCCAGGACTTGGTAGTTGGAGCTGCCGGGGCCAGGAACTCTTCTTATTCATGGGACAGACCCAGACACAGGACATAAAACGGAGCCGGGAGTCCTCCTTCGACACGGGACGGAGTCGGGACTCTTCTTGACATAGGGTCAGGTCCTTTCCAGGGTATAGGGCCGAGACCCCTTTTAGACGCACGATATGGATACGGAGACCACACAACGATGGACAGTACTGTAACTGGGCACAAGTACACTCCAATCCATGGCGAGCTCTTGACTCACCCCAGCGGGTTAACTTTGACTGACCCGCTCTGACAAGGGAAGGCGGCTTACCGGCACTTCCTTCGGGAGGAGACCAGGCTTGCTCCAGCCAGGTCACATTGGCTCGCAGTACCTTCGGTGACTTCGTTAATGCTCTCGTGCCGAACGGCTGAAAGCCGGAGACTTATAAACTGCCGGTTCACCGAGAGTTAATTGCCTCCAATCACCAAGCCTGAGGGACACGGGAAAACAGGGAACCAAAGGGAAACAGGGAGTCAACGGTCCGGGTTGTAACATAAACAAAGTAAATTTAAAGGGACCCCAATGCGAACCATGACAGTGGGAGGCAAGGGCTACATTGATCTTGGAGTAGGCGAAAAGGTCAGAACAACATTGTGGGCTGAAGGGCCTGTACTGTCCTAAGTTAGGGGTTAATCTGATGACTGGGAGAGTGTCTGAGTCTGGGAAACTGTCTGGGGGAGGGTCTGAGACTGGGGGCGTGTCTGGGGGAGGATCTGAGATGGGGAGTTTCTGAGGGGAGGGTCTGGAGGAGTATCTGAGAGAGTGTCTGGGACTGGGGGCGTGTCTGGGGAGGGTCTGAGTCTGGGGGAGGGTCTGGGGGAGTGTCTGAGACTGGGGACGTGTCTGGGGGAGGGTCTGAGACTGGGGGCGTGTCTGGGGGAGGGTCTGAGACTGGGGGCGTGTCTAGGGGAGGATCTGAGACGGGGAGTTTCTGAGGGGAGGGTCTGGGGGAGGATCTGAGACTGGAGGAGGGTCTGGGGGAGTGTCTGAGAGAGTGTCTGGGACCAGGGGCGTGACTGGGGGAGGGTCTGGGGGAGTGTCTGAGAGAGAGTCTGAGACTGGGGACGTGTCTGGGGGAGTGTCTGAGACCGGGGGCGTGTCTGGGGGAGGGTCTCGCTCTCTCTCGCTCTAGCTCTCTCGCTTGGTATTCTCTGTTATTGCAGTTAAGGTGCCGGCGGCACGGAGCGACCGGGAGACGGGACCGGAATATCGAACAGGGAACCGGGAGACGGGACCGAGATATTGGAGCTGGAACCGGGAACCGAGAGAGGGGTCCGGCGACCGGGTCCGGTTCGGCCATGGAAGACAACGCGAGCCGATTCCTGCGGAGTCTGTGTGTGAATCAGTCGGAGCTGATGGATGGATCGTGCACGGAATCGCGGAGAGGAGAGACTCGCCCGGGGAGGAGAGGTGAGCGTGGGAGGGAAGTGGAGGGAGAGAGGTGAAGGGAGGGAAGTGGAGGGAGAGAGGTGAAGGGAGGGAACTGGAGGGAGAGAGCGAGAAGGGAGGGAACTGGAGGGAGAGAGCGAGGAGGAGGGAACTGGAGGGAGAGAGGTGAAGTGCGGATCTGTGGCATCTAGAGACCGAACGACGGGAAGGAGAGAGGGAAATGGAGGGAGGAGGGTAATTGGAAAGGAGGGGGAGGAAAGGGGTGAGAGAAGAGGAATTGGAGAGGGGTGGGAGTTGGCGAGACCCCCCTGGGGTGAGGCGTTGGGTAGCAATGCCACGGGGAGTGGGAGTGGGGTGGGAGAGAAGGAGAGGGTCCCACCTCCCCGCTCTTGAACAGGAAACCATTCTCCGTGCGGTCAGGATCCCAAGCACAGCAAGATCCCAGTGTGGGGTCAACAACTGGAGGGGTCGCTGTTTCAGGAGGGCAGAGGCCAAACAGCCCATCGAGCCTCTCCCACACGTCTCCCACCCTCTCACCCAATGTCCCACCCTCTCCCCTGTTCCCACCCTCTCCCCAGTTCCCACCCTCTTACCCCCATTCCCACCCTCTCCCCAGTCTCCCACCCTCTCTCCCAGTCTCCCACCCTCTTCCCCTAATCTCCCACCCTCTCTCCCAGTTCCCACTTTCTTACCCCCATTCCCACCCTCTCTCCTTCTCCCTGTCCTCTAATTCCTTCTAACCTCTTCCCTCTGCCCCTCCTTCTCTCCACCTCATTCTTTGACATCCCTCTCTTTCCCAGCTCCCATTTGAATCCTGACCTCCTGCTGCCGATGTTAGTCGCCTGTCGAGAGGGGAGTGACATTCCTTTGCATTCCACTCCATTCACTTTTCTCTGCTCCCTTCCTCTCCCCCTCTGGACTTCCTGACGATTCACCTCACTCCATCCTAACCACCCCCTCTTTGACCAGTCATGGCCTCTCTGGCATGACCACTCTGGGGCAGGAGGTGGGGGAGTTTGGATGTTAAAACTCCCTCCATTAATCCTCCACAGCCTCTCCCATCTCCCTTTCCCCCCACAAACACACCCTCTGCCCCAGAACCTCCAGTAATCCCACCCCGATGCCCCAACACCTTCCTTCAGAGTGGAATGGGGTCAGATGAGGTTCTGCAGATGTTCCTGATGTTTGGCCAAAGCACCCCCCTCCCCCCCGTTCCACCGTGTTTATACAGCCAGTTCAATTCCTTCCACCAGCTTCAGGGAGTGAGGCACATTCCTCTGACCCCTACCGCACACTCCCACACCCAGGAAACATTCGACAAGGTGCCGCACATGAGGTTGTTTAACAAAATAAGAGCCCATGGTATCACAGGAAAGATACCATCATGGATAGAAGATCAGCTGAGTGGCAGGTGGCAAAGAGTGGGAATAAAAGGGGACTTTTCTGGCTGGCTGCTGGTGACTTGTGGTGTTCCACAGGGGTCTGTGTTGGGACTGATTCTTTTTATATGTCAATGATTTGGATGACAGAATTGATGGTGTTGTGGCCACGTTTGCGGATGATGATAAGCTAGGCGGAGGGGCAGGTAGTTCTGAGGAAGCAGAGAGGCTACAGAAGGACTGAGACAGTTGAGGAGAATGGACAATGAAGTGGCAGATGGAATACAGTGTGTGGTCCTCACTTTGGTTGGAATAAAAGGTGTAGACAATTTTCAATACAGGAAGAAAACTTTAAAAATCAGGGGTGCAGAGGGACATGTGAGTCCTGGTGTAGGATTTCCTGAAGGTTAACTCGCAGGTTGAGTCAGTGGTGAGGAAGTCGAATGTGATGTTCGCATTCGTTTGGAGAAGGATGTAATACTGAGCATTTATAAGTCTCCGGTCAGACCACAGAGTACTGAGAGCCATTTCGGACCCCTTATCCGAGAAAGGGTGTGGAAAGGGTCCAGAGGAGGTTATCATGCGAATCATAAGACCATAGGATATAGGAGCTGAAGTAGGCCATTTGTCCCATCGAGGCTGCTCTGCCATTCAATGATGGGCTGATCCAATTCTTCCAGTCATCCCCACTCCCCTGCCTTCTCTCCACACCCTTTGATGCCCTGGCTAATCATGAACCTATCTATCTCTGCCTTAAATGCACCGAATGACTTGGCCTCCACAGCCGCTCGTGGCAACAAGTTCCACAGATTTACCACCCTCTGACTAAAGTAATTTCTCCTCATCTCAGTTCTAAAAGGACGTCCTTCAATCCTGAAGTCGTGCCCTCTTGTCCTAGAATCCCCTTCCATGGGAAATAACTTTGCCATATCTAAATTCTTCAGGCCTTTTAACATTCTGAATGTTCCTATGAGATCCCCCCTCATTCTCCTGAACTCCAGGGAATACAGCCCAAGAGCTGCCAAACGTTCTTCATACGGTAACCTTTTCATTCCTGGAATCATTCTCGTGAACCTTCTCTGAACCCTCTCCAATGTCAGTATATCCTTTCTAAGATAAGGAGCCCAAAACTGCGCACAATACTCCAAGTGTGATCTCACGAGTGCCTTATAGAGCCTCAACATCACATCCCTGCTCTTATATTCTATACCTCTAGAAATGAATGCCAACATTGTATTCGCCTTCTTCACAATCGACTCAACCTGGAGGTTAACCTTTAGGGTATCCTGCACAAGGACTCCCAAGTCTCTTTGCACCTCTGCATTTTGAATTCTCTCCCCATCTAAATAATAGTCTGCCCGTTTATTTATTCCACCAAAGTGCACGACCATACACTTTCCAACATTATGATCTCGAATGGTCTCAGAAATGAAAGGTTAACATTTTGAGCAGTGTTTGATTGCTCTGGGCCTGTATTCACTGGAGTTTAGAAGAATGAGGGGGAGTCTCATTGAATCGAATTGACTTTATTTCTTACATCCTTCACATACTTGAGGAGTAAAAATCTGTATGTTACGTCTCCGTGTAAATGAGCAATGTGCAATTTATAGTAATTTATAATAAATAGAACAGTCAATGTAACATAGAAATGCCCTCAAATCAGTGTGAGTTAATCCGTCTGATGGCCTGGTGGAAGAAGCTGTCCTGGAGCCTGTTGGTCCTGGCTTTTATGCTGCGGTACCGCTTCCCGGATGGTAGCAGCTGGAACAGTTTGTGGTTGGGGTGACTCGGGTCCCCAATGATCCTACGGTCCCTTTTTACGCACCTGTCCTTGCAAATGTCCTGAATAGTGTGAAGTTCACATCTACAGATGCGCTGGGCTGTCCACACCACTCTCTGCAGAGTCCTGCGATTGAGGGAGGTACAGTTCCCATACCAGGCAGTGATGCAGCCAGTCAGGATGCTCTCAATTGTGCCCCTGTAGAAATTTCTTAGGATTTGGGGGCCCATACCAAACTTCCTCAACCATCTGAGGTGAAAGAGGAATTGTTGTGCCTTTTTCACCCCACAGCCGGTGTGTATAGACCATGTGAGATCCTCTGTGATGTTTATACCGAGGAACTTAAAAACTGTTCACTCTCTCAACCCCAGATCTATTGATATCAATAGGGGTTAGCCTGTCTCCATTCCTCCTGTAATCCACAACCAGCTCCTTTGTTTTTGCGATATTGAGGGAGAGGTTGTTTTCTTGACACCACTGTGTCAGAGAGATGACTTCTTCCCTATAGGCCACCTTGTTATTGTTTGAGATTAAGCCAATCAACGTAGTGTCATCGGCAAATTTAATTAACAGATTGGAGCTGTGGGTGGTGACACAGTCATGGGTATACAGGCAGTAAAGGAGGGGACTCAGTATGCAGCCCTGAGGGGCTCCTGTATTGAGAGTCAGAGGGTTGGAGGTGAGGGAGCCCACTCTTACCACCTGCTGGCGATCTGACAGGAAGTCTGGGATCCAGCTGCATAAGGCAAGGTCAAGGTCGAGGTCTCTGAGCTTCTTGTCAAGCCTGGATGGAATTATGGTGTTGAATGTAGTCCAAGAACAGCATTCTCACATAAGCATCTTCCTTCTCCAGGTGTGTAAGGAAGGTGTGTAGAGCTGTGGTTATTGCATCATCTGTCAATTGGTTGTGTCGGTAGGTGAATTGTGCGGGGTCCAGTGTGGGTGGTGGCAGGCTGCAGATGTAGTCCTTGACCAGCCTCTCAAAGCATTTGCTTATTATTGAGGTGAGTGCGACAGGACGCCAGTCGTTCAGGCATGTTACCTTGATCTGACGAGTATTGAAAGGCCTGGACAGAATGGATGTGGAGAGCATGTTTCTGACAGTGGGAGAGTCTAGGACCAGAGGTGACAGTGTCAGAATAGAAAGGTATCCTTTTAGAACGGAGGTGAGGAGGAATTTCTTTAGCCAGGAGGTGGTGAATCTGTGGGATTTATTGCCACAGACGGCTGTGGACGCCGAGACGTTTGGTATATTTAAGGTGGAGGTTGATGGACTTGATGAACGAGGGCATCAAATGTTGTGGGGGGAAGGCAGGAGAATGGCACTGAGAGGGATAATAAATTAGCAAAGGTGGAATGGCAGAGTGGATTCAATGGTTCGAATGCCCTCATTCTGCTCCCAGGTCATACGGAAACTTCCTGTTCCAAGTTAAACTCTCCTAACCTGACAGAGAACAGCCCAAGAATCCTTCACATCGGTCCTTCACCACATCACACCAGTGGTAAACAGTGAATCTGTTCCCAGCATAACTTCGCTGGGGGAGGAGCTTCATCAGTACAGCAGAACATTGCGGGCCAAAGGGCCTGATTCTACGCTATACCATTTCTTCCATGTTCAACAGATCTCATTCTGGGATGGTACAAAGCAACAGTGCAGGAATACGAGGAGGAGATTTAAAACCCACAGACAAAGGCTGGCTTTAACCTCAGTACCACCCCTCCCACAGTGTGACCCTCCCTCGGTATCACCCCTCCCACAGTGTAACTCTCTCTCGGTACCATCCCTCCCACAGTGTGACCCTCCCTCGGTACCACCCCTCCCAGTGTGACCCTCCCACAGTATGACCCTCCCTCGGTATCACCCCTCCCACAGTGTGACCCTCCCTCAGTACCACCCCTCCCACAGTGTGACCCTCCCTCGGTATCACCCCTCCCACAGTGTGACCCTCCCTCGGTACAGAACCCCAGAGCACTGGGTGATGGGTGTACCTAGGGGACACCACAGAGGGCAGATGCTGGAAACTGCAGTCACACACAAGTTGCTGGAGGTAACTCAGCAACTCAAACAGCATCTGTGGGGGTTTTCGGAATGGTTATCCTGTCAGGTCAAGGCCCCCCATGGGTCTGGTGAAGAGTTTCCTCCCCAGAGATGCTACTTGACCTGCTAAGTTCCTCCCACAACACACACAAGTGCTGGAGGAACAGCGCAGGACAGGGAGCATCTATAGAAATGAATAAACAGTCGATTAAACCCTTCCTTAGTCTTGAGTTCCTCCAGCCACTTGTGTGTGCTCCACATTTCCACCACTCTCTGTGTAGAAAATCTACCTCTGATGTCCCCATATACTTTCCCCCAGTCTCCTTAAAATTATACCCTTCGTATTAGCCATTTCCATCCTGGGAAAAAGTCTCTGGCTGTCCACTCTCTCTATGCCTCTTATCATCTCGTACAGCTTGACCAAGTCACCTCCCATCCTCCTTCCCTCCAATCAGAAAAGCCATCAGACATGGGAGCAGAATTAGACCATTTGGCCCATCCAGTCTTCCCCACCATTCAATCATCACTGACATTAACCCTCTCAACTCCACTGGTGGAAATATCCTAGCAAGGCTTTTCGATATTCAATGTGATTCCACCCTCATTCTCCTGAACTCCAGGAAGTCTAACTCTCTAATCCAAGCTGCATCCTGGTAAATCTACTCTACACTCCTTTAAATGTTTCCACACGCTTCTGACCACAGAGTAGCAAAGAGTGGTCATGGACAGTGAAATCCAAAGTTATTTTATAAATGTATGAAGATAAGTCATAAGCTGTGTTTTAAATATACCAAGGATAAATGATCGACTGGAGACAGAGTTGAGATATCAGGGACAATCTGTACGGTGCAGGTAAACACTTTTCGCTGGTTGGCAGTGAACATTGTCATTAGAGAATTCAGTGAAAGCCTCGAGCAGCTCTCCATGTGTCTTGGCAGGTTTACACGCCCGGGGCAGCTGGGATCTAGCCCAGCCTGTTACTGAAGGCACGGGAAGACCTTGCTGGGTCTCCAGTGGAGTCACTGGGCAGGGCAGGTACCGGATGGCTGGAGAACAGCAAATGTGGTCACTCTGTTCAGGAATGTAGCAGAGAAAATTCTGCTATCGACCTAGCACAAGTAGAGAAGATATTGGGAAAAGGGTGAGGGGAAAGGCAGTGACTTGTCAGTAATGGCCTTCGTCAACGATAGAGCTGTGGCCAATTTCATTGCATGTTTTCGAGGAGGTCCCTGCCTCAGTAAAGCAGTCAGCACCCCACCCTGGACTCCCTCTTTTCTCCCCCTGAGGCAGAAAGCACAAAAGCCTGAGGGCACCTCTCACCAGCTCAAGAACAAGTTCTACCCCACTGTTATCAGACAATCAAACAGTCCCCACGACCACACAATCTCCTCGTTATCATCTTGCATGTTATCCTTTACCTGCACTGCACCTTCTCGGTGGCCATAATGGATAGGAGAAGAATGAGGCCATTCAGCCTGTCGAGCCTACTCCAGCATTCCATCATGGCTGATTTATTTTCCCTCTCAGCCCCAATCTCCTGCTTTTTCCCCTGAAACCCTTCATGCCCTGACCAATCAAGAAAATATCAACCTCTCTTTAAATATACCCAATGACTTGGCCTCCACTGCTATCAGTGGCAATGAATTCCACAGATTCACCACCCTCTGGATAAAGGAATTCATCCTCATCTCTGTTCTAAAGGGACGTCCCTCTATTCTGAGGCTGTGCTGTGTCCTCTGGTCTTTGACTCTCCCAATATAGGAAACTCTATCTAGGCATTTCAATATTCGATAGATTTTAATGAGATCCCCCCTCGTTCTTCTAAACCCCAGTGAGTACAGGCCCAGAGCTGTCAAATGCTCCTCATACGTTAAGCCTTTCATTGCTGAGATCATTTGTGAAACTCAGCTGGGTGATTGAAAACTATGTGGGGGAGAGTGGAGGGAAGATGCGATGGACCCCGAAGGGTTAAACCAGATTGTGATGTAGGGGAGGGATGTAGAGAGCTGATCGTATCAGCGGCACGATAGCGTAGCGGTCAGCACAATGTTTTACAGTGCCAGCAGTTGAGTTCAGTTCCCACAGTTGTCTGTAACACGTTTATTCTCCCCATGACCGCGTGGGTTTCCTCCAACACTCCAAAGACGTATTGGTTAAGTTTAGTTGGTCGTGGGCACGCTGTGTCAGCACCAGGAGTTCAGTGACACGTGCACAATCCTCAGACTGTGTTGCTCGTTGAAGAGCAACACATTTCACTGTGTGTTTCAATGGACATGTGACAAATAAAACCAATCTCTAATGATGAGACCCTTTGTCAGGGGACAGTAGCCAGAATGAGAAGGTAGGGGGAAAACTGGCTTCGTCTCCCTTCCTTTCCTGTCCTGATGAAGGGTCTCGACCCAAATTGTCGATTGCTTATTCTTCTCTAGAAAAGCTGCCGAACCTGCTGAGTTCTTCAGGTTCAAGTTCATTGGCATCTGACTGTACATATATACAACCAAACCAAACAACGTTCCTCCAGACCACAGTGCACCCACAAAACATACATCACACACAGCATGTAAACCAAATACTACCATAAATAAGTGAATTAAAACATAATTGAAAGCGTATCTAGTGTGCAGCAGAGGTAAACAGTAAACCTTAAACAGCTGGCTGTCCCAGTGATGAATCCGCGGTGGTGACGGGGTATTCATTAGTCTCCCAGCCAGAGGGAAGAAGCTCTTACCCAGTCCGGCAGTCCTAGTCCTGGTGCTCCTGTACCCCGTTACGATAGTAGTGGATAAAAGAGGTTGTCTGTGTTGCTCAAGGAGCCGAGCATCTGCAGAATCTCGTACGATTACGATGTCCCACTTTGGCAGGAGAGACGGTTAGCAGAGTTGTGACTATCAGTAGAGGCACATCAGAAAGGGGGTGTCACCGGGGTGTGTGCTATTCCTGTGATCAGGCACCTGCAGAAACACGTCAGCAAGGGGGTAAGAGGATCAGGGAGTGTCGAGAGCCGCTCTGACCCAATACACCGACACTGGACTGATTGGCCAGTTCGACACTGGGCCAGTCGCCTCAGGTTGACAGGTGGCGGAGTATTTGGTCGGGTTTGAACAGTGTGAGCAATGGCAGGGAGAGGAGGCCTGTCACTCGAGGTACGCAGTTACGCCACAGAATTGAGGGGAGATCACATTGTTGCAAGGGAGGGTCACACTGTGGGAGGGGTGATACTGAGGGAGGGTCACACTGTGGGAGGGGTGGTATTGAGGGAGGGTCACACTGTGGGAGGGGTGGTATTGAGGGATGGTCACACTGTGGGAGGGGTGGTACTGAGGGAGGGTCACACTGTGGGAGGGGTGGTACTGAGGGAGGGTCACACTGTGGGAGGGGTGGTATTGAGGGAGGGTCACACTGTGGGGGGGTGGTACTGAGGGAGGGTCACACTGTGGGAGGGGTGGTATTGAGGGAGGGTCACACTGTGGGAGGGGTGGTATTGAGGGATGGTCACACTGTGGGAGGGGTGGTACTGAGGGAGGGTCACACTGTGGGAGGGGTGGTACTGAGGGAGGGTCACACTGTGGGAGGGGTGGTATTGAGGGAGGGTCACACTGTGGGGGGGTGGTACTGAGGGAGGGTCACACTGTGGGAGGGGTGGTACTGAGGGAGGGTCACACTGTGGGAGGGGTGGTATTGAGGGAGGGTCACACTGTGGGGGGGTGGTACTGAGGGAGGGTCACACTGTGGGAGGGGTGGTACTGAGGGAGGGTCACACTGTGGGAGGGGTGGTATTGAGGGAGGGTCACACTGTGGGGGGGTGGTACTGAGGGAGGGTCACACTGTGGGAGGGGTGGTACTGAGGGAGGGTCACACTGTGGGAGGATTCTCCCCGGTGTTCAATGTTGAGCAGATTCTCTGTTGATCCCAGTCTCTCTCTCCCCCTGCAGAGCTGGAATATTCCATCCGCATCCTGCTCTACTCTGTCATATTCCTGCTGAGTGTTTTCGGGAACGCCATGGTGATCCTGGTGTTAGTGGTGAACAAACGTCTGCGGACGGTGACGAACTCCTTCCTGCTGTCGCTGGCCCTCAGTGACCTGATGGTGTCAGTTGTCTGTATGCCCTTCACACTGATCCCCAACCTGCTGGGCAACTTCATCTTCGGGCCCTCCATGTGCAAGCTCACCGCCTACTTCATGGGTGAGAGATGGTGGGGGCACAACCACTCCTCGCCTGACTGTCTGCTCGTCTGCGTCTGGGTCCACGTCTGTGTCCGTATCCAGACATGGTCCCGCGCCTCTGTCCATGTCTGGGTCTGTGTCATCTCCTGGGTGTTTGTGTCTGCACCCATCTCTGTGTCTGTACTCATGTCTGGCTCTGTATTCGTGTCTCTGCGATCACCTGGGTCTGCATTTGTGTCTGTGTCTGGGTTTTTGATTGTGTCTGCAACTGGGTTCATGTCTGTGTCTGTGTCTGTGTCCCGTCCATGTCTGAGTCTGGGTCTGTATCCGTGTCATCACTTCGGTCTCTGATCGTCAGGGTGTGTGTCTGGGGGTTGTATATGTGTCTGTGGGGACAGCTCCATCCCAGGGCTCCCGGAGACCATGTGATTGCCGAGTGGAGGGGATGGGGTGGGGGAGTAGTCTGGCTCAGTTTTAACTGGGACTAACACGGGTCATTGCTCGCAGGAATCTCGGTCAGTGTGTCCACCTTCAGCCTGGTAGCCATCGCCATCGAACGCTACAGTGCGATCTGTAACCCGCTAAAAGCCAGACTGTGGCAGACTCGCTCCCATGCCTACAGGGTCATTGCAGTAACCTGGCTGCTGTCCGTCGTTATCATGACCCCTTACCCCATCTACAACCGGTTGAAACCTTTCCAACGGGCGGACAACTCCACTGCACACATCTGCACGCTCAACTGGCCCAGCGAAGCTGTGCATCGTGCCTGGTAGGAAGCAGGGTGGCGGGGGTTAACAGTATGGGGAGTGGGAAGAGTTATCGGTACAGGGAGTGGAAAGGGTTAACGGTACGGGGAGTAGGAAGGGTTAACAGGACGGGGGAGTGGGAAGGGTTAACGGGGAGGGAGTAGGTCTCTGCTCATCTAGAATTGTTCAGAATACAAAAGCAAGGATGTAATGCTGAGCCTTTATAAGACTGGTCAGACCACACTTGGAGTTCAGTGAACCGTTTTGGGATGTGCAGGCAGAGAAGGTGCATGAGAATGATTCCAGGAATGAAAGGGTTAACGTATGAGGAGTATTTGGTTGCTCTGGGCCTGTACTAGCTAGAGTTCAGAAGAAAGAGACGGTTAAAAAGCACTGATCAGATTGCACTCGGAGTATCACTTGGAAACCTATTGAATATTGAAAGGCCCAGATAGAGTGGATGTGGAGAGGATGTTTCCTGTAGTGGGAGACTCTAGGACCAGAGGGCACATCCTCAGAATAGAGGGACGTTCCTTTAGAATAAAGGGACATACATTCAGGACAGAGATGAGGAGGAATTTCTTCAGCCAGAGAGTGGTGAATCTGTGGAATTCATTGCCACAGGCAGCTGTGGAGGCCAAGTCACTGAGTATATTTGAAGCTGATGTTGATAGTTTCTAGGTTAGTCAGGGCGTCAATGGTTATGGAGAGAAGGCAGGAAAATGGGGTTGCAAGACTCAGATTAATTTATTTATAACATCTACACATTCAACTTCACGTTCAAGCTCAATTTATTGTCATACACTTACCCAATGAAACAACATTCCTCCAGATCAACCTGCACAACACAGCACAT
Organism: Mobula birostris; assembly: GCF_030028105.1. Taxonomy (NCBI): domain Eukaryota; kingdom Metazoa; phylum Chordata; class Chondrichthyes; order Myliobatiformes; family Myliobatidae; genus Mobula; species Mobula birostris. The sequence continues at coordinate 2,842,436 of NC_092376.1, forward strand.
ATAACTCACACACAACCGTACTCTTGTATACCACACAACGAAACAACATTTCTCCGAACCAAGGATGGTAGGTAGGCATCTGTTAGTCTTGCGAGACCATGGAGCTGCGCCCGGAAAGTCTTCACTCTCCAGGGCGCAGGCCTGGGCAAGGTTGTATGGAAGACCAGCAGTTGCCCATGCTGCAAGTCTCCCCCCTCCACGACACTGATGTTGTCCAAGGGAAGGGCATTAGGACCCATACAGCTTGGCACCAGTGTCGTCGCAGAGCAATGTGTGGTTAAGTGCCTTGCTCAAGGACACAACACGGGCTCGAACTCATGACCTTCAGGTCGCTAGTCCAATGCCTTAACCACTTGGCCACATGCCTAAGCTGAGGATGAGCCAGCAGGTTTACAAGTAGTTTGATGGTTGTAAGATGAATGTAAGGAAGGACAAGCTGATGACTGGGTACAAATGCAGCTAGAGCAAAGAGTTAAATTGTATCAGAGAGGCAAAATACAAAAGGGGGAAGAGTCCAGGACTGAAGATTCTGTACTTAAATGTGCGCAGCATTCAGAAGAAGGTGGACGAATTTGTGGTGCAATTAGAGATTGGTTGGTATGACGTTGTGGGTTTCACTGAGTCGTGGCTAAAAGAAGGTCATAGTTGGGAACTTAACATCAAAGGATGTACCTTGTACCGAAAAGACAGGTAGGAAGGCATAGGCGGTGGTGTGGCTGTCTTGGTAAGAGATGGAATTTACTTCTTTACAAAGAGGTGACATAGGGTCAGAGCATGTTGAATCTTTGTGGTTGGAGTTAAGAAACTGCAAGGTTAAAAAAAAGCTATTATAAATATCATATAGGCCTCCAAATAGTAGCCAAGATGTAGGGTTGAGGTTGCAAAGGGAGTTAGAAAAAGCTTGTGATAAGGGTAATGTCACAATTGTGATGGGGGACTTCAATGTGCAAGGGGATTAGGAAAATCAGGTTGGTGTTGGATCACAAGAGAGGGAAATTGTTGAAAGCCTACAAGATGGCCATTTTAGAGCAGCTTGTGCTTGAGCCTACTCAGGGAAAGGCTATCTTAGATTTGGTGTTGTGTAATAACCCAGATCTTATTAGGGAGCTTAACGTAAAGGAACCTTTAGGAGGCAATGATCATAATATGATTGAATTCATACTGCAGTTGAGAGGGAGAAGCATAACTCACATGTATCAATATCGCAATGGAATAAAGGGAATTACAGAGGCAAGAGAGAGGAGCTTGCCCAGGTGGATTGGAGGAGGATACTGGCAGGGATGATGGCAGAGCAGAGGTGGCTGAAGTTTTTGGGAATAGTTCACAAGGTGCAGGATAGATATGTCCCACAGAAGAAGTAGTTCTCAAATGGCAGGTATGGCAACTGTGGCTGACAAGGGAAGTTAAGGACTGCATAAAAGCCAAGGAAAGGGCAAACAAGGTAGCAAAAGTGAGTGGGAAGTTGAAGCTTTAAAAATTCTACACAAGCCCTACTCTTCGTGATTTTTACAAATGACCCAGATGAGGAAGTGGAGGGATGGGTTAGTAAGTTTGCTGATGACACAAAGGTTGGGGGTGTTGTGGATAGTGTGGAGGGCTGCCATAGGTTACAGCGGGACATTGATAGGATGCAAAACTGGGCTGAGAAGTGGCAGATGGAGTTCAACCCAGATAAGTGTGAAGTGGTTCATTTTGGTAGATCAAATATGATGGCAGAATATAGTATTAATGGTAAGACTCTTGGCAGTGTGGAAGATCAGAGGGATCTTGGGGTCCATGTCCATAGGACACTCAAAGCTGCTGTGCAGGTTGACTCTGTGGTTAAGAAGGCATACGGTGTATTGGCCTTCATCAATCGTGGAATTGAGTTTAGGAGCCGAGAGGCAATGTTGCAGCTATATAGGACCCTGGTCAGACCCCACTTGGAGTACTGTGCTCAGTTCTGGTTGCCTCACTACAGGAAGGACGTGGAAACCATAGAAAGGGTGCAGAGGAGATTTTCAAGGATGTTGCCTGGATTGGGGAGCATGCCCTATGAAAGCAGGTTGAGTAAACTCGGCCTTTTCTCCTTGGAGCGGCGGAGGATGAGCGATGACCTGATAGAGGTGTATAAGATGATGAGAGGCATTGATTGTGTGGATAGTCAGAGCCTTTTTCCCAGGGCTGAAATGGCTAACGCAAGTGGGTACAGTTTTAAAGTGCTTGGAAGTAGGTACAGAGGAGATGTCAGGGGTAAGTTTTTTACGCAGAGAGTGGTCAGTGCGTGGAATGGGCTGCTGGCGAAGGCAGTGGAGGTGGATATGATAGGGGCTTTTCAGAGACTCCTGGACAGGTACATGGAGCTTAGAACTCTACCAGATTAGTCAGGCAAGATTTCCGTTTACAGAAGGCATGCTGACTTTGACTTATTTTATCATTAGTCTCCAAGTACCTTGAAACCCCATCTTTGATAATAGTGTCCAACACTCTCCCAACCATTGAGGTGAGGCTAACTAGCCTATAGTTTCTTTGCTTTTACCTTCCTACCTTCTTGAAGAGTGGAGTGACATTTGCAATCTTCCAGTCCTCCGGGACTATTCCCCAAATCATTAATGGTTAATGTTTCCCACCAGCCATGATAGAATGGCGGAGGAGACTTGATGGACCGAATGGCTTCTATGTCTGATGGTTTTGTCGTCACAGCACCACATCTTCTGCCCTGCCCAACACTTGGTCACCTGTTCCTGAACTACAACCCTAACCTGCTCCCCACCCCTCCCCTCTCCCCATCCGAGACCCCAGGCTCTCTGGGCTGAGGGAGGGTGGCAGTTCTGACACTGTTTGTCAGCTGATTATCCTCACCTCACCCCAGGGTGACCGTGAGACAATAAAGCAGAATTAGGCAATTCGGCCCATTGAGTCTGTTCTGCCATTTCATCAAGGCTGATCCATTTCCCTCTCAACCCCATTCTCTGGCCTTCTCCCCCGTAACTCTTCACAGCCTGACTAATCAAGAACCAACCAGTCTTCTAATGTCCCTTAGGGGAGGAATCCTGCTGTCCTGACTTGGTCTGGCCCATACGTCACTCCAGACCCCCACAGCAATGTGATTGACTCTTAAATGCCCTCTGAAATGGCCTAGCGAGCCATTCAGTTGTATCCAACTGCTAAAAAGAAAATAATAAGGAATAAAACCGGACATCGACCTAGGCGCTGGAAACGACAACGGCAAAAGCAGCCCTGTCGACCCTGCAAAGTCCTCCGTACTAACATCTGGGGACTTATGCCAAAGTTGGGAGAGCTGTCTCTCAGACTAGTCAAGCAACAGCCTGACATAGTTGTACTGACAGAATCAGACCTTATAGTTAACATTCCAGACTCCACCATCACCATTCCTGGGTATGTACTGTCTCACCGGCAGGACAGGCCTAGTGGAGGTGGTGGCACAGTGGTGTACAGTAGAGGGGGAGCTTCCCTGGCTCATGGCACCAGAGTATACATGGGCAAGGAAACCCCCTGCTGATTACCATGTACCATCCTCCCTCAGCTGATGAATCAGTACTTCTCCATGTTGAGGAGCACTTGGAGGAGGCATTGACCGTGGCAAGCACACAGATTGTACTCTGGGTGGGGTCTTCAATGTCCATCACCAAGAGTGGCTTGGTCGTACCACCACAGACCGAGCTGGTCGGGTCCTACTGGACACAGCTACTAGACTGGGACGACAGCAGGTGGTGAGGGAACCAACAGGAGGGAAAAACACACTTGACCTCATTCTCAGCAACCTGCCTGCCGTGGAAACATCTGTCCGTGATAGCATTGGTAGAAGTGACCACCACACAGTATTTGTGGAGACTAAATCCCATCTCCACATTGAAGAAACCCTCCACCGTGTTGTGTGGCACTACCACTGTGCTAAATGGGACAGATTTCGAACAGATCTAGCACCCAAGACTAGGCATCTATGAGGTGCTGTGGGCCATCAACAGCAGCAGAATTGTACTCAACTACAATCTGTAACCTCATGACCCGGCATATCCCCCACTCTAACATTACCATCAGGCCAGGGGATCAATGAAGGGTGCAGGAGGGCATGCCGAGAACACCACCAGGCATATCTCAATGAGGCGTCACCCTGGTGAAGCCACAGTACAGGACCACTTGCATGCCAAACACCATTAGCAGCAAGTAACAGGCAGAGCTAAGTGGTTCCACAAGCAACGGATCAGATCTAGGCTCTATAGTCCTGCCATATCCAGCCGTGAATGGTGACAGACAATCAAACAACTCACTGGAGGAGGAGGCTCCACAAATATCCCCATCCTCAATGATAGAGGAGCCCAGCACACCTCTGCAAAAGGTAAGACTGAAGCATTTGCAACAATCTTCAGTCAAGTGTGCTGAGTAGACGACCCAGCTCGGCCTCCTCCAGAAGTCCCCAGCATCCCAGATGTCGATATGCAGCTAATCCGAAAGCACTGGATACTACATAGGCTATGGGCCCAGACAAAATCCTGGCAATAGTGAAGACTTGTGCTCCATAACCTGCCGCACTACTAGCCAAACTGTTCCAGTACAGCTACAACACTGGCATTTACCCGGCAATGTGGAAGATTGCCAAGGTATCTCCTGTACATAAGAAACAGGATGTCTAACCCAGCCATTCACCACCCTATCAGCCTACTCTCAAATATCAGCAAAGTAATGGAGGGGTCATCAACAGTGCTATCACACAGCACCTACTCGGCAATAACCTGCTTACAGATGCCCAGTTTCGGTTGCGTCAAGGCCACTCAGCTCCTGACCTCATCACCTCCTTAGTCCAGTCACGGTGGGGTGAGAGTGATAGTCTTGACATCAAAGCAGTATTCGACCGAGTATGGCATCAAGGTGCCCTAGCTAAAATGGAGTCAGTGTGAATTAGGGGGAAAGCCCTCCACTGGTTGGAATACAAAGGAAGATGGTTGTGGTGGCTGGAGGTCAATCATCTCATCCTCAGGACATCACTGCAGGAGTTCCTGAGGGAAGTGTCCTGGGACCAACCATCTTCAGCTGATGCATCAATGACCTTTCTTCCGTCACAAAGTCAGAAGTGGGAATGTTTGCAGATGACTGCACAATGTTCTGCACCATTCATGACTCCTCAGATAGTGAAGCAGTTCATACCCAAATGCAGCAGGACCTGGACAATATCCAGGCTTGGGCTGACAAGTGGCAAATAACATTTGAACTACGCAAATTCCAGGCAATGACCATCTCCAACAAGAGAGACTCTAACCATCGTCCCTTGACATTCAGTGACATCACCATCACTGAATCCCCTACTATCAACATCCTGGGGGTTACCATTGACAGGAAACTGAACTGGTCTAGCTATATAAACACCATGGCTACCAGAGCAGGTCAAAGGCCAGGAATCCTGCGGCGTGTAACTCACCTCCTGAATCCCCAAAGCCTGTCCACCATCTACAAGGCTCAGGTCAGGAGTGTAATGGAATACTCGCCACTCGCCCAGATGGGTGCAGCTCCATCAACACTCAAGAAGCTTGACACCATCCAGTACAAGGCAGCCCACTTGACTGGTACCCCTTCCACAAGCATCCAATCCCTCCACCATTGACGAACAGTTACAACAGTGTGTACTATCTACGAGATGCACTGCAACAACACACCAAAGTTTCTAAGGCAGCACCTTCCAGACCACCGACCACTATTATCTAGAAGGACGAGAACAGCAGATACCTGGGAACACCACCACTTGGAAATCCCCCTCCAAGTCTCTCACCATCCTGAATTGGAAACATATTGCAGTTCCTTTATTGTCGCTGGGTCAAAATCATGAAATTCCCTCCCTAACAGCACTGTGGGTGTACCTACACGTCAGGGACTGCAGTGGTTCAAGAAGGCAACTCATCACCACCTTCTCAAGGGTAACTAGGCATGGGCAATAAATGCTGGTTTATCTGGCAACGCCCACATCCCATAAACAAATAATTTTTTTTAAAAACCTCCACTTTAAATATATCCAATGACTTGGCCTCCACAGCCATCTGTGGCAATGAATTCCACAGATTCATCACCCTCTGGCTAAAGAAATTCTTCCTCATCTCTGTTCTAAATGGATGTCCCTCTATTCTGGGGCTGTGCCCTCTGGTCCTAAACTCCCTCACTAAGAGAAACATCCTCTCCACATCCACTCTATCCATATTCAATAGGATTCAATGAGATCCCCCCTCGTTCTTCTAAACTCCAGAGCCATCAAATGCTCCTCATATGTTGCAACACACACAAGGTGCTGGAGGAACTCAGCAGGCCAGGCAGCATCTATGGCAAAAAGTACAGTTGACCTTTTGGGCCAAGACACTTCAGCAAGAAGTTTACCCTTTCACTTGGCGTGGTAGCAGTGTGGTGTTGGTGATCTGTGCCGGCTGGTTCAGGTGCTGATTGTCACTGACGGTTCTCTCACTGTTCCCCGAAGGTATGTCTTCCTCCTCCTGGTCCTGTTCTTCTTGCCGGGAGTGGTGATGGTCGTGGCCTATGGACTGATTTCATGTGAGCTCTACAGGGGAATCCGTTTCGAAATGAACCAGAGGGAGGAGGCAAAGGGTAAGGGTCAGGTGTTCCTCCACTATGGGCAAACCCTCGATCCTGGTAACAACAAGGGTGCGAGCTTGGTTCGTCGCTTTGTGGGAAACATTCCGATTCTGATCGAGATTTATTCATCAGATGTACATCGAAACATCCAGAGATAGAGGTGCACAAGACGATAAGAGGCATAGACAAAGTGGACAGTCAGAGATTTTCTCCCAGGGTGGAAATGACTAATACAAGGGGGACATAATTTTAAACTGATTGGAGGAAAGTATTGTGGGGATGTCAGAGTTAGTTTTTTCACACAGAGAGTGGTGGGTGTGTGGAACACGCTGCCAGGGGTGGTGGTAGAGGCAGATACATCAGGGACATTTAATAAGCTCTTAGTTAGGCACATGGATGATAGAAAAAATGGAGGGCTATGTCAGAGGGAAAGGTTAGAGCTGGGGTTCTTAACCTTTTTTATGCCATGGACTCTTTTGGCAGTCTGGTGAAGCCTATGGATCTCTTCTCAGATTAATGTATTTGCATATATATAAAAATAGGATTATAAAAGAAACCAATTATATTGAAATACAGTTAAAATACGACTGTGGTTTGTTGCCTACATTCATAATGGAAGGAAATGCTAACTTTCAGTTCGAAGTCAGTGAGAATACAGACGTAGGTTTTTTCCCATCCGAGTTCATGGACCTCCTGGAATCTATCCACAGACTCCTGTGGTGTCCTTGGAACCCAGGTTAAGAACCGCTGGGTGAGATTGGTCTTGGAGTGGGTTAAAGGGTCAGCATAATGTCATGGGCCAAAAGGCCTGCACTGTGCCGTAGTGTTCTATGTTCTATAAAATGTGACATTAGTATTAACAACCAATGCAACCTAGGGATGTGCTGGGAGCAGTCCACAAGTGGCACTAACTTAGCAACACACGTGGGAGCAACAGTCGAGCAGAGCAAACCCCTTTCCCACCCTCACAGACTGTCCTCCAACAGGGCAGGTCATCTCCTCATCTCCAGGCCTCCAGCCCCCCGTGAACTCGCAGACTCACTGGTCCCGTTCCACCAACTCTTCCGGCTGCTGTGGAACCCGGGCGACAGTGGGCCCCCTCCAGGTCAAATGATTCATTCTGCCTGGGCAAAGGCCATTCAGCCCGGCCTGCTGCTGCTGATCAAGGTATCCTTCCAACCTCCACAGTTGTTGAGTTCCTCCAACTTTCCAGATTTCTAGCGCTCTCCACTTGGCCCACTCCCTCTAAATGGGGAACAAGCAGGCAAATGGGGTTGAGGGGATAATAAATCACCCCTGAGAAGACTCGATGGGCTGAATGGCCTAATTCTGCTCCTATGTCTTATGTTCTTAAACCTTTTCTAGCCATGGACCTATCCAACGGTCTCCGAGATGTTGTGACCGTACCTGTCTCCACCACTTTGTCAGCTCATTCCATTACCCAGCACCCTTGGGTGAAGCCAATGCCCTTCGGGTGCCCTTTGAATCTTTCTCCTCTCACATTACACCTGATTCCCCTGCCCTGAGGAGCGAGGGGAGAGCCCAGCTGGTCGGTTGAGCAAAAGTGTTGGGTAGAGTCCCGCAACCTCTGCTGGTTGCCATGGAGACTCAGGGCCACCAGTCTATACCTGGCTCATAGAGTCATATAGCATTGACACAGGCCATTCAGCCCAACTTGTCCATGCTGACCACGATGCTCTACCCAAACTGCCAGATTAATCTGATTCTGATCTGGACCTGCTAACTTCCTTCAGCACATTAGTACACTGACTCAGAACCACACAGTAAAGAAACAGGCCCTTCAGCCCACAATGTTGTTTCGAGCCATTTACAGTAGTTATCAATGGCCTACTAAACTAATCCCTTCTGTCCTCACAGTGCCCATATCCTTCCATTTCCTCCCATCCATGTGCTGATCTAAATGTCTCTTAAAAGTCTCTAATGTATCTGCCTCTGCCCCCACCCTAGGCAGCACATTCGAGACACCCACCACACTGTGTAAAAATCCTTGCCCCTCACATCTCCTTTGAAATTACGTCCTCTCTCTTTAAATGCATGGCCTCTGGTATTAGACATTCTCTCTGGCTATCCATCCCGTAGGATGATGATGGTTCCTTTCAGTCAGTTAGTGGGGTGGTACCCCACTCCTCCGAAAGGAACAGTGTGTGCGAATGGATTTAGGTGAGTAGGGGGTTGCACAGGTCCAGACCCACCCTCTCGACATCCCCTCCCGGATCCAGCGGCATGGTGGGGTCCAAGACGGCTGGCGGAGGTTCTGTTGCAGTGAATGGCCAGACCAAGCTTCGATGCAAGGGATGCCCTTTCCGTGCTTCACGGCACATGTTTGCTAGATGGCCATTGACCCTATGAGAGGGTTCATCTGCCCTTTGGCAGGTCTTGTTTCTCATCCTGCAGGGTGTCTAGCCACCCTCCTCAGCAGGCAAGCCTGGTGGGGGAGCCAGTTTAGTCGCCGACCACCCGACAATGTGACAGGTAGTACTGGGTTATCAGTAACACTCAGACGAGTGACCTGACCAGACATTAGACATTACAACCCCGGGAAAAAGATGCTGCCTGTTTACTCTATCTATGCCTCCCATAATCTTGTAAACCTCTATCAGATCTCCCCTCAGCATCAGCCGCTCCAGAGAAAACAAGCCAGGTTTGTCCAGCCTCCCGTTATAGCCCATGCCCTCTACACCAAGCAACATCTTCTGCATCCTGTCCAAAGACTTGATGTCCTTCCTATATTGGGGTGACCAGTGTGTTGCTCCAGGTTTCCAGTATTAGCAGGATTTGTGTTTGGCCTGTATCCTTCTGAAGCTTTCCTGCCCAAGTGTCCCACAACCGTTGTTATCATGCCCGCCTCCAACACTTCCTCCAACTCCTTGTTCTATATGCTCGTCTTCTGTGTGGAATACCTGCCCCTCGGGTAGCCTCACCTTAAACCTATGCCCTCTTGTACCACCCTGGGAAAAAGACACTCGTGCCTACCTCACCTGTTAACTCCACAAACCTCTGTCAGGTCACCCCTTTGTCCCAATTGCAGGAGGGGGCTCTGTCCCTATCCCGAGTCTCAGGGTGGGTGGGGGGGGATCACGGACCCTGGCCCTGGCTCTGGCTCTCATCTCAGATTGGGACCCTGCCCCTGCCCCGATCTCAGATTGGGACCCTGGCCCTGGCTCTGATCTCAGATTGGGACCCTGCCGCTGCCCCTGATCTCAGATTGGGACCCTGGCCCCTGCCCCTGATCTCAGATTGGGACCCTGCCCCTGCCCCGATCTCAGATTGGGACCCTGGCCCTGGCTCTGATCTCAGATTGGGACCCTGGCCCTGGCTCTGATCTCAGATTGGGACCCTGCCCCTGCCCCGATCTCAGATTGGGACCCTGGCCCTGGCTCTGATCTCAGATTGGGACCCTGCCGCTGCCCCGATCTCAGATTGGGACCCTGCCGCTGTCCCTGATCTCAGATTGGGACCCTGGCCCCTGCCCCTGATCTCAGATTGGGACCCTGGCCCTGGCTCTGATCTCAGATTGGGACCCTGCCCCTGCCCCTGATCTCAGATTGGGACCCTGGCCCTGGCTCTGATCTCAGATTGGGACCTTCTCCATTTCTCAGCTTGCCTTGAATCTCATGCTAGTACCCTGCCCAATGCCTGATCTTGGGCTGGGACCCTGCCCGGTTGCCGTATCTCAGGGTGGCATCCTGACCTCTATCTCAAACTGTTCACTACCCTCAGCCCTGAGTGAGCCCCTGCTCTAAGTGTGACCCCCATCACTCCATCCGGGGAGGACCCTCGCTCCCTCACTGTCGCGCTGCCTCCCTTTCTCCTCGGGATCAGTTATCTGGTTCACCGAACTTCCTCAACCCGCCTGGCCTAGTGGGTGGGTGTGTCCCAGGGAGCCTGACCATAATTGGAAGGGGCATGTGTCAGTCCAGCTCCAGTGACCAATGGGAGTGTTGATCTTGCAGCAGCGGCGAATGGCAGCAGCACCTGGTTGGGCCGCTCGGAGGAGGAAGGCGATGGCTGCTACGTGCAGCTCGGCAAGCGGCGGGCCTCGGTGGAGATGTCACTGCAGGCACACAGCGCCTCGGCTCGAGTGGACCGCGTCCGCTGCACCAGCTCCGAGGCCAAGCTGGAGGGCAAGAAGCGGGTGATCCGGATGCTGATGGTGATCGTGGCCATGTTCTTCATCTGCTGGCTGCCCATCTACAGCGTCAACACGTGGCGGGCCTTCGACCGGGCCACCGCCGTCCGTCTGCTGTCCGGCCCGCCCATCTCCTTCATCCACCTGCTCTCCTACACCTCGGCCTGCGTCAACCCCCTTGTCTACTGCTTCATGAATCGCCGTTTCCGCCAGGCCTTCCTCTCCACCCTCGGCCGCTGCCTCGCCCCCCTCCGTACTCTCCGGGCACCCGAGGACGAGCCCGGCACCACAGGCACCTCCCTTTCCAAGTTCAGCTACACGACCGTCAGCACTGTGGGGGCCCTGTGACTGGGGCCCACTCCCACCCCTGACCTATCCTGTCCTTAGGTGAGTTCTGTCCCTGCATACCCCCTCCCCTCCCCATCCCCTCTGCCTCCCAACTCACCTCCCGTCCCCTCTGCCTCCCATCCCCCTTCCTCCCAACTCACCTCCCGTCCCCTCTGCCTCCCATCCCCCTTCCTCCCAACTCATCTCCCATCCCCTCTTCCTCCCAATTCATCTCCCATCCCCCTTCCTCCCAACTCACCTCCCGTCCCCTCTGCCTCCCATCCCCCTTCCTCCCAACTCATCTCCCGTCCCCTCTTCCTCCCAATTCATCTCCCATCCCCCTTCCTCCCAACTCATCTCCCGTCCCCCTTCCTCCCAACTCATCTCCTGTCCCCTCTGCCTCCCAACTCATCTCCCATTCCCCTTCCTCCCAACTCACCTCCCGTCCCCTCTGCCTCCCATCCCCCTTCCTCCCAACTCATCTCCCGTCCCCCTTCCTCCCAACTCATCTCCTGCCCCTCTGCCTCCCAACTCATCTCCCATTCCCCTTCCTCCCAACTCACCTCCCGTCCCCTCTGCCTCCCATCCCCCTTCCTCCCAACTCATCTCCCGTCCCCCTTCCTCCCAACTCATCTCCTGTCCCCTCTGCCTCCCAACTCATCTCCCATTCCCCTTCCTCCCAACTCACCTCCCGTCCCCTCTGCCTCCCATCCCCCTTCCTCCCAACTCATCTCCCGTCCCCCTTCCTCCCAACTCATCTCCTGTCCCCCTTCCTGCCAACTCATCTCCCGTCCCCTCTGCCTCCCAACTCATCTCCCGTCCCCTCTGCCTCCCAACTCATCTCCCATCCCCTCTGCCTCCCAACTCATCTCCTGTCCCCTCTGCCTCCCAACTCATCTCCCATCCCCTCTGCCTCCCAACTCATCTCCCATCCCCTCTTCCTCCCAAATCTTCTCCCATCCCCTCTGCCTCCCAATTCATCTCCCGTCCCCTCTTCCTCCCAACTCATCTCCCGTCCCCTCTTCCTCCCAACTCATCTCCCGTCCCCTCTGCCTCCCAACTCATCTCCCGTCCCCTCTGCCTCCCAAGTCATCTCCCGTCACCTCTTCCTCCCAATTCATCTCCCATCCCCTCTGCCTACCAACTCATCTCCCGTCCCTCTGCCTAACTGTTCACTCTCACCTTCCCCTCCCCTCCTGTTGACTCCATGACCCACCTCACCCCCCCAACCCACCTCCCCCTCCCCTCCTCAACTCCCCTCCACACCTCCCCTCCACACCTCCCCCTCCCCACCTCCCCTCCCCCACTACCACCCCCCTCCCCCTCCCCTCTTCACCTCCCCCAACCCACCTCCCCCTCCCCTCCTCACCTCCCCCTCGCCACCTCACCTCCCCACCCCACCTCCCCATCCCACCCTCACCTCCTCCTCCCCACCTCCCCTCCTCACCTCCCCTCCTCACCTCCTCCTCCCCACTTCCCCTCCTCACCTCCCCAACCCACCTCCCCCTCCCCCTCCCCTCCTCACCTTCCCCCCTCCCCTCCCCCAACCCACCACCCCACCTCCCCTCTCGTTACCCGTCCAGCTCACTGAGATATTGTCCAGAACTGCCTGGCCCAGTGATGTGAGGTTCCTGCACTGGCCCAGAGGTCAGGGGTCTCCCCACCTCGAATTCACCACCTCCCTGGAACTGCACACTGCGATGCCATAAACCACATTTATAATCACTGCTTCTCTTCAATTGTGGGTAAAAGTATTTCCCCATTCCAGAACAGCAGAGGGGATCTCAATATAATAACTGTTCATAATGTGGCCCCAACACTCTCTCAGTACCACCCCTCCCACAGTGTGACTCTCCCTCAGTACCACCCCCCCCCCACAGTGTGACCCTCCCTCAGTACCAGCCCCCCCACAGTGTGACCCTCCCTCGGTACCATCCCTCCCACAGTGTGACCCTCCTTCGGTACCACCCCTCCCACAGTGTGACCCTCCCTCAGTACCATCCCTCCCATGGCGTGACCCTCCCTCAGTACCACCCCTCCCTCGGTACCTCCCTCCCACAGTCAGTACCACCCCCTCCCACAGTGTGACCCTCACTCAGTACCACCCCCTCCCACAGTGTGTCCCTCACTCAGTACCACGCCCTCCCACAGTGTGACCCTCCCTCAGTACCACCCCTCCCACAGTGTGACGCTCCCTCAGTACCACCCCCCCACATTGTGACCCTCCCTCAGTACCACCCCTCCCACAGTGTGACTCTCCCTCAGTACCACCCCTCCCTCAGTGTGACTCTCCCTCTGTACCACCCCTCCTACAGTGTGACCCTCCCTCCGTACCACCCCTCCCACAGTGTGACCCTCTGTCACTCCCAGTGTTTCTCAATCAGGAGATCTCAGCTGGTGCAGGGGGTGTTCAGACTTTCCGTCCAGGGCAGGTCTGCCTGGGGGTTGGGATCATGGACAATGAGTGGGTGTGTCATGGTGGGCTTGTGGACACTGAAGTTTCAAGATCTCCACAGTCCTGTGTATGGGAGTGGTGAGGGGATCCCATTGACTACTCCCTGTCCCTGCCCCAACCCCCACCTTACTGGGGCACTGTCCCTTGTGTCAGCATGGCCAGCAACTGACCACCACCCACAGTGTCACTGGTCCCCCCCGGGATCCCCCCTCACTGATGTTGTCAGAGTACAATCCCTGCTTGCTGTTGCCAGGTTCCGAATGTTGCTGGTTCTGACTGTAGCTGGAGTCAGTTGTGGCTAGATGGGTCTGCCTGTACCCAGGTCTGAATGTACCATGAGTTGCTTGTGGCTGGGACTGACTGTAATTGATATCGATTGTAACCAAGAACCACTGTAAATGACGGTCATTTGCAGCTGTGGTTCACTAGACGGGTCTGCCTGTACCTGGAGCTGACGGTGGCTGGGACTAACTGTAGTTGATATCGTTTGTAAGCAAAGGCTGACTGTAATAGGCTAATTGTAGTCGAAGTTTACTGTAACTGGTTCTACCTGTTCCTGGATCTCCTGCAGATTGTAGCTGTTAAATCCTGACAAACTTGCCCGCTCACTGACAGCACCAGGCCAAACTTCGCGTTTTCATCTGTCCCTTTCCTGGTTACAGTGCAGTGTGCTCTCTGAGTAGTGTACGGTTGCTATGCTATTTTCCGTGGTTACTGTGATGGTTTCCTGCAGTTCGTGGCGGTCATGGGGATCAGCCTCGATCCCGGACTTGTGCCTCGGGCTTTCAGCGCTGTGAATGAGAGTGGGTCGAATGACCGGGATTGAGGGGAGGCTTACAGCGTTGTACTTTCCTGAATTGTGGGTACCTTTGACTGAAACCCACCACAGAGTTTCCCAACACCAGGAGCCCTGGGGACCACACCCCCAGACCGTGCTCTGCAGACCTCCTTGGCACTCCCCCATGACACGGATGTGCAGGCCCTGGATTTGTTCTCATTGCCCACCGGCCATCCTGGTCAGGATGACGGTTCACAGCCTGTGATCGAGCAGGGGCTCCCTGGGTGACCAGGTGAACGCAGTGGGGCAGGGTGAGAGGGTACCCGGGCACCAGACCAGGTGAACGCAGTGGGGCAGGGTGAGAGGGTACCCGGGCACCAGGGGCTCCCTGGGTGACCAGGTGAACGCAGTGGGGCAGGGTGAGAGGGTACCCGGGCACCAGACCAGGTAAACGCAGTGGGGCAGGGTGAGAGGGTACCCGGGCACCAGGGGCTCCCTGGGTGACCAGGTGAATGCAGTGGGGCAGGGTGAGAGGGTACCCGGGCACCAGACCAGGTAAACGCAGTGGGGCAGGGTGAGAGGGTACCCTAGCCTCAGACCAGGTGAATGCAGTGGGGCAGGGTGAGAGGGTACCCGGGCACCAGACCAGGTGAACGCAGTGGGGCAGGGTGTGAGGGTACCCTGGCCCCAGACCAGGTGAACGCAGTGGGGCAGGGTGTGAGGGTACCCGGGCACCAGATGCTCCCTGAGTGACCAGGTGAATGCAGTGGGGTAGGGTGAAAGGGTACCCGGGCAGCAGGTTCGTGGGGACGCTCACCGTGGTCCGGGCAGGATCGCCTCTGCCGCAGGGGCTGATGTCCTGCAGCAGACAGAGTCTGGGCTGTTGATGGTCCCCACTGGTCAGTGAGCAAAACAACCGACTTGTGGGTCAGGCAGCGTCTGCGGGGAGAAATTCAAACCTGGGCTCATTTATCACAGATACTTCAAAACACTCGGTGACCTGTGACTTTCCGTCACCGACTGGCAGAGCCTCGGGCTGTGCTGGGGGAAGCCCACATGTGTCCACTCATCCTGGTCCCGGGACTCAGCGGTCAGCCGGCTTCTCAACTCGACACGTTCTCTTGCAGAGTCTCGACCCGAACTGGCGACTTTCTATCCGCACCCCCCGCCCCCCAACATACACTGTCCGAACCGCCGAGCTCACCACGGACCACGGGGGGGGGGGGGTCACCAGGCTCTCACTCCTCAATGCCCACTAGCCCCTCCAGGGGGCTGTGCCCGGTTTCTGAGGTGCCAGGGAGGGATGAGGGTGTGAAGGGGGAGATGAAGGGGATCACAGACCCAGGCGGGACATTGTACGTGGCCTGTGATGAGTTCAGTCCTCGCTGGTGTCAGACGGTACAGCGTTTCGACAGAACCCCGTCCCCTCTGGTCTGTCCGCTCCCAGCGCCTGTTCAGCAGACCTACCCTGGACTGGAGCGGCCTCTCACGGTGACATCCCGCACACCGTGGCTGTTTTGGCAGCTTCATCCTGGTGCTATGGGAGGGGTTGTGGGTGGGTGGATCCGCATGTTCGGCAGGTGCATGGCCTCCGCTCTTGGTGTATCCGTCTGCCGGTAACTTACTGTCGTTGCGCTTATGGAGTGCGTTGTGAGGCATTGGCTGCGATTTATTAAACAGATAAACTTCTTACAGATGAGTTTTATTGTCACAAGTCCATGGAAACACAGAGTGAAATGTATCGTTCACATCAGCCACCAACACCAAGGATGTGCCTGCAAGTTCCTCCACAGCAGCTAGCCCACAACTCACGAACCCAACCGGAACGGTTTGGAATGTGGGAGGAAAGCGGGGCGTCCGGAGGAAACCCACCTGGTCACGGGGAGAATTACTGTCCCCACCTCCTTACTGACAACGGCAGCAGTCAGTGATCGGGAGCACTGAAACGTGTTACCCTCACATACTCCCGCCTCAACAGAGGGAGCGAAATTCCTGCAGACTGCTGGCTCTCTGGACCTGCTTGTCGAGCCGTGCCCCGAGTATACACGGGGAGCAGGTTAGGTGGAGGGGGTGGAGGGGATTGGTGTTTAACACGGTCACAGTCATGTACAGGGAGCGGCAGCCTTCCGTGTCCTGTTGCAGCCACACACAGGTTCCAGAGAGATTCATGTTCTATCCCTCCGCCTCTTCCTCTCTCACCGTCTAGCTCTCTATCTCTCCCCCCCCCCCCGCCATTTCTCTCTCTACCCCTGTCTCTCTCTATAAATCTCCCCTCTCTCTATCACTCTGTTTCTCTCTGGCTGCCTCTCCCTTTGTCTCTCTGTCTCTGTCTCCCCCCCCCCCCCCCACCCTCCTTGTCACATGTTCCATTGTGCAGGTACAAATGTGTAACCGTGAAGAATCAGGTTTACTGCCACAGGCGCGGGTGGTGAGAAGTGTTGTCACACGGTGCATTGAGCTAGCACAAAGGAATCCAATTGCGGAATAACGTGTTCACACGATTCAGAATCACATTTATGATCACTGAAATCTGTTGTGAGATTTGCTTTGTGGCAGTTTTCCAGGAGGGACAGCCATTTAGAACAGAGATGAGGATTTCTTTAGCCCGAAGGTGGTGAATCTGTGGAATTCGTTAAGCAGAAGACAATAAAACACAGGAACAGAATTAAACTGTCTGGAGATGTGTCTGAGACTGGAAGGAGGTGCCCCGGACCATGGCTGTTCCCAACGGCAGCTTTATTGAGCAACTGAGCATAAGGTCTACAACAACAAATAACAGGAATTCTGCAGATGCTGGAAATTCAAGCAACACACATCAAAGTTGCTGGTGAACGCAGCAGGCCAGGCAGCATCTCTAGGAAGAGGTACAGTCAACGTTTCAGGCCGAGACCCTTCGTCAGGACGAACTGAAGGAAGAGTTAGTAAGAGATTTGAATCTCTTACTAGCTCTTCCTTCAGTTAGTCCTGACGAAGGGTCTCGGCGTGAAACGTCGACTGTACCTCTTCCTAGAGAAGCTGCGAGGAGCATAAGGTCTAAATGTACAGATGATAGCGACATTGGGGAACTTCCCGGAGATGGGGATACCTGGTGGACAGGGATGGGTGTGAGTGGCACACAGATATACTGTACTGCCGACAGACCGGGGGAGGGGCGATGCAACAACAGGGTCAGATTCAAAGAGAACTGGGTGGACATCCTGGGTCCAGTATGACCGTCAGGGCAGAGTGGGCACCGAGTGAGTACAAACCATGCGACGTCAGGTTCTCTAACCAGGCACAGAGGCCTGGGGCAAAGCAGTCAGGGGCATTGTTCCCAGAACTAGGTGGGCCACAGCTGGAGATGTGTGTCCCTCTCTGGGCCACAGCTGGAGATGTTTCCCACTCAGAGCCACAGCTGGAGATGTGTGTACCATGGTCACAGCTGGAGATGTGTGTCCCACTCTGGGCCACAGCTGGAGATGTGTGTACCACGGTCACAGCTGGAGATGCGTGTCCCACTCTGGGCCACAGCTGGAGATGTGTGTACCACGGTCACAGCTGGAGATGTTTCCCTCTGGGCCACAGCTGGAGATGTTTCCCTCTGGGCCACAGCTGGAGATGTGTATCTCATTCTTGGCTACAGCTGGAGATGTGTGTCCCATTCTGGGCCACAGCTGGAGATTTGTTTCCCATTTTGACCCACAACTGGAGATGTGTTTCCCACTCTGGTCACACTTTGGGAAAGATAGTGAGGCTCTGGACAGGATAATGAAGAGATTTTCCAGGCTACCCCAGGGCTGAGAGGGATTAGATCTGTGACTGAATCGGAAGGGGGTACTGGTTGACTGGACAGCAGAGATGTGAGGGGTCTAACAACGGTGGATGGGGAGGAGCTATTCCCATTGTGAGGGGGGTCTGAAAACAGCAGGGGTGGTTGTCACAGGAGCCAGAACTGATGAGGGAAAGGTGAGGGAGACGTGAGGAGATTGTCCCTGAACAGAGAGTCTGGAAACGTGGCCACAATCTTTTCCTTCCCGACAACGTTCCCTCCCACCAGCAGGCTGCAGGTCGGTATTGTGACCATCACTCTCTCCCCACCAGCACCACGGGAACACCTTCACCAGGAGGGCAGTATTCTGTGAAGCTGGCTCACCTCCTCAGGGGAGAGATAGGGATGGGTAATAAATACAGTCCTCTCTAGTTGACAGTGGTTAATGCTGTGCTGGGACCCACTTGCCTCTGCACCTGAACCGGTTGTTAACTTGCCCAAATTCCCAACACTGCACAGATACACAGGAGTCATGGGTCACTACAGCACAGGAACAGGGTCTTCAGTCTATCTAGTCTATGCCGATCTGTCATTCCACCTCATCCCATCAGCCTGTACCCTCCGTACTCCTCCCATCCATGTACCTGTCCAAATTTCTCTCAAATGTTGAAATCGGACCCACATTCACCACTTGTGCTGGCACTTTCCCCCATCATGCTCCCTTTAAATGTTTCACCTTTCACCCTTAACCCATCACCTCTAATTCTAGTCTTACCCAGCCTCAGTGGAAAAAGCCTGCTTGTATTTACCCTGCCTATACCCCTCATAATGTTGTATACCCCTATCAAATCTCCCCTCATTCTCCTACAGATGATGGAAGACCGTGATCGCCCACGTCAAGATAATGATCGTAAACACAAAATACTCTGCAGATGCTGGGGTCAAAGCAACATGCACAACACGCTGGGGGAACTCAGCAGGTCGGGCAGCATCCGTGGAAATGAACAGTTAACGTTCCGGGCCGAGTCCTGACAAAGGGTTCCGGCCCGAAACATTGACTGATCGTTTCCACGGATGCTGCCTGACCTGCTGAGTTCCTCCAGCGTGTTGTGCGTGTTGCTCATGATAATGATGATGACCCTGGGGGAAAGGCCGTGATCATTCACCCTATCTGTGCGCCCCCCCCCAGGATTTTATAAACCCCTTTGACATCACCCCTCAGGTGCTTTTGTTCCAGAGGAAACAACCCATGACTGTCCAGCCTCTCTGGGCCCGTTGCCATGGCAGCTTAGCGGTTAGCAATGCTATTGCAGCTCAGGCCACCAGACCTCGGATTTCAGTCCCAGCATCGTCCCTAAGGGATTTGTACATCCTCCCTGAGGAACGCGTGGGTTCCCCCCCCCCACAGTTACTAGGTTAATTGGACATTGTAAATTGTACCCTGATTAGAATAGGGTTAAATCGGGTGTTCTCAGGGGTTGCTGTGGCCAGAAGATCCTATTTCACACTGTTTCGTTAGACAGAACTCTGAACGGCTGGAGGTACTCAGCAGATCGAGCAGCGTGTGTGCCTGGATAATGTTTCAGCCCGAGACCCTGGCTCAGGACTGAGAGGGGAGGGTTGGAATTGGTTTATTATTGTCTCGTTTATCGAGATACGGTGAAAAGCTTGTCTATCACAGTGTAGAATAAACTGGAGAGTTGGGGTGGTGGGATCCCGTTTGAGATGGAGGAAGTTGCAGAGGACAATGTGTTGGATATGGAGGCTCATGGGGAAGCAAGGTGGGGACGAAAGGCGGCGGGAAGATAGGATGAGGGCAGGTCTTCGGGAAATGGAGGCAATGTGGACGAGGGCAGCATCAGCGGTGGAGGAAGGGGAAACCCAGTTCTTCGAAGGAGGTGGACATCTCTGATCTTTTGCAAAGGAAAGCCTCATCCTGGGAACCGAGATAAAGGGAATAGCGGTTTTACAGGAGTGCGGGAAGCAGGATAGAGTGTTACAGTTACAGAGAAAGTGTGGTGCAGACAGCTAATAAGATGCAAAGCCATAAAGAGGTAGATGGTGAGGTCAAGACTCCATCTTAACACACTCGGGGAAATTGGATAGTCTGGTAACAAGCTGTCCTGAGCCTGGTCGGACATGCCTTCAGGCCTTTGTATCTTCTGCCCGATGGGAGAGGGGAGACGAGGGAATGTTCGGGCTGGGAGGGGGCCGGTTCTACTGAGACAGTGAGCAGGGTAGACAGAGATACAGTGTGGAATAGGCCTTTCCAGCCCAATGAGCTGCAGCGTCCAGCAACCTCCGATTCAACCCCAGCCTAATCACAGGACAATTTACACCAACCGGTTGACCTACTGTCACGCCTTTGGACTGTGGGAGGAAACGGGAGCGCAGGGAGGGTGTACAAAGTCCTGACAGAGGATGCCAGGATTGAACTCTGAACTCCGACCCCAGGAACTGTAACCGCTGTGTACCGTGGCACCGGCCTGGAGGGCCTGAGTTACCAGGAGGGGCTGGACTGGTGTGGAACACAGGAGGCAGTAAACGGGTTTATAACTTCATGGGGGCATAAATAAGGAAGATGGTCACAGTCTTTCCCCCAGGGTGGGGGAGCCTAAAACTAGAAGACAGCGGTTTAAGGTGAGAGGGGAAAGAATTAAATTTAACCTGGGCTGTCACGAAAGGTGGTGACAGAGCAGCTTTATTTGTCACATGTACATCGAAACACACAGTGAAAGGTGTTTGTGTCAACGGCCAACACAGTCCGAGGATGTGCTGGGGGATGCCAAGCTGCCTGTGGCTGGTGCTTACTTACTACCCCTCATCCCTATGTCTTTGGAATGTGGGAGGAAACCGGAGCACCCGGAGGAGACCCCCACGGTCACAGGGAGAGTGTACCCTGTGTCCTTACAGTCAGCAGCGGGAATCGGCTGTGTAAAGCGTTGCACTGAGCACCGCACTGCCGTGCCACCGGCCAGGGGAAGTGGGTACGGTGACTGTTTAAAGGAAAGGTTTAGAGAGATGTGGGCCGAACGCAGACCAGGGGGTCAGTATGGGCGAGTGGGGCTCGTTTCTCTGCTGTAACTAACGGATAAATTGCAAAGCCAGAGGTACCGGTGGGTTGAGATGTCCTGACGCCGAGCTTCGAGCCTAATTAAACCTCTCCAGATTCATAATGAGAGTAATTATCACCCGCTGCTCACTTCAGTAACGTGAGGGAGAGCTGGCACCATCCGGACAGGATTGTTTATAGTACAAACAGCACACTGCAAAACTCTCAGTTGTGAAGTCAGCCAGTCTTCAGGGAGCCTAAAGACCCACATCTTCTTCCCCTCCACCATCAGATTTCTGAATGGACATTGAACCCACGTACACTACCTCAATATTATGCTACTTAATCTCCCCTCTCCCCCTTCTCTCCCTTCTCTCCCCTCTCTTCCCCTCCCCTCTCTCCCCCTCCCCTCTCTCCCCTTTCCCCCTCTCCCCTCTCCCTCTCCCCTTTCCCCTCTCCCTCTCCCCTCTCCCCTCTCCCTCTCCCCTCTCTCCCTTCTCTCCCTTCTCTCCTCTCTCTCCCCCTCCCCTCTCTCCCCCTTCCCTCTCTCCCCTCTCCCTTCTCCCCCTCACCTCTCTCCCCTCCACTCCCCTCTCCCCTCCCCCTCTCCACCCCCACTTCTCCCAACGTGGAGTGGAGAGCAAGCTTGTAAATCTGGCAGGAGCAAAGGATGCCGGGTATGGTGAGGGTGGAGCACAGTGGGAGGGGTGTGGGACAGGTGGCAGAGAAGGAGTGCCGGGGAGAGGGGAAGGGCGTGCGGTTTCAGACAACACAACACAGAATGGTGACAAGAACAAAAGAAATTGGAGCAGGAGTTGGCCATCTGGCCCGTCGAGCCTGCTCCACCATTCAATAAGATCATGGCTGATCTGGCCATGGACTCATCTCCACCTACCTGCCTTTTCCCCATAACCTTTAATTTCCCGGCTATGCAAAAATCTTTCCAATTTTGTCTTAAGTATATTTACTGAGGTAGTAGCCTCCACTGCTTCACTGGGCAGAGAACTCCACAGATTCACCACTCTCTGGGAAAAGCAGTTCCTTCTCATCTCCGTCCTAAATCTACTCCCCCAAATCTTGAGGTTATGTCCCCTAGTTCTAGTCTCACCTACCAGTGGAAACAACTTTCCTGCCTCTATCTTATCTATCCCTTTCATAATTTTATATGTTTCAATAAGATCCCCTCTCATTCTTCTGAATTCCAGCAAGTACAGACCCAGGTGACTCAATTTCTCCCCATAGTCTAAACCCCTCATCTCTGGAATCAACCTGGTGAACCTCCTCTGCACAACCTCCAAAGCCAGTATATTCTTCCTCAAGTGTGGAGACCAGAACAGCGCACAGTACTCCAGGTGCGGTCTCACCAGTACCCTGTGGATACTGGTGAGGCCGCACCTGGATAGCCTGCTGCACCTGTAAACCAACCTTTTGTGATTCATGCACAAACACTCCCAAGTCCCTCAGCACAGCGGCATGCTGCAGTTTTTTACCATTTCAATAATAATCTGCTCTTCCATTTCTCCTTCCAAAGTGGATGACATCATATTTACCAACGTTGTATTCCATCTGCCAGACCCTTGCCCACTCACATAACCTATCTATATCTCTCTGCAGACTCTCCGCATCTTCCACACATTTTGTTTTTTCACTCAATTTAGTATCATCAGCAAACTTTAGGCCAATTTATACTTGTGCATCAAATCAACGCCATAGGTACAGCGTAGCCACTGCCCTACACCATACCCTACCCCATAGCCTGATGCACACCTCCACAAAAATGTAACTATGCGTTGCGGCGATGTAGACCGAACTGTGATTGGTCCGCTTGGTAGCGTCACATTTCCTCCGACGCTGCAATAGCTTCCCATTGGGTGACTGAAGGGCAGGGAAGGAACTCTGGCTGCAATGCTTTCCATAAAGCTTTACAGACCTCCGAAATTATGGAGGACCCTGTGCTTGACGCCAGTTTATAGCTGCTACAGCCTGTTGACTTCCACCTGAAGCTAAAACTCGAATGGTGATTGCCAGTCTCTGAGTATACTGTGTGTACACTGATGCCAAATAAATGGTTGGAGACGATGAACCGAATCGTCCAATCTACCTGCCGACATCCGAAAATATTTGAAATGCATTTCCTCGTCCATGTCTCTCAGTGGCCGGACAAGCACAGAAAATTCACCCTCCTTCAGTTTCAGTTGCCATTGTCTGAAGTTTGAGTTTCTTTGTGTTAAGTTTCAACACGAAGAAACTCAACACAGTGGCATAGAAACCCCACCGCCAACTAGTATTTTGGCGGTGAATTGCAGAGAGACGCAGACACACCAACGCACAAATATAAATGCTCGCAATGGTGTAGCCCACTTGCGTAGCCTACGGCGTAAGGTAGTACGCACAAGTATAAATCAGCCTTTAGATACACTACACTCAGTCCCCTCTTCCAGATCGTTAATGTATATTGTGAACAGTTGTGGGCCCAGCACCGACCCCTGTGACACACCGCTCACCACTGATTGCCAACCAGAGTAACACCCATGTATCCCAACTCTGATTTCCGTTGGTTAAACAATCCTTTATCCATGCTAATACATCACCCCCAACTCTATCCATCCTTATCTTATGGATAAGTCTTTTCTGCAGCACCTTATCGAATGCCTTCTGAAATCCAAGTAAATAACGTCCATCTGTTGCCCTCTATCCACTGCACTCATTACATCCTCAAAGGTGTGATACGACACACACACATTGATCAATCAATGTAAAGCTGAGAGCAGGCCCTCCAGCCCACAATGTTGTGCCAACCCTTTAACCCACTCCAAGATCAGTCTCTCTCTCCCCCTCCCTCCCTCCCTCCCTCCCTATCCCATAGGATGATGATTGTTCCTTTCAGTCAGTTAGTGGGGTGGTACCCCACTCCTCAGAAAGGAACAGCGTGTGTGAGTGGATTTTAGGTGAATAGGGGGTTGCACAGGTTCAGACCCACCCTCTCGACATCCCCTCCCGGATCCAGCGGCATGGTGGGGTCCAAGACGGCTGGCGGAGGTTCTGTTGCGCTGAATGGCCGGACCAAGCTTCGGTGCAAGGGATGCCCTTTCTGTGCTTCACGGCACGTGTTTGCTAGATGGCCATTGACCCTACGAGAGGGTTCATCTGCCCTTTGACAGGTCTTGTTTCTCATCCTGCAGGGTGTCTAGCCACCCTCCTCAGCAGGCAAGCCTGGTGGGGGAGCCGGTTTAGTCGCCGACCACCCGACCATGTGACAGGTAGTACTGGGTTACGTGGTACCAGTAGCACGCAGACAAGTGACCTGACCTCCAAGATCAGTGTAACCCTTCCCTCAAAAGCCTCCATTTTTCTACCATCCATGTCCCTATCTAACAGTCTCTTAAATGTTCTGAATTTATCTGTCTCTACCATCACCCCAACAGGGCATTCCGCATGTTCACCACTCTCTCTGTAAAATCCTATCTCTGACATCCTCTCTATTCTTTCTTCCAGTCACCTCAAAATTATGCCCCCTTGTATTAGCCATTTCTGCCCTGAGAAATTGTCTCTAACTGTCCATGATCTGTATCTCCTATCATTTTATACACTCTATCAAGTCACCTCTCATCCTTTTTCAATCCAAAGAGAAAAGTCCTAGCTCATTCAACCTTTCCTGAAAAGACATGGTCTCTAGTCCAGGCAGCATCCTGGTAAATCTCCTCTGCACTCTCTCTAAAGCTCCCACATCCTTCCTATAATGAGGTGACCAGAACTGAACACAATATTCCAAGCGTGGTGTAACCCAGGGCTGCAACATTACCGCGTGGTCTTGGACTCGGTCGCCTGACTAATGAAGGTCAGCACACAATACGCCTCACCCCTGTGTAAAAGGAACACCATGTCATCATGCACAGCAGCCTTGGGGATCTGTGTGTGTGGACTCCAAGATGCAGCGCTTAGATGGCGGTTTGGGGTGTGTGCGCTTCGCGTTGCTGGCGTGTGGTTTGTTGGTGAGATACTGATCGATACTGGTGGGGGTAATGGAGTGGAGACTGATGAATTGCCAGGTGACAGGGTAAGCTGCCAGGGCTGGCCTGTGTGGTGTAGAAAGGACATTGACTGCGTGGATACTGCATTGACCCAGTAACAGGCAGCAGAATTAGTTCATTCAACCCATCGACTTTGCTCTGTCACTCAATCGTCATTGATGGATTTTTCAATCCCATTTTCCCTGTTTAAGCCCCCTTACCAATCAGGAACCTCTCAATCTCTGCTTTAAATATTCCCGATGATTTGGCCTCCACAGTGGTCTGTGGCAATGAATTCCTCAGATTCACCACCCTGTAGCTAAAGGAATTCCTCCTCATCTCCATTCTGAAGACACGTCCCTCTGTCCCAAGGCCGTGCTGTTCCGGGTGAATGATTTGTTTCCAGACCAGAGGAAGGTGAGTCCTGGCACTGTCTGCTGCTCAGGATTAGAGAAATTGTTTCTTTCACCCTGTCTTACTGACCAAGACGGTGTGCACACCACCGTTTCTAACCGCGTCGCACTGGGAACTGTGACAGACTGATAAACTGCAGCAGGTCATCAACAGAAACGGACAGTCATGTGGAAAATGAAGAAAGTGCAGATGAATTCAGGCTGATGGCAAGAGGAATGAGATGAGGCAATACAGAATTAAGGGGTGCAGGAACAGAGGGACCTCGGGGGTGCAATGTGTGTGTAAAAATCAATGATAATGGCAGGCCAGGTTGTGAAAGCAGTTCATCAGCCATACACAATTCTGGGCTTTACCAACAGAGGCCGGGATGCAAGTAGTCACACTGAACCTTTATAAAGCATTAGTCCAGCCTCAGCTGGAGCATTGTGTTCAATTCTGGTCACCTCTTCAGGTCAGATTCAGATTTATTTACCACACGGACATCGAAACACGCAGAGAAATGCATCGTTTGTGTTACCAGCCAACACAACCTCAGGGGCAGCCCACAAGTGTCGATGGCATCACACGTTCTGGTACCTGGCCAGCAAGACGTCAAAGGGTCGACCTGGGTCCAACATTTTGAAGAAGTCTCGAAGAAGACATGACAGCAGCAAATCTTCACTCGGAGTTTGAGGAGATTTGGTAAGTCATCAAACATCGAGTCATAGAGCACCACAGCCCTGAATCAGGCCTTTCACCCTGTCTAGTGCCTGCCAAACTTATTCTGCCTACTTGCACCTGGACCATAGCCCCCCATACCCCTCCCATCCGTGTACCTATCCAATCTTCTCTTAAATGCTGAAATTGAACCCACATCCACCACTTCAACAGGCAGCTTGTTCAACATTCTCACGGGTAAAGCCCTCCCCACCATTGAGCACGTCTACGCAGAGCGTGGTTGCAGGAAAGCAGCATCCGTCATCAGGGACCCCAGCTCCCAGCACTCGCTCTCTTCTCGCTGCTGCCATCAGGAGAAGGTACAGGAGCCTCAGGACTCACCCCACCAGCTTCAGGAACAGTTATTACCCCTCGACCCTCAGGCTCTTCACCCAGAGGGGATAACTTCTCCCGATTTCACTCACCCTGAACTATTCCTACAATTTATGGACTCACTTCCAAAGACTCTTTATCTCATGTTCTCAATAGTTATTGCTTATTTATTTATTATTATTATTTCTTTTCTCTTTTGTATTTGCATGTTGCTTTTTTTGTCCGTCCTGTTGGGTGTAGGCCTCCATTGTTTTTATTATGGTTCTTGAATTTACTGTGAGTGCCCGCAAGAAAGTGAATCTCGGGTTGTATATGGAGATGTATATGTACTTGGATAATAAATTTACTTTGAAGCTAAGGGGCAGTTTTTCACACAGTGGGAGAAGGGTATATGGAATGAGAAAGGGGTTGAGGCAGGTATGATACCAACATTTAAAGGACTCTTAAACAGGTACAGAGGGGAATGGGCCGAATGCAGACATCTTGGTCAGCACGGGCTGGCTGAGTTAAAGAGCCTCCTTCTGTGCTAAGGGCTTGTGATTCTGTCTTCCCTCTTCCATCTCCAACTGCTGGTTTCTAAAGTAATTGTTACCATGACAACCATGGCATGACAAGCATTTGCTCCACACCTCCCTCCCTGCAACTGAAATCACTCATGTCTTCTCAGCTCTCCAGATCTGATGAAGTATCCACGGGTGATGCTTCAAAAGGCAGAGCCAACATTCATCGTTAAGGACCCAACACCCTGGACATGCCCTCTTCTCATTGCCGCCGTCAGGGAGCCTGAAGACAGACACTCAACATTCCCGGAGCTGCTCCTTCCCCTCCTCCACGAACAATGCCTCAATATATGAGGGGTGATTGATCAGTTTGTGGCCTGAGGTAGAAGGAGATGAGATTAGATTATGAGGACACTCAGTCCTCGTTTATTGCCATTTAGAAATGCATGCATTAAGAAATGATACAATGTTCCTCCAGTATGATATCACAGAAACACAAGACAGACCAAGACTAAAACTGACAAAAAACACATAATTATAACATATAGTTACAACAGTGCAAAACAATACCATAATTTGATAAAGAGCAGACCATGGGCACGGTAAAAAAAAGTCTCAAAGTCCCGATAGTCCCATCATCTCACGCAGACGGTAGAAGGAAGAAAAACTCTCCCTGCCATGAACCTCCAGCGCCGCAAACTTGCCGATGCAGCACCCTGGAAGCACCCGACCACAGCCGACTCCAAGTTCGTCCAAAAACTGCGAGCCTTCAACCAGCCCTCCGACACCAAGTACCATCCTCTGCCAAGCGCTTCGACCCTGCCACAGCCACCAAGCAACAAGCAAAGCCGAGGATTCGGGGCCTTTTCCTCCGGAGATTCTGGACCACACAGTAGCAGCAGCAGTGAAACAGGCATTTCAGAAGTTTCACCAGATGTTCCTCCGTGCTCTCACGTCCGTCTCCATCAAATCAGGGTTGTGCACGGCACCCTACTTGGCAGATAACAGATATTCATCACTGGAGTGGCCACTGCAAGCTGCATCACGCTGCCATCTCCTCTTCAATTTTGAAGTTAATGAGTTATTAACTTCAAACTTTCTGCATAATCACTTAAAGGGTTGAACTGCATGTGCACGTAACAACAGCTGTATAACTCATCTCCTTCTACCTTAGGCCATGAACTTATCAATCCCCTCTGCTGTGGACCACTTTCTGGAGGTCCAAGATGCCGACTTCTACAATGAAGGGTAGAAGGGATCCGTATGTTCCACAACCACTGGACTGAGTGTGTAAATGTAGGAAAAATAAATGTGCTAGGTTTTCTAAAAATTGACTACTTCTACATTAGGCCACGGACTTATCAATCACCCCTCATACTTTCCATCAGACACCTTATGTGAAGCCTAGAGTCACTTTATAGACATACAATAAATCTATGTATATAAGCTATCTTACGTATTTATGATGATCCCACTGGTGATAGCACAGGACGGTTAACATCTTAGTCCACGTGTATTTTTTAATTCTATGTATATAAGCTATCTTATGTATTTATATTTATTGAGTTTTTAAAAATTATTATTGTGTTCTTTATCTATGTTTTTTTCAGATCTGGAGTAACAATGATTTTGTTTTCCTTTACATTTGTGTACAGGAAGTGAAACGAAACAATCTTGAATCTTGAACGTACATCGAAATTTACAGTGAAGTCAGTAACCATATCATCAGACCAGTAACATCATGAAGGATCCCACCCACCCTGCTCACGGACTGTCTGTCCCACTCCCATCAGGGAGGAGGCTACGTAGCATCCACACCAGGACCACCAGTCTCAAAAACAGTTACTTTCCCCAAGCAGTAAGGCTGATCAACACCTCCACCCACTAACCCACCCCTCCACACCCCCAACCACCACTACTTTATCATTTCCCGTCAGAGTCACGTTGTGTACAGACATCCCTGTGTGTCAAGTCACTTTATGGACATACAATCTGTGTATGAGCTGTCTCATGTATTTATATTTATTGTGCTGTTTTACTGTTATGTTCTTTATTTTATTGTGTTTTTTGCGCTGTATCGGATTGGGAGTAACAATTATTTCATTCTGCTTTGCACCTGCGTACTGGACATGACGTTAAACAATTTTGAATCATGATTATTTCCAGCCACTTGCAGTTTAAGTTGAATTTTCAACGTCGGCGATGTTTTGCTCTTGTTAGGGGCAATCCCAGGTCACGGCAGATTTCTGGTCCTGACACCTCTGTGTGGGCCAACTGTTCGTAGGTCAGCAATGGGCAAAAAAACCAGTGACACACAGAACACAGGAGAACTCAGTGTGCCAGGCAGCACCTAAGCAGTGTTGTTCCACCATTTTTTGTGTCAGCAAGATTTCCAGCATCTGCAGTATCTCTGGTGTCCATAGGCAGATGATACAAAACTTGGCAGTGAGGTTGGCGTTCCTGAGCAGGTTTAGACAGATAATAAACGAGATTTGGCAGTTGCTGGAAATCTAGAGCAACTCTCACAAAATGCTGGAGGAATTCAGTAGGTCAGGCAGCAGAGACGTAGTCTACGTCCTGGGCTGAGACCCTCCATCAGGACAAATATCAGGAGATTCCCCTCCATAGATGTTTGTGTGTGTCAGCAAGATACAGAGGTCTGCCCAGCTGGACAGTGAGTGGTCACTGGGATTTAATCCTGGACAGTGCAAGGTAATGTATTTGGACAAAGAAATGGGCAGTAAATGGCAGGATATGGAGTGTGGTGGAGGAACAGAGGAATATCGAGATGTGGAGTGTAGTGGAGGAACAGAGGAATATTGGGATATGGAGTGTGGTGGAGAAATAGAGGAATATCGGGATGTGGAGTGTGGTGGAGAAATAGAGGAATATCGGGATGTGGAGTGTGGTGGAGGAACAGAGGAATATCGGGATATGGAGTGTAGTGGAGGAACAGAGGAATATCAAGGTGTCGAGTGTGGTGGAGAAATAGAGGAATATCGGGATATGGAGTGTAGTGGAGGAACAGAGGAATATCGGGATGTGGAGTGTAGTGGAGGAACAGAGGAATATTGGACTATGTGTCCACAAATTCAGCCATGAGGTGGTTGAGTGGAATTTTTCCCCCTCATGTACACGGTTTACGTGTAGTGAGTGGATGTGTGTGTGTGTGTGTGTGTGTGTGTTCAGAGGGGGTGAGGATGGAGTCAGAGACAGCTACAGCATAGAGACAGGTTCTTCAGCACAACTCTTCCGTGCAGGTGATGACACCCATCTCAGCCAGTCCCATTTGCCTACATTTAGTCTATATCTCTCTAAGCCCTTTCTATGAAATATACAGGCCCTGGTTAAGAAAAAGAAGGTGGTGCATAGCAGGTAAAGGCAGGCAGGAACAAAGAGGTACCTGAGGAATATAGGAAATGCAAGAGAACACTTAAGAAGGAAATCAGGAGTGCTTAAAGAAGACAGAGGTTGCTCCAGCAGGCAATGAGAAGGGGAATCCTAAGGGCTTCTACAGATTTGTTAACAGCAAAAGGATTGCAAGGGACAAAACTGGTCCTCTGGAAGGTCAGAATGGTAATCCATGGTTGGATTCAAAAGAGATGGGAATTACCCTGAATGAATTTTTTGCCTCTGTTTTACTTGGGAGATGGACAGAGTCTACAGGAGTGAGACAAAGCAGCAGCAAGGTCATGGACCATATACAGATTACAGAAGAGGAGGTGTTTGCTGTCTTGAGGCAGATCAGGGTGGACAAATCCCCAGGGTCTGACAATGTGTTCTCTCCAACCCTGTAGGAGGCTAATACAGAAATTGCAGAGACCACAGCAGAGATATTTAAAACATCCTTAGCCAAGGGTGTGGTGCCAGAGGATTGGACGATAGCCAATGTTGTTCCAATGTTTACGAAAGGCACCAAGAATAAGCCAGGAAATTATAGGCCCATGCGCCTGACATCGGTACTGGAGGAGTTATAGGGAGGTGTTCCCGGAGACTGGATATACAAGTATTTGGGTAGGCAGAATGATTAAGGATAGACAGTATAGTTTTGTATGTGTTAGGTTATGTTAACCAATCTTAGAGATTTTTGAGGAAGTCGCCAGGAAAGTGGATGAAGATAAGGCAGTGGATGTTGTCTACATGGACTTCAGCAAGGCATTTGACAAGGTCCCGCATGGGAGGCTGGTCAAGAAAGTTCAGTTGCTCGGCATTCAAAACGAGGTAGTAAATTGGATAAGACATTGGCTTTGTGGGAGAACCCAGAGGGTGGTAGTAGATGGTTGCCTCTCTGACTGAAGGCCTGTGAGAAGTGGTGTGCCACAGGGATCAGTGCTGGGTCCATTGTTATTTGTCATCTATATCAATGATCTGGATGATAATGTGGTTAACTGGATCAGCAAATTTGTGGATGGCACAGAGATTGGGGGTGTAATATATAGACGGATAGATATACTTTATTGATCCTGAGGGAAATGGGGTTTCGTTACAGCCGCACCAACCAAAAATAGAGCGTAAATATAGCAATACAAAAACCACAAACAATCAAACAACAAAATGCAAACTATGCCAGATGGAAATAGGTCCAGGACCAGCCTATTGGCTCAGGGTGTCTGACCCTGCATGGGAGGAGCTGCACGTTCGATGGCCACAGGCAGGAACGACCTCCCGTGACGCCCAGTGTTGTATCTCGATGGAGTGTGGTTGAAGTCCAACAGTAAAAAGTTCAATATCCGGTCTACAAACACGTTCCTCGATCGTAATATGACCCAGATTGCACCACCCGTTGTTAACCAGAACAGTAAGCCCCCAACTCCTTTATGCTTACTGCTGTCAGTGCATTTCCAGTCAGCCCGAACGTTCTGGAAGCCCTCCATGGAAAAGTTTTGGTCGGGAATGTCCTCGTGCAGCTCTGTTCCAGTGAAACACATAACACTGCTCTCCCGAAATGTTCTCTGACTCCCGGCTAGCGCTGTCAACTTGTCCATTTTATTACCCACCAAACTCCTCTTCTCCATAAGTCTCTGTTGTCTCGACCCAATCCTCTTTCCTCAACTTTGTGATCCCCCTCTGCATCCTCTGTGTGTTTTCCTCCAGATTTCAGCAGGGGTGTCCACCGCTCTGCTCACTAAACCGGCCAGCATAAGCGCAATCGGGACTATGATGAAATGAAATAAAATATCTTTATTGTCATTGCATAGTACAATTTGTCATGCACCAATACAGTGAAAATGAGTTTGCAACTCTCATACTCAATGCTATAAAACAACAAATAAAATAAATAAACAATAAATAAAATCAAGTAACCAGCTAGTACAAGCAATGTCCAGCAGTACAAATGCACAAATCAGATGCATGACAGACATAAAACCAATATTAAAGGTAGCAATATAACAAATTTATGGATGATGCTTGATCGATTGGTTCAGAGCAATTATAGCTCTGGGGAAAAAGCTATTTTTCAGTCTGGAAATGCGGGCATAGAAAATCTTATAACATCTGCCGGATGGAAGAAGCTCAAACAGATGATTGCATGGGTGTGTATTGTCCTTACAGATGCTTGTAGCTTTCCTTGCGCAGCGAGAGCTGTAGGTATCCTCCAGAGCTGGGAGCTGTGTCCCGATGATCTGCTGTGCTCTAGAGATGACCCGCTGAAGTGCTTGCCTATCAGCTGCTGTACAACTGAGACACCACACAGAGATGCAGTATGTTAAGATGCTCTCTATGGTGCAGCAGTAAAGGGTCACCAGCATCTGTTCAGGTAGACCAGCTTTCGTCAGCGTCCTGAGGAAAAACAAATGTTGCTGTGCTTTCTTAACTATTGTTGTGGTGTTAGTGGACCATGTAGTAGACTATCTGAGATATGTATTCCCAGAAACCTGAAACTGGACACTCTCTCCACTATGTCTCCGTTAATGTAGACTGGAGCATACTCGTCATCCCGTGACTTTCCAAAGTTGATAATTAGCTCCTTAGTCTTTGCTGTATTAAGAGACAGGTTGTTCTCTGAGCACCCGCTCACTAAGTTCTGTACCTCCGCTCTGTCCGCTGATTTGTCTCTGTTGGAGATCAACCCGATCACTGTTGTGTTGTCTGCGAATTTGACGATGGTATTGGTGTTAAATGCAGGTAGACAGTCATAAGTGAAGAGGGA